>NC_025701.1:30247134-30285192 GCF_000633955.1 Camelina sativa | reverse complement strand
CGCTGCGTATAAAGGTCCAAAGGCAAGGCCGCGAGCCAAAGCTAAGTGGACGGGTTAAAGGATATTCGGCCGGGATTAGGGCCGAGGGGAAGCCGTGACCGCGGACGCTGGGACGTCCGGGTCGGGGTCTTTCAAGTTGGTATCAGAGCATGCGCGATCCTGTGGGGACGTATGCAAGTATGCTATGTGTTCGGACGAAATGGAAATCTCTGATAAGATCGACAACATGCTTGGGAACGGAAATGTGTTCGCCAAGGTGAGCTCGTGAATCGAGCGATTGATCAAAACGTCGAACACATAGCATAGCGACCAGAAGGTCAGGAATTGTGACCGCGTCCGGGAAGGACGGGTCGGGAAACATCGACCAGAGGGTCGGGAAACATCAACCAGAGGGTCGGGAAACATCGACCAGAGGGTCGGGAAACATCGACCAGAAGGTCGGGAAACAGCGACCAAAAGGTCGGGAATTACTAAACCCACCGAATTCGAGGACGAATTCATTTTAAGGGGGGTAGATTTGTAACGCCCGCGTCCCGCGCTCCTAAAGGGGGGCAATTTGTTTTAAGGAAATTGATCGCTAGCTGAGCCTAAGTAGCTAAACTACTAGCTCAACTAGCTAGAATATGAGCTGTACGAGCTGAACGTGTTCGATGAACAAGCTAGCTCAGCTACGGACAGCTCTCGGCCAGCTGCGGACAGCTATCGGGCAGCTAACGGCAGCTCGACCAGCTGCCAGGAAGCTGCCACTAGCTCGATCAGCTGCCAGGAAGCTCGACCAGCTGGACAGTAGTGGACAGTGAACGAGTCAGCTGGGTGCTGGGAGCTCGGTCATGGGACGCGGCAACGAACGAGTATGGGCGAACAGTCGTGACCGAACAGGCACGACCGGACAGGCGTGTCCGAACAGGCACGACCGGACAGGCGTGACCGAACAGGCGTCATGACCGAACAGGCATGAGCGAAGAGGCATGACCGAACCGACACGGACGATCGGTCATGGCCGAACAGGCACGGCCGGACAGGCACGGCCGAACGTGTGCGATCGAACAGGAACGATCGAAGGGTCTCGTCGAACAGGTACCTTTTGGGACCAAGACTTCGGCCAGAACCCTATAAATAGAGGGCGTTGCCTTCATTTCCAGGACACCACGCCATCATCCTTCCATCGTCCATCAAAGCCTAAGTAGAAAAGGGGGTGCGGCTCGGCGAGTATTCTCGTCTGAACTGATGCGCACGCTACCTCTCTATCGAAGGTACGATGAGACGAGCGACGGGTCGGTAATCGGGCCGAGCCGATCGTGGGATAAGCGGTGTTTCGTCCGAAGAGTCGAACTGACCGCAGGATGACCGACGGTTCGATCATAGTGTCGGACCGATCGAATGGTCATTGACGATCTGCGTCCACGGACGGATCGATCAAGCGTCGACCGGTGATTCGATCGCTAGTCGGATCGGGCGATCTAAGGATCGACGATACGAGCCGTAGGTCGGATGGATCGGTCGGGTGGTCAACGAGTCAGTCGGAAGTATCGGCTTGGTCCGTGGATTGGCGATTCGATTATGGGGTCGGATCGTTTGATCGGACCTGGCTCTGATACCAAGACCGACGAGTCGACCGGGGTACCAAGATATGACCGATAGGTCAACGGACGGTACGTCCGGTAAGCTTCGGACACGAGTGGTACGGGAAGCCGATAGCGCAACCGATCCCTGTGAACCGAAGGGACTATAAGTCCCCATCCCTAAACTGTGCGAGCCTGTGGGGTTGGTTGGTTGTATGGCTATGCACCAAGGGATGGGTTAAGGTTAATATGATATTCCGCTGCGTATAAAGGTCCAAAGGCAAGGCCGCGAGCCAAAGCTAAGTGGACGGGTTAAAGGATATTCGGCCGGGATTAGGGCCGAGGGGAAGCCGTGACCGCGGACGCTGGGACGTCCGGGTCGGGGTCTTTCAGATCCCCACCCTAACAAGAAGCCTGGCCCAGGAAAAGCCCAAAATAAACCTCCCAAGAAAGGAGGGGTATTATGGTCTTTTAAATGGACGAACCGACACGACTCCCTATAAGTACAGGCGTATGGCCTTCGGGGGAGGAGATCGTGGAAAAAGGCAGAGAATTGGTACATCAAGTACAAAGTTTCAACCCGTCTAGCAAGAGTCGACGAGCTTGTAGCTCGTCCATTATTCTCGTTCATTCTTGTAACTCGTCTAAGTTGTGTTGTAATCCGTCTTTTGTGCCTCGGCACCGATTAAATAGAAGAGAACTTTGACCTCCTTTAATCGAACTAAAACATTCTAATTGTGACCAATCTGGACATCAACAGTAGTGCTTTGTTTTTAGGGATTTTATCCCCAATTCATTTCATCGGTCAAGAGCACTTCATCATCGTCGGTTGAACTATTTTAATCTTCTTTAATTTGTAATAAATTGTAGGATTAAACATATAGCTAGAATATTAAAAACCTCAAGAGTTAAACTTCTGATTGTGATTGAGACAAATCTTTTATGGGTATTTCCCAAGAACTCGATAAACGATCAAGAAAAGAGAATATATGATTCAATTATAGAGTGTGTGACTCATAAGGAACAAGATGAGAAGAAATGCAGAACCAAACATAAATATATATTATAGGGATATAAACTCATCAGAGATGAGTTTAGAGGCAACAATTTCCCAATTATTTTACTTACAAGAAAGTCTCTCTGGACTTAAATAGTTCCAAGAAAAATTAAAATTAACATGTCTATATATTTCACTCGCCCTCAAGATCAATATCTTAGTTACTTATTTATTAGAGAGCTTCACTCTGAAATTGTAAAAGTAACCTATCACTCTTGGGTTTCCTCCTTCTCCTTCTTAACTTCTTTTATCTTCTTGGAGAGCTCTTTCAACTTCACTTGCTTATCGGTTATCTTCCTCTTAACCCCTTCAATGGCTTCTCCATCTCATCTTTCAACTCCGTGCTCTCACGATCCAGCTCTTCAAGACGAGTATCCACACTAGTGTTTCCAACATTAGCCATTTTTTCTCACAAAGATTTCCAAATAAAAAGAAAGAAAAAGATGAAAAAACTTATAAAAATGCGATATTGTGAAAGAATTTAATTTGTGTGTGTTGCAATATAAAAAACCTCTTCTATAACATCTCCATTTATAGCTGAAAAAGGTGATAATGTTGAGTTGCGTACTTCAACTCTCCACCTACGCTACTAACACAAACTTACTAATTCTCTCACAAGTCTATGGTTAATTAAGGCAATAACTTTACTTTAAAGGTTAGACCTCGTGAAGGTTCATTTCTCTACAAATTATTTTTTTATTAAAAATTATAATGAAAATAAATGTAGCCAGATAATAAATCAATAAATATATATAGTTAACCTTTCCCCCCTAGTTTAATTCATCAGCCCATGGATATGAATTAAAATCAATCTCAATGGTGGTTTGAACTAATCTTACTCTCTTTTCAATGGATATATAAGAAATGGATATAATTAGCCCTGCGAGTTTGGGTACTCGGGTCGGGTTTCTCGGTTTTTCGGTTATTCGGTTATTTAGAAAAATGTTCGAAGAAACCCGAAATTCATTTCGGTTCGGTTCGGTTCGGGTTTCGGGTCATTTTTAATTTTGGAAAACCCACCGAACTGAACCGAAAAACCTGCGTTTTCATCACTTATGCTGCCTAATTCATGCTTTCATCACCTAAATGCAACTGAAATCATATCCATTCTACTCAAACAAGTCATCATAAGTTCATCATTATCCAAATCCAAAAAACTGAATCACAAGTAAAAAATTCAAAACAAAAAACAAACCAAGTCATTATCCACCATTTGATCTTAGAATAGAGAATAGAGAGTTAGAGACTAAGTAAAAGAGAAGTTTGGTGATTACGACTTCTCCATGGCTCCATCAACATCCTCCATCAACATCCTCCACCGTCTTAGTTGATGCAATTAAAGATAAAAGAAGTCAGCCATAAATTGTATATCATAAGAAAGATTGACAAACATCAAACTTGCTTACCCAAAGACTCATGAAAATCCAGTTCATCTAACATTTGAACCAAACTTGCAAGTTTCTCTGCCTGAATGGTATTTCTCAGCCATTGTTGAGTACATATGAGAGCTTCAACCATGTGAGGAGATAGACAACTCCGGAAAGGATCCAAAATCCTTCCACTTGTACTGAATGCCGACTCTGAAGCCACATACGACACTTGAATGGCAAGCACATCTTTTACAAGTTCTGACAATGTTGGAAACTTGTGACTATTGCGTCTCCACCATGATAAGACATCAAAATCCATACCCAAAGGGTTTCTCTTTCTTGGCACACGATTCTCCATCAAGTAAATGTCAAGCTCACTTGTAACTTCTTCATTTAATGTCTCTGTTTCCATCTCTTCATACAAAGAATCTCTGCTCTCCAAGTCATCATCATCATCCTCGAAAAGGAGAGTTGTTTCAGGCACATTCTCACTTCGAGTTCCTGTACTTTCAGTTTGAGAATGGGGACTGAATCGCTGCACATACTCTTCATACAAATTCTTCATCACTTTCCGAATTGAACTTCTTAGATGATTGCTCTCTATATTGTCCTTTCCATAGAGCTTATCAAAGCAGAGACCAGCAAATTGCATCTTGTTCCTTGGATCAAACACACTTGCGATGATCACAAGTGGATTCATATTGATGATGCCATCCCAATACTTCTCAAACTTAGTCCTCATCTCCTTTGCTTCAAGCCGTAAAAAAACATCCTCATTGTTGCTCAATATTATCAAACATCTCTCAATATGGACGATCTCATGGTAACATATTGTAGATGTCACCGTTTTAGTGGCTGAAAATGCTAAAGTGCAATTGAAGAACATCTTTAAAAACTTGACTAACCGCTGCACTTCATCCCAGCCTTCTGAAGTTGGAGGTCCAACCCTTTTAGTTTTACGGTCACTCCCTTCTTCTTGTACTTCTTCGTCGAAGTAATCATTGTATAGCTTGTCCTCTGCGAATAACTTCTCAAAAGCAACCCTAAATTTCAGTGCAGCAGCAACATGAGATATGTAGAGTTCCACCTAGTCGCACAATCCAAAGACAAGCTTTCTCTACTGCATTTACCTGTCTCAACTCTCAACTGAAATGATTTCAATCTGTCCCCTGATGACCTTACATACCTGATTGCATTTCTAATGCCCAGAATGCTCTTATTTACCTTTTCTAAACCATCCTTGACTATCAAGTTTAGTATATGCGCACAACAACGCATATGGATCAATGAACCATCTCTGACTAATGCATCAGGCCCCATCATCCTACAAGCATTTGTGAATTTCCCAAGTGCTTTATCATTCGCCTTAGCGTTATCCATTGTCACGGTCAATACCTTTTCAATGCCCCATTCTTGTAGACATGCACTCAGATGCTCAGCGATGGTGTCCCCTTTATGATCTGTCACATGCTTGAACCAGATAACCCTTTTCTGTAAATCCCAATTCTTGTCAACCCAATGAGCAGTCACCACCATGTAGCTGCAAGCAGTTGTAGGAGCTACCCATAGATCAGTCGTCAAATACACTCTCTTCTTCTCGGCGCAAAACAGGTTCTTCAATGCAACTTTCTCTCTTAGGAACATAGCATATATGTCTTTTGTTGCTGTCCTCCTATAGTGAACCGTGTACATTGGAAGCATATTTGCACAAAACCTCCTAAAGTCTTCTGATTCCACAAATGCAAATGGCAACTCAGACAAAACAATCATCTCATTCACTGACCTCCTAAACAATGCTTTATCATGCTTAACTGCAACAACTGAAATTGCACCAGTGGTATCACTTGTGAAAACCTTCTGTTTATCACTCTCTTGATATGCCTTGTACAACTTGCATCTTTCCAGATGATTCTTCATGGAGCTTGTCCCATGTAACTTAGTATCACAACCAATCTCTTGGTTACAATACCGACAATAACTGTAACCTTTGACATCATCTTTCTCCAAAAAATGTTGCCAAATCTCAGTCCTATGAACCTGCTTCTTCTTCTTCTTTGCTATCTTCGGAGGACCTTTACTTCTTGATCGACCTGTATTTGTTCTTTTTTCTCCGACAGATGGTTCTGGTTCTGGGTCTCTAACTTCATCTTCTTCACCCAAAACATTGGTTGTGTTTTCGTCTGATATAGACATCTACACAAACAAGAGTACAAGACATTATAAAACAATTGAGTTAAAGCATAACCAAATGCACAAAGTGACAAAACCATACCCATTGGCACAATTTCTCAGTTTCGGAGACCCACATGGTTGGGTTTGAGACTCGAAATCTAGGGTTAGAGTTTCTCAAACCCAACCATGTGGGTTTCCGAAACTGAGAAATTGTACCATCTCTAACAGAAACTCAATCCCTAATTCCCAAATCAACAGAAAATCAATCACTAATTCCCAAATTAACACAAACTCAATCCCTAATTCCCAAATCAACACAAACTCAATCCCTAATTCCCAAATCAAAACAAACTCAATCCCTAATTCCCAAATCAAAACAAACTGAGAAATTTTACCTTATGAAACGAAGAGAGATGAAGAAGACGAAGAAGACGAGAAGATGAGGTGATAGTGAGATTCGTTGGTGGCTATCGGTGGTCGTGAGTCGGTGAGAAATTGTAAGAGAGAGGTGGTGTCGGGGTGATATTAGGGTAAAAAAGATTTAAGAAGTGTGTTAGGGTAAGCTTATATAGGTAGGTTAAAATCTCGGTTAACCAATCAGAATACCCGAAGAAACCCGACCCGAAATGATACCCGAATCTCATTTGAAAGCCTTCCGATCGGTTTTTCAGCCATAATCGAAGTTGAACTGAACCGACTTTTTTCGGTTCGGGTCGGGTCGGAAATTTCGGGTCGGTTATTTATCCCAGGCCGAGATATAATAGTCATATTGTCTTACTTTTTTTGTTACTGGTCAACGTACTTTTGAAATTATATGCTATTTGGTTATCGTAAAAATTATGTAACAATATCGCAATACTTATTCATATAAGAGCTTCACTGAAAAAAAGTAAAAATTGTTGGTTCTCCATCATCTCCTTCAATTCTTAACTTCTTTATCTTCTCGATGAGCTCTTCCACCTTCATTTTCTTACAATTGAGCTTCTTCATTCTCGTAGACTTTTGTGTTAATTATAAAATATAAAGGAAAATTTTGTTTAATGGAAGTATAATTTCAGGTATTAAGCACCAAACTTTACCTACAGAATATAACTGTTACTTTTCTGTTAATGTATGAGTATCGCCAAGGTATATTCGTCTTTTACTCTTTTCTCAAGACGTTGTTTTAACTATTGGTTAGTGGTTTTAACATTTAATTCACACACAAAATAAATATAACAGTTCATCTCATAGTTTGCCCCCAAAAAAAAACAGTTCGTTACGTTTTTTGTTCTCATATTGACCACTTCATCGATTTGAACTGTTTTTATCTCCTTTAATTTGTAACTAGGTAATAACCCGCGGAGAACCGCGGGCTGAACATTTTTTAATAAAAAATTTGTAATAATTTATTTTATTATTATGTTATTTATAATAGTTTGTGATTAAAAATTTGGTTTGCTTATATTATAATTTTTGTATTTTAAAAATGTTTATTGAAAACCTGTCAATAAAACATTTGTATGTAATGAATAAAATTGTTTAAACCTTTGTCAACTAAACACAATCCTTACTAACATGTAAACAAAAGCAACTAAATATAGCTAGTAAAAGTTCTAAAAAGTCTTTTTGAAAACAACATTCATTGTTTTTTTCTGTGGCTTCCTTTTCTTGTCTGTAATAATTTTAATCTATGGCGAAAATTTTTTTTGATAAAATTTATAGCTGTATATATTTCATTCGATTTGGTTTTTAAAATCTTACCTGTTAATTTTTTCTTAAATATGAATTAGTTTTGATTCTAATAGTTTTTTTTTTACTTTTCTACAATTTATTTTATTTGATGTGTCCCCGATTTTCATTTTTAATTAATTTTATTTATTTAATTAATTAATTAATCTTAATTAAGTTTTTTCAATGGCAATTGAATGTATTTTTTACACATTTTAATGTTAGTTTCATATTTGTACTTCTCAATTAATATAGTAGGATAAAATTTATAGTTGTAGATTATATTTGATTAGAATCTTAGCTGTTAATTTTTTAAAAAATATTGATTAGTTTTGAATCTAATAGATTTTTTTTTACTTTTCTACAATTTATTTTATTTAATGTATCCCCGATTTTCATTTTTTAATTAATTATATTTATTAAATTAATTTATTAATCTTAATTAAGTTTTTCTAATGGCAATTGAATGTAATTTTTTACACATTTAAGGTTAGTTTCATATTTGTACTTCCCAATTAATATAGTAGGATGAACTGTAGGATTAAATATTAAAAAACATCAAGGTTAAACTTGAAATAATGAGATGCGTGCTAGATCTACAGACTTGTATGACATATATGTATTTGCGATGTTTAACAGAGAGATAAAAGGATAGTGAAGAGATGACACAAGAGATTTGTTAACGGGATTCGGATAACCTACATCCCCGGGACGAAATCTAGAATCATTCACTAGAATAAGAATGCAAAAGTCACATTTGCCAATGGTATCTAGCACACACTTGTGCATACCACTCTTATCTACATGAACTAAAGGAACAACCACTCTTTGTCATTTCCGACGAGTGTGAACCTCTACAAAAACCACCAACAGATTCTCTATCTTGTTGGTGGGACAACACCACACACAACATGTGTGCTTCTCTCAATTTAGGTATAAGGTATGTAAGCTTCTCCTTGCTACCACCTCTTCCTTTTATACCTCTTAGAGTTCTCCACAAACCCTAGATTCCACAAGCTTCTTCCTCTTGTCTTTTGGGTAAAAGCTTGTTCTCTTTTTGTCAACTTGACCCATGCTTTTGTTTCTGATGCACCTAACACAAGCATGCTTTTCTGACACAGCCGCTCCACTGCTTGCTGCACCTTGAAGATTTTCCGCTCTGTTGCTCTGCACAACCTCTTCATGATTCATCTCTTGTTTCCAGCTCTGTACACAGCCAATACAAGTTGTCTGCTTTGTTTTCATCTCTGTTGCACTTTCAGATTTACTCAGCTGCTAATGAAAGACTTGTTCTCATGAGCTTAAAGCATGATTGTTTGAGCTCTCACTTCTTGGATCTTCTCACTAAGACTCCAAGGTTCAACACGTCACTTCATTCCATGTGACTTGACATTGAGCTGTCTTGGCTGTGGTAGATTCTCTGATTCTCTATTTGAGGAATCACTGCGTCTGTGTCTATAGCTGGTTACACATGCTCCAGCTTGATCAATGCTTCTGTGTCTCAACATATGTTTGTGTCTGACTTGTTCACTGCAACGTTCACTGCATCTGTGTCTGTACTTTCGGTTGTATCAGGTTTACCCATTGCTTCTTGATCATCTCTCTTGATTCTTATAACCAGTAACAAGACCAATATATCTTCAAAACTAATACAGATTTAATGATTGTGTATAACTTGTGATTGAGACAAATCTTTTATACAGGAGATTTCCCAAGAACTCGACAACGATAAAAAAAAAATAAGAAGAGAAAAAGGAACAAATTGAAACAAATGCATATAAACTCATCAGAGTTTATTAGAGACAGCAAATTCTCTGTTATTATTTACAAGAAAGTCTCGCTGGACTTAAATTGCTAGTTAAAGAAAATGTAAAATTAACATGTCTATATATATACTCGCTCTTAGAGTTTAGACACAGAGCAATAGAATTATAGAACTGCGTTGGAATGAGTTAGAAGGTAAGACCCCTTCTTCTAAACATCTCCATTTATAGCTGGAAAATGTAAAAAATGCTGAGTTGCGTATTTAGCTCTTCATCTATGCAACTAACACAAACTCACTATTTCTCTTACAAGTTTATGGTTCATTAAGGCAATAATTATTGAATCAAACAATATAGAACTTCAAAGAACTCACTTAGAAAACCTTTATTGTTTATAAACTTACTCACAACTAAGCTCCCACAAACTCTTAATCTCTCTTAAGTTATGCCACAACCTTGACACATCCTTATATATAGATTAGGATAACACAAAAACCAAATCCTACTTGAAATAGGTTTTAACTAGATAACTCCTAGAACCCTTTGAACTAATCCTAAACCATGTCTCGGTAGGAATAGTCGATAAGCTTCTCCTTTTAACTTTGCTTGTCTTTCAAGCTTAAGCTAACATTCTCCCCCTTAAGCTTGACATCCTCTTTTGCTAAATCCTTATACCCACAAGATCTCTCATCTCTATGAACTTGATCCTTCCAAGAGCTTTAGTAAGTATATCTGCCTTCTGCTTGCTCCCTGGTACATGCTCCACTTCTACCAAACCATTCTCAACGCATTCTCGAAAAAAATGGTACCTGCAGTGTATATGCTTACTGCTGCCATGAAAAACAGGATTCTTTGTAAGAGCTATGGTGGACTTGTTACCTATTCGAATCACAACCTTCTCGCTCTCTTGTCCAGTGATTTCCCCAAGAAGCTGCAGTGGGCGCCATGAGCTCTGCTTCACAAGAGGACATTGCCACAGTTTCTTGTTTCTGAGAACACCAGGTAATCGGATAATGATTAAGATAGAAAACATGTCCTGTTGTACTCTTCCCATCATCTTCATCAACATTGTGACTACTATCGCTATAGCCAACTAACTCTGCTTTGTCATGTAACACCCGTCCCGTGGACCCCACTAGCCCCCCACTAGCTTGTCCCCATAGGCTCTAAGTTGGCCCTGCAGGGCATTGATCCTAACCCCTCACCGTGGAAAGGAACTCACATCCAAATCTATCAGTAGGTTATTGGTGCGCCAGGCGTTCCTCGAACCCTGGTTCCTACCCTTTAACAACCTTCTCAATAGTTATCGTTAAAATTATGTGGTATCAAATATTGTGTTATTGAGTACAAAACATAATTCATAAATTTTGAAACATAATATCACATGGTATTTGGTATTAAATCACTAACAGGTAGATGCTTTAGGAAACTATTGCACCCCACAATATGAAAGAGGTACAGATCAAACATAGCTAGAAATTTAAAAACTCTAAACACTCATGCATTATAAACTAGTATTGCTCGTGATCAGGACCCTACCTTTCTATATATCTTCTGTCGCTTGCTTTGGGGCACAAGACTCAAGGCCACGGGATCATCATTATAGGAGATCAAGAAACGAGAGTATGATTCAATTAGAGGGTGTGATTCATAGAGAAAAAGCATAGACTGAATGAGAACAAAAGCAGATTGCAGAGAACCAAGCATACATATATTATACGTATGTAATATACATAAAGTTTAGAGACAGCAATTTCCCAATAATTTTACGTACAAATGTATACGGTTTCATTTACAGTATCACTCGCCCTCAACAGTTTAGATACAGAGCAGTATCTCAATACTTATTTATAAGAGAACTGCAATGAAAAAAAAAAGTAAAAGTAACCTATCGCTGTTGGTTTTCCATCATCTCCTTCAATTCATAACTTCTTTATCTTCTCGATGAGCTCTTCCACCTTCATTTTCTTATCATTGAGCTTCTTCTTGACCTCTTCCATGGAACCAACATAGGATTGACCAGTTTGATGATGAAGGTGAAAGATCTCCGTACAAAGCTTCTGTTTGCGGCAGTAGCCATTTTTTCTACAAAGATTTCAAAAGAAAAAAGAAGATAATAAAATTAGAAAGAATGACTATACTAGTACATAAATCGATGTTTATTACTAGAGTAGGTCCTTATTCGTTTCACTTACTAGAGTAGTATACATTTGTTGGGAAAAGTCATATAACCACCTTTATAATCTTTGAATTACATAAGTGCCATTATGAATTATTTGTTGGTTTAAAGAAACTTAAATATATATAAAACCAAAGAAAAACAAATATAAACCTAGTTCTCTTTTCTCTCGAGCTCTAGCCACCGGAAAAAAATGTAGATATGAGGCCAGATCGCGGTGTCTGACCTAGCTCCGGTTCCGACCTCCCTTTCTCAGGCCAGAAGCTTTTGCTTCTCTTTTTCTTGTTTGTTGCGGCTTTGATTGGAGATTTGAGAATGAGACATGGGGTTGCGGTGGTTTGATTCTGACATGAGGAAGGTTTGAGTGGTATTTTGGATTGGTGGTTTTTTCTTCCGCCGAGGCATGGCTTTCGATGAGAAGCATGTTGATGTCCTAATCGGTAACAATTAGTATGTTTAGTTCGGTCAAAGGAAGGTCGAAGTTCTCTTCTATTTTATTGGTGTCGAGACACGAAAGACGGGTTACAACACGACTTAAACGAGTTACAAAAGTAGACGAGGGTAATAGACGAGCTGGTATCTCGTCTATTTCTCAAGCCGTTGACTCTAAATCGTTGACTTCTACTTGGACGAGCTTGGGCTCTTGCACTTGCTATACGAATTCCTTTGCCTTTTTCCCGATCCCCTTTTTACGCAGGCCGTACGCCTGCATTTATAGGGAGTCGTGTCGGTTCGTCTATGTAAAAGACCATAATACCCTTCCTTCCTTTGGAGGTTTATTGTGGGCTTTTCCCGGGCCAGGCCTCTTGTTTGGGGTGTGGATCCACCCCCAACAGTAGTCCCCCCCCCCCTTCGCTTTTAGTTTGTATTCTTCAGGCGAAGAACAATCGTGGGAAGATGAAGGGTCGCTTCTCTGATTGGATAAACGAAGAGTCGCGCGTGAAGGAACGGTTTTCGATGTCCAGGGTCGAATCGTCGTGTGCGGTGCTCAACGCGCATGAAATCCGGAAGTCGTATCGTCATCGAGCGCGTTCTGTAATGATGACGTTTCCAGATCCTTCTCTCTGCCCCTATAAATATCACTTCTCCACTTATCTCATTATCTTCTTCTCGTGTTTTCGGTGCTCTCATCGTTCAGATACTCTCCCTTCCTCCTATCTCGTCGTTATTTTGCTTTTAGTGTGTCACGCTTTCATTATGAATTCCCCTCGATCCCAATCGTCCAATTCTTCCGCCGAGAGCCACCTTCGACGAGCTACAACTTCCGAATCTGGCGGCTCCACTAGGTCTGCTCGTCGGCAGGCCCGTTCTTGGAGTCCCTCTGATTCGACCTCGGCGGGTTCAGACATGGCTCGATTTGAAGAGTTGAAACGTCGTCTCATTCTAGGGTCGGCGGTTCCGAGTTCGTCGGGTCTGCCCTGCAGGATTCCTTCCCTGATCGACGAGCCATTAATCGATGACTCGTTTTTTCCCGAGTTGGATGACGTCCCTTTGCCAACCGCGAACCTTTTCAATCACATGCCTCCGTCGACGTTGAAGCCAGACGCAGCAGCTGCCGTGGTTCGTATCGGAAAATTAAACACCGAACCGAAAATTCTGATTCCAAAATCATTTCAGCGTCCCTAGGATGCTCCTTCCGGCTTTATTTGCCTCTCGGAGAAGTACCTCACCGAGTGCGGGCTCACCTTCCCTCTTCCGTCCTTTCTGATGACGTATTTTGCTCGTCGAGAGGCGGCCATTTCTCAATTTACCCCGGCAACCTTTCGAAACGCTGTTGGTCTTTCGATTATGGCCGAAGCTGCGGGGGTTAAGCTCACTTGTGACCACTTAGAAGAGCTGACGTGTCTGTATCCGCCGAGCCGGGATAAAACTCTTGGGCTTTATTATGTAGCATTGGGAAAGAAGACGACGCTCGTCGAGGGTGCCAAGGGCAAAACGTATAATTGGAAGGGCTCGTACTTCTTTCTGGAAGTTGGCGAGGGGGTTTTGGAAGATCCGTCGATTCCTTGGTTTTCTGGGTGGAACCCTTCACCCGGTAGCTGACCCTTCTTGCCTAGCTATCTTTATTCGCACTGTCCTCTGGTTTTACTTAACCTCCTCCTCCTTTTTTTTTTTCAGTGGTTATTCCGAGGTGTTTGCTTCCATACCCCTCTTCTTTTCAAGCCGAGATAGACGCGATCAAAGTCTTCTGTCCTTACGTTTGGCCGGGTACCGAGCCAAGAAAAGATCGTCCAAAGAAGGCACCATGTCCTTGAAGAAAGACATGTAACCCTTGCGTAATTGATCCCATTTTTGCTGTTCCTTGAGTTTGAAATTAATTTCGTCGTTTCGTATTTTAGCCGGAACGATGGGTAAGATGAACTTGAGTGTTCCCAACGCATCTGCTCGTTATCGTCGGGCGTCAGATCCGTCTTCCATTCCTCGTCCGACTTTCCAACCGGATGCTCGTCATGATGTCTCATCTTCTGGTGCTGGTTCGGCTAAGAAGGTCTCCTCTCGATCTCGTCCGTCGTCTGACCCACCGCCGAAGCAGCATTCCCATTCCCTTCCTTCGACCCGCTGTGCTGAATCCGCCGAAATGCTTTCGAAGAAGAGGGCGGGCGAAACATCCGGCCGTGACACGGAGGGTGCAAAGGGTCTTCAAAAGAGAAAAGACGATGCTGGCCAGGAAAGACCTGATCCGTCGAAGAAGCAGAAAACGTCGGACTTTGGCTGGAGTTTTTCTCACGCTTCTGAAGCTCGTCCCTTCCCAGACGACTCCCCAGCTTGCTCTGAACTTTTTCGGAGGATTCATTTCGGGTCTGGTCGCTTACTTCCTGTTGAAAAGATGAGGGAAGCGCATGCTGTCGCCGACGTGGCGCAAGCCTCCTTTGAGGTTTGTTCTCTCAGCCGACTCGGTTTCGAGCCTGTTTTTCTTCTTCCTTTGTTCTTATCTTCTTTTTTTTTTTTTTGAAACAGCTTATCGCCCGAACCAACCGCTTAGCCTCGCGCTACGAGCGTCGCATTCGTGATCTGGAGGACGATCGGTCAGGAGCGTTAACCTTTACGGAGAGGATTGAACGCCTCGAAGCCCAGCTAGGGGAAGCTATTCGATCTAATCAGAGGCTTAGTGATGAGGCATCGAAATTTGAGAGCCAACGGCGCAAGTGGGTCACGAAGCGAGATGACCTTAAGGCGAAGCTTGAGGCGTCGGGTGCCGCTTATAACAGGATGCAGCTTACCCTAAACTCGGAGACAAAGAGGCTCAGAGATCGGCGGGAGGATTTTGGCTACCACGATAGGATTAAAGCTTTTAATGAAATGGGCCGTGCGTGTAAAGAAGTTGTTAGCCAAACATAAGAGGTACGCCGAGGCGTTCAAAGAGTCGATGGGGAAATTCCTCGAGTACAACCAAACCGTCGGAAATGTCCAAATGCTCGAGACGCTCATCGACGAGGGTCAAATCACTGTACTTGAGGAGGGCTTGAAGGATAAGGTTGTCGCCGTGATGAACCAGCTGAAGAGTGAAGTTGAAGATCTTGACCTTCCGGATATCACCGAGGCTGATTTCGACGTGTCCAGTATTTACTCCGAGCCCCTTCCTCCGGTTCCAGCATGGGTCGCTTCTCCTATTAGCGGCGATGCTGAGGGTGGTCACGACGAGAGGGGAGAAGGCGGGTCTGAGGGCGGGGAGGCCGAAGGTGATGGAGAAGAGCAGGGGGAGGGCGACGACCGTCCTTCGGATGGAACCGAAGAGCAGATCGTCGACCATCTTACCGAAGAGCTACCCCGTCCTTTGACTCTTGGTTATGAGTCTCCGATTACTGGATTGGCGTCGTAATTGTTCTATTATCTTAGTTGCCGTGTTGAGGGGTCGACTCCCTTATATTATTTTTTGTTTGCCGTGTTTTGGGGTCGGCTCCCACGTACTTTTATGCGCCGTGTTTAGGGGTCGGCTCCCTTGAAGAACTCTATTCTCACCCTTAGGGCATTTATTAAGGGTTTCATTTAATGCCCCCTTGTTTTAAACGTTGCTTACCGGTCATTGAATGCCTTTTCTGTTTTTGAAACTTGCGTCTGTTCATTGAATGCCTCTTTTCTTTGAAACTTGCGCCCGTTGGGACTCGTGCTTTTCGTTCTATAAATAGTCTCTGCTTTTTACTCCAATTTTGTCTTCTTGGTGAGTGTTTTGCTTTTGTAGGGAGGAGAAAATTATTCCGATGCCAGTGACAACTAGAGCGGCGTGGTTGCGCAGGGCGCGAGAACAGCTCGGTGTTAGGTCCGACGAGGTGATACAGTCGGAACTCAACTACTATAACGCTCGCATCCAGCGGCTAAGAGCTTACATTATCGCCACCCGTCGTTCGTTCGAACGTTATTACGACTTCTGTCGTGTGGACGGGACAGTGGAATGTCTTGAAGCGCTGATTGACGAAAGGTTTTTCGTCTCAAAGTGGCGATGGGATCGGTTGCTGGACGAGGGTACCCGGCGCGAGGACTTTTTTGCAGAAGTGGTGATTCCTACACTCGAGCAGGGCGACCTTGATTCCCTAGGTCGAAGGCCGTTTGAAGAACGGGAGGAGATTGAGGCCTGCCGAGCTCGTATCGACGTTCATCGTCGTTACATTACGCAACTGGAGAGCACAAGTCACTACTTTAGTGAGAGAAGTCGCGTCGAGGGGATTCGTGCATACCTCGAGAATATGATTAGACGAGGCGCGACTGTTCCGATGGACCTGCTGAAAGACGTGAAGGAATCGTGCCGTCATTGGCAGACCGTAATTGGCAGGCTAGAGTTTAATGAGCCTTCCAACGCTGATCTCGGAGTTGAATGACTCATTTTTCCCTGTTTTTTGTTTTTTGTTTTTATGTGCCGTAATGGGGTCGGCACCCGCATCAGACTGTTGTCACCCTGACCTTTTTTTAATAAAGTCAAATTTTTTTTTTTTGAAAGTGCGACTCGTGATGGTCGGCTTATCTCTTTTATGCAAGTTATGACTCGGCTTTCACTAGGTACGACTCAGGACAGTCGTTTTACCCGTTTGTGCGAGTTGGACTCGGCTTTATATAACCAGGGGCGACCGTCAATAGTCGGCTTATCTTTTTGTGCAAGTTGCGACTCGGCTTAAAATAATACGTCGGAACGTCGAGTCGTTACCGGGCCAGGATAACAACTAATATAACTTGCAAACGATGACTCATTCTTATGACGGCTGTGTCCCGTAAAACGGGACTGCCTACGTACCCTCCGATCAGGAGGGATCAAGCCGATCGTAGTTCACATTTACATGCTTATTCAAACTATAGAAAGGACGAGCTGGACGTAGCCGAGCTCGCTTGGTGATTTTTTTTTGTTTTTTTAGTAGTAGTAGCGCTTGAGATGCATCGAATTCCAAGACCTCGGCACTGGTTCGCCGCCCATTGTTAAGAGTTCGTACACACCGGGATGGATGACCTTGGATACTAGATATGGGCCTTCCCAATTAGCCCCCATTTTTCCGGCGTCCGGTTCGGCAGTATTTTCAAAGACCTTACGGAGGACGAGATCCCCTTCGTCGAAATGCCGATTGTGGACTTTCCTGTTGTAATACTTGGCTGCGGCGAGTTGATAGTTCTGGATTCGTAGGAGTGCCTTGTCTCGTTCTTCCTCCAACTCGTCGAGTCTATCTATGAGCATCCGGCTGTTGAGTGCAGTGTTTTGGACGAGCATCGTTCGGCGGAGGCTCGAACTGCCGACCTCAGCGGGTGCCATTGTTTCCATCCCGTAGGCTAGGGAAAGTGGGGTTTGGTTAGTGGACGTCCTCGGGGTTGTTCGGTAAGACCAGAGTACTCCGTCAAGCTCGTCGGCCCAGGCACCTTTCTTGGCATCCAACCTTTTTCTCAGGCCGTCGAGTATGGTCTTGTTCGTAGCCTCGGCCTGGCCGTTCCCTTGTGGATACCTTGGCGTTGATTTTCTTAATTTGATACGCCATCTCGCACAAAAATTTTCAAATTGCACAGAGACGAACTGCGATCCGTTGTCAGTGACTATTTCATATGGGAGACCATGGCGACAGATTATATATTTCCAGACAAAGAGTTGGACGTCCCTAGCTTTGATGTTTGCGTAGGACTCGGCTTCGACCCATTTGGTGAAATAATTGGTGAGGATGAGTATATATCGCTTTTGTCTAGAAGTTGGTAGTGGGCCAATGATGTCCATCGCCCAGCGCATGAAAGGGTAAGGAGCTACTCCGGCTCGCATGAGTTCAGTCGGCTGATGAATAATGGGGGAGTGTCACTGGCATTTTTCACATTTGGCGACGAACTTTTCGCAATCAGATATCATCGTTGGCCAATAATGACCATGCTTCTTGATTCGTAGTGCTAAGGCTCGGCCACCTGAATGATTTCCTCCAGCTCCTTTGTGAGTCNAGACGGGACAGTGGAATGTCTTGAAGCGCTGATTGACGAAAGGTTTTTCGTCTCAAAGTGGCGATGGGATCGGTTGCTGGACGAGGGTACCCGGCGCGAGGACTTTTTTGCAGAAGTGGTGATTCCTACACTCGAGCAGGGCGACCTTGATTCCCTAGGTCGAAGGCCGTTTGAAGAACGGGAGGAGATTGAGGCCTGCCGAGCTCGTATCGACGTTCATCGTCGTTACATTACGCAACTGGAGAGCACAAGTCACTACTTTAGTGAGAGAAGTCGCGTCGAGGGGATTCGTGCATACCTCGAGAATATGATTAGACGAGGCGCGACTGTTCCGATGGACCTGCTGAAAGACGTGAAGGAATCGTGCCGTCATTGGCAGACCGTAATTGGCAGGCTAGAGTTTAATGAGCCTTCCAACGCTGATCTCGGAGTTGAATGACTCATTTTTCCCTGTTTTTTGTTTTTTGTTTTTATGTGCCGTAATGGGGTCGGCACCCGCATCAGACTGTTGTCACCCTGACCTTTTTTTAATAAAGTCAAATTTTTTTTTTTTGAAAGTGCGACTCGTGATGGTCGGCTTATCTCTTTTATGCAAGTTATGACTCGGCTTTCACTAGGTACGACTCAGGACAGTCGTTTTACCCGTTTGTGCGAGTTGGACTCGGCTTTATATAACCAGGGGCGACCGTCAATAGTCGGCTTATCTTTTTGTGCAAGTTGCGACTCGGCTTAAAATAATACGTCGGAACGTCGAGTCGTTACCGGGCCAGGATAACAACTAATATAACTTGCAAACGATGACTCATTCTTATGACGGCTGTGTCCCGTAAAACGGGACTGCCTACGTACCCTCCGATCAGGAGGGATCAAGCCGATCGTAGTTCACATTTACATGCTTATTCAAACTATAGAAAGGACGAGCTGGACGTAGCCGAGCTCGCTTGGTGATTTTTTTTTGTTTTTTTAGTAGTAGTAGCGCTTGAGATGCATCGAATTCCAAGACCTCGGCACTGGTTCGCCGCCCATTGTTAAGAGTTCGTACACACCGGGATGGATGACCTTGGATACTAGATATGGGCCTTCCCAATTAGCCCCCATTTTTCCGGCGTCCGGTTCGGCAGTATTTTCAAAGACCTTACGGAGGACGAGATCCCCTTCGTCGAAATGCCGATTGTGGACTTTCCTGTTGTAATACTTGGCTGCGGCGAGTTGATAGTTCTGGATTCGTAGGAGTGCCTTGTCTCGTTCTTCCTCCAACTCGTCGAGTCTATCTATGAGCATTCGGCTGTTGAGTGCAGTGTTTTGGACGAGCATCGTTCGGCGGAGGCTCGAACTGCCGACCTCAGCGGGTGCCATTGTTTCCATCCCGTAGGCTAGGGAAAGTGGGGTTTGGTTAGTGGACGTCCTCGGGGTTGTTCGGTAAGACCAGAGTACTCCGTCAAGCTCGTCGGCCCAGGCACCTTTCTTGGCATCCAACCTTTTTCTCAGGCCGTCGAGTATGGTCTTGTTCGTAGCCTCGGCCTGGCCGTTCCCTTGTGGATACCTTGGCGTTGATTTTCTTAATTTGATACGCCATCTCGCACAAAAATTTTCAAATTGCACAGAGACGAACTGCGATCCGTTGTCAGTGACTATTTCATATGGGAGACCATGGCGACAGATTATATATTTCCAGACAAAGAGTTGGACGTCCCTAGCTTTGATGTTTGCGTAGGACTCGGCTTCGACCCATTTGGTGAAATAATTGGTGAGGATGAGTATATATCGCTTTTGTCTAGAAGTTGGTAGTGGGCCAATGATGTCCATCGCCCAGCGCATGAAAGGGTAAGGAGCTACTCCGGCTCGCATGAGTTCAGTCGGCTGATGAATAATGGGGGAGTGTCACTGGCATTTTTCACATTTGGCGACGAACTTTTCGCAATCAGATATCATCGTTGGCCAATAATGACCATGCTTCTTGATTCGTAGTGCTAAGGCTCGGCCACCTGAATGATTTCCTCCAGCTCCTTTGTGAGTCTCCATCATGACGCGCTCGGTGTCGTCACCGTGTATGCAAAGCAAAAGGGCTCCTGACGCCGTCCATCGAAGCAAATGATCTTTCATCAAGGTGTAGCGAGCGGCCTTGGCCTTTAATCTCCGTCTAGCCCATTTGTCTGTTGGCACGTCGCCATCGGCTAGATATGCACGGATTTCGACTCGCCAATCTGTCGCGTCGGTGTCAGATGCAGGTTCGCATCCTCGGCGTGACCTTATCGTTCGATAAGTGGTCCTGATTTTGTTGGGTTGGTGGAGTGTGAGGCAGGTCTCGGCGTGTGTTTCACTTATGCTCGGCGTATCGATGCTTTCTACCGGGATGATTCGTCGAAGATCGGGATCCGATGTCGAGGCGAGTGCTGCCAGAGCATCGGCCGGAGCATTGTCTCCTCTGGGGATTTTGATGAGCTTGAACTCGTCAAAGCGTTTTGACAAAATCCTAACGACGTCAAGGTAGGCGGCCATGGGTTTGCTTTTGGTATCGTACTCACCGCTGAACTGGTTGGCGACGAGCTGGGAGTCGCAAAAAGCTCGTATCCGCTTGATTTGCATTCCGTTGGCGAGCCTAAGCCCGGCGATGAGCGCCGTTGTTGGTTGGTGGTTGTTGGTCGTACTCGGCGACGTTGTTGGTTGCTTGGAATCGGAGACTGAAGGATTGTTCCAAAATTTCTCCGGTCGGTGAAGTTAATCGAATCCCTATCCCGGACCCAAGATGAGAGGATCTTCCGTCCACATGTAGGGTCCATCGGTCGTCGGACAGATCAGTGGGTGTTGGTTCGGCTTCTCCAAACGGTAGTTCGATTAAAAAGTTGGCGAGCACTTGGGACTTAGTAGCCGGACGAGTTCGATACTCGATGTCATACTCGCTAAGTTCGATTACCCACAGCCGACCGGACTGGCTCGGGCTGTACAGTATAGATCGCAAAGGTTGATTGGATAGGACAGCGTCAGTGTGGGACTGGAAGTATGGTCGGAGCTTTCTTGCGGACGTGACGACTGCCAGGACAACCTTCTTGACTGTTGGGTAGCGAGTCTCTGCGTCGTCGAGTGATTTGCTTATGTAGAAGATGGGTCGTTGCTCTCCTCTGTAATCCTTAACGAGTACACCACTGACGGCCGACTCTAAGACCGCGACATAAAGGAATAAGACTTTGCCGAGTTCCGGTTTTGCCAAGATCGGTGGAGTCGATAAATAGTTCTTTAGCTCGTTGAACGCGCTGTGACAGGCTTCGGTCCATTCGAACTTGCCCTTAGTTTTGAGGAGCTGATAGAATGGTAGACACTTGTCGGTTGACCTAGATATAAAATGGTTCAAGGCAGCGATCCGTCCAGTTAATCGTTGCACTTCTCTTGCATTCTTTGGTAAGGGCAAATCAATGATTGCTTTAATTTGTTTCGGGTTCGCCTCGATGCCTCGTCTAGTTACCAGGCATCCAAGAAATTCGCCGGACTTAACTGCAAACGTGCATTTGGCCGGATTCAGCTTCATCTCATACTTGTTTAGGGTATCGAAACACTGTCGCAGATGAGTGATATGATCCTTTGCGTGTTGCGATTTGACGAGCATGTCATCGATATAGACTTCCATTGTCCGGCCGAGTTGTTCGGCGAACATTTTATTGACTAGTCGCTGATACGTTGCTCCTGCATTTTTCAGGCCGAAAGGCATAACCTTATAACAGTAGGTCCCTCTATCTGTGATGAACGACGTTTTTTCCTGGTCGTCCTTGGGCATTAGAATCTGGTTGGAAACAGAGAAGGCGTCCATAAAGGTTAACAGCTCGTTGCCTGCGGTTGCCTCGACGAGTTGATCAATCCTTGGCAATGGGAAACTATCCTTTGGGCAAGCCTTATTAAGATTGGTAAAATCTACGCAGACTCGCCACTTTCCGTTCTTCTTTTTGACGACCACCGGGTTAGCTAACAACTCAGGATATTTTATTTCCACAATTGAACCGGCGCCAAGGAGTTTGTCAACCTCGTCGTTCACTGCTTGTGATCATTCGGGACCTAAATTGCGCCGTTTCTGCTTGACCGGCTTATGTGTTGGGTCGGCATTGAGTTTGTGGGTCGTGACGCTTGGGTCGATCCCCTTCATATCGGTCACGCTCCATGCAAATGTCGAGATGTTGGTTTTGAGGAAGAGTATCAACTCGTTTCGCATGGCGGATGTTATCTCTGTGTCGATATTCACACATCGTTTTTTGTCGTTCTCGTCGAGGCTCACCTCCTCGACCGCGGCAATGCCCTGTTGGACAGCAGTCGGCTTTCCGTCTGTCGGCGACGTGCTGTCATCACCGACCCGCTGCTTTGATTGCTATAATTTCTTTCCGGTGCGAATCTTATGCTCGATCAGGAAGCAGGCCCGTGCGGTTTGCTGATTGCCACGCAGCGTGTACACTCCTTTTGAAGTTGGGAACTTAACACACTGATGATACGTCGACGGCACGGCTTTCATCTTGTGGAGCCATGGGGTTCCAAGGATAACGTTATAGATCGTCGGCTTGTCAATAACCGCGAACCAGAAGTATCTGACTATCCCTCCAACAAAGATCGGTAAGGTGATGGTGCCGATGGACATAAGGTGATCCCCGTTGAAGCCGGTCAGAGAGTGACATTCTGGCATAATGTCGCGTTCGCCGACTTCCATTTTTGCCAAGACGTCTCTGAAGATGACGTTGACCGAGCTTCCGGTGTCGATCAATATTGTTGTTACTTCGCTTTCGCCGATTAAGAGCTCGACGACCAGCGGATCGTTATGCGGCAAATCCAAACCTTCTAGATCTCTTCCCTCGAAAGTGATTGGCATGCTTTCAGCCTCGAACCTTGACGGCCAGGATTTCGTCATTTCGGCCTTCTTGGTATAATCTCTGATCGCTCTGACCGAATCATTACATCCGGCGAGTCTGCCCATTATCATGTTGATTCGTCTGATCGTCAGAGGACGTTGGTCGGGCTTGCGATCCGTATGTGCTCGTTTTTCATGAATGCTTTCTTCGCGTCGGTCAGCGAGTAGATTTTGAATTTCCATCTCGTCTTTGCTTTGGTCGGCAAGTATCTTGGAATCTTTGACAAATTTCCGAGCGATGTTTTCAGCGCGCTTGACATCGCTTCGTCCAGGTCGGGCTGTCTTGCTTCTGTCAGGTTTGACGACTATCGTCCCCTTCTTGTATCCCTCCATCAAGACCCTTTGGAGGTAATGACATTCTTCAGTCGTATGGGTATTACTTTGATGGTAGTCGCAATACGGGGTTGCACTATTCTCACCTCCCTCTTTCCGGATATACTTGTTTTTGCCGATCGCAAAGGTTCAACGAGTTCGGTCTTGGTTCCTGTTATAATGTTGTCAAGGCTCAACGTGCTCGACTTTTGGAGGCACGGCTACGGGCTGTTTGGTTATCGGTCCCGCTCCCGAGGAGTGCTTCTTGGCGTTGATAGCTTTCTCTTCCTCGAGCCCGATGTGTTTTGCAGCTCGGAGTAGTGCATCGGCGACGGTCTCTATATGTGTTAAAGACAGCTCTTCCTTGAATCGTGACTCGTACCAAAGCGCATTTCGAAGTGCGACGATAGCGGCAGCGTCTGGAATTGAAATGTTTACGTAAATTTCTTTAAATCGTCCGATGAAGGACCGAAGCGACTCATCCTTATACTGAGTTAGGGCGTACAAGTCAGCGTGGGAATTCTTGTCCTCAAACAGAACAGAGAACTGCTTCAAAAACTCAGTTATTAATTCCTTGATACTGTCAATTGATCCAGATGGGAGTCTCGAGAACCAGCTCAAGGCGGTTCCCGTCAGATGCTCGGCGAAGACTTGGCAAGCTCCAGCGTCGTATTCTGCTGGGCTAAACTGTAGAGGGCCGAGGGCTACGCCGAAGGTGAGTAGGAAATCCCGTGGGTCGACCGTGCCGTCCTAGTGACCCAGTCTTGGCTTGACTGCCCGTTTAACTGTTGTCGTGGTGAGTCTTCGAGAGAATGAGGTCCGCTGCGTCGCTTCGAGCATAAACCCGACTTCAGGTGCTTTGTCCGTCGCTTTTTGGAGCATTACTGCCATTTCCCTCGTTTATCCAATCAGAGAAGTGACCCTTCATCTTCCCACGATTGTTCTTTGATTTCCCTTATCTCAGCGTTCTTCATTCGGTCCATCACCTCGTCATTTTGCTCATTGAGGCGTGGGGTTGGGTTGCGCTCTAATCCACTGGTTTGTGCATACAACCATGGCGTTGTTCTTGCCGAGAGAAAGTTCATTGGGTTGTGTCGGATAATGTGGAGATGATTGATTTCGTCTTGCGAGTTGACTTGTGCTGCGGTGAGTGCATCCAACCGGCTGTTAGTTCGCTCCTCTTGCTGGTCAAGACGCGTTAAGATTCCGCGGAACAGCTCATCTATGCTGGAGACGGGCTGATTGTTGAGCAAGGTGAGTTGTGTTGGGACCTGCGCCGGCTCTACGGTCGTAGGTGTCGTCAAGTTTGTTGCTATGACAAAAGTTTCTGGACTTTCCACCGTTACGACCTTTCTCGGAGCATCTGGCGTGGGGAGGACTGTCTGCTCCACTTGGTCCGTTGCCGGGGTTGTCGCTCCCCCCGACTGGCTTCTTTTCCCTTTTCCTTGTCAGTTTTTGTCATCTTGTCTAGTCGGTGTAGGTCCGTTCTTCAATTCTTCAGAGAAATTCGACTTGGCTCCCCCTACCTAGCGCGCCAAATTGTTGATGTCCTAATCGGCAACAATTAGTATGTTTAGTTCGGTCAAAGGAAGGTCGAAGTTCTCTTCTATTTTATTGGTGCCGAGGCACGAAAGACGGGTTACAACACGACTTAAACGAGTTACAAAAGTAGACGAGGGTAATAGACGAGCTGATATCTCGTCTATTTCTTAAGCCGTTGACTCTAAACCGTTGACTTCTGCTTGGACGAGCTTGGGCTCTTGCACTTGCTGTACGAATTCCTTTGCCTTTTTTTCCGATCCCCTTTTTACGCAGGCCGTACGCCTGCATTTATAGGGAGTCGTGTCGGTTCGTCTATGTAAAAGACCATAATATCCTTCCTTCCTTTGGAGGTTTATTGTGGGCTTTTCCCGGGCCAGGCCTCTTGTTTGGGGTGTGGATCCACCCCCAACAAAGCAGGGTTCTCGAATTAGGTAGTGGTGGTGGTATCTGCTTTAGGAGTTGGCGGTGGAGGTCTCTTTCGGTTGCGTTTCTATTCATGCGGATTTAAGGTTGCGGACTTCGTTTTGGCTATCGGTGAAGATGCTGGTTCGAGCAAAGGAGAAAAGATATCGCCTTTAGCATCTGATGTATCTTCGCCAGGTTTGTATTCAGCTTAGACTTTTGATTTGACGCCTCAAAATGTTTGTTTCGTAGTTTAGAGAAACGATATCGCCTTTAGCATTTGACGCCTTTTTATTTGTTGGGTTAGATGATTGTGTATAGTTACATTTGTAATTCTTTCGTCAGATACCTAGCACATTGAATCTGGTATTAACTAATAGCAATCTCGTTTTGTATACAGTGGAAGCAGATTTATCAGTGACAGTGGCTTCACTTCTTCACTTCTTCACTTCTTCATAAATTACACATTCGAAATAAAGATAGTCTTCTGGTACATCTTTGCAGATGCCGTAAAAACTCATTTTTCTTGTAGTGTTGTATAGCTTCGTAACACATTGATTCTTTGCTTGTTTAGTTGGTTTTCAAGATTTGTATTTTTTTTACTTAAGTTAAGATGAGTTCCTTTCGGGTCTGGAGTAGGGAAGAATTCGTGTTGGAAAATGCATTTTTTGTTTTGCTTCATGAGCTTTTGGTTTCAACATATACGTAACTATGATACAGCTAGTGTTCTGTGTGGTTTCTCATCATAGGGTAATTACAATAACCGTCATGGTACCTGCAACCTTTTTGGCATTGTTTCACCCAATTATTGTTGTTACAATCTCCTATAAACTCAAGATATCTTGTTCTATGAATAAAAAGTGAACTCATAAGTGTTGTGTTTCACATCAAGCTGAATCAATTTTACTGACTATATTAAATTCAAAGCTCATGTGAGAGCCTCTAGTTCCTCTCTTGAATGTTGAAGAGTTAATTGTTTTATATTCTCTGACATCTGAACTCGTTAATTGTTTTCAGGAAGAGGCTCTTCCAGATGATAAATGATCTCCCAACCATTTTTGAGGTTGACAACCACAACAGTAGCAGAAGCAAATCTAGCGGTGCCAAGGTAGAAGCTTCTGGTTACTCCATTCTTTTTTTCCTCTCTCTCACTATACGGTTATCAAATTGATGATTACTTGGTTTAATGTTTTTGCCTTTCTATTGGGAGTTTATTGTATACAGTTTGTCCCTTCTTGGTTCTTGTAAAGGTATGATAATTTAAAAGATTTCTCACTTGTTTAACACTTGCTTGTTTGGCTCTTTATGATTTCTCAGGTTACAATGCAAGCGATTTGTGTAGGTGAGTACAAGTTATCAAAGAAGACCCTCTGAGACTAAAATCTGGATTGGGATACTGAGGGTGCAATAACAACAATTAGCTCTAATGAATTATATAGTCTTGTTGTATACCTCTATTTGTATGGTTGGATAAATACAAATTAGAACATCCTCCGTTGCTATATTGAAATTTATAAAATTTATCATTTTGCTCTTCATCGACTTTTTGAGTAGCTTCATACCACCATTAGAGTTATTGTGCATATATCCCAATTGTCTTGATTTTTATAAACCGACAAGTCAACTGCCTCAAACTCGATTAGAACATGTGCATACGAACCATGCAAATAAAAACAACATGGTTTGTTTTTAGATCATGAAGATAAGTAAGTATGAGCTAACTTAGAACATGCGCATACGAACCATGCAAATCAACACATTTTTTTTTTCAATAGATTTGATGATTATGAGCCAAATTCTAAGGAGTTTTGCACATGGAGATTAACTTCGATTTGCAAGCCATTAGTTGCATTGGTTTCCTTGCAATTAGATCTTTACATAGAATCCTAGATAAAACTCTAATTCTCTTTAGTCGGTCGGGAAATCCACTTAATAACTTCGAGACTCACATTATTTCTCAATTTATACTTAGTACAAAATTCAGTTATCTCTTCGTTAAGGCTATTTTTGTCTTTTCACCATTTAGGTTACTTCATTTAACCTACAAAATACTTGTAAAACGATGACCTAAATCTACGTTCAATTATTAACTCTATCACCACACGAAACGCTAAGTCTATGAATCTTATCCCATTTTAGTAAGCAGTAACTCTATCATAACATAATTTAAAAACTCTATTCTTACCGATAACTCTATCAGAAACGATAACTCTGCTGTCACTATTTATTAGTCTGCCATATAACTCAATTTTACCTTCTTACTCTACCACCACTACAATTAAGTCTATTGCATATCTCTATTTCGCCCATAACTCTAAGAATCTTTTTCTTACTTACTTTACCACCACTAAATTTAAGTCTACGGCAGTGACTTACTCTACCGTAAAACTCTACGTTTTTAACTAACTCTACCATAACTATTTATAACTCTCTCGCGTAACTATACTAGTTTTTTAACTCTATCATAAAACTATATCTCTACCACCATTCTACTTCAATCTACTGCATAACCCTCAGAAAATCCATAAATCTACTCGCTAACTCTACCAACCTCATATAACTCTATCGTAACTACAATGGTAGACTTATGGATTGGCGGGAAATTTTCTCTCCACCCTTTTAACGATCTCTTTCCTACGTGGCTTTTTATTAAGATGGCATGTTTCGTAATTATTTTTTTCCTAACACAATTTTCCAAGGGCTATTTTGCCATTTATAATCAAAACACCTTATCCCCCATTCTAGTAATAAACATCGATTCATGACCTAGTATAGTAACTCTCCCATAAAATTATGAATCTGAGATATTGTGAAAAACGTTTATGAAGACGTTTTTTTTATTATTATTTGTTAACACACACAAAAAAACAGTTCGTCTCAAAGTTTGCCCCCCCCAAAAAATTATACAGTACGTTACGTTTTCTCTTTGGAGATAGAGAAAATCGATTCCTTTATCAAATTATTGATAATTAGGGGCTCTAATTTAAAATGATTAATGAAACAAATAAACTGGTAACTATGATAAAGGAAAACGTGTTAAAAGAGTGTTTATTTGAATGTCTAAATTATTTTGTAATCTTTTTTGTTTTTGTTCTCATTTTTTTAAAAGGTTTACAAGTTCATTTTTTTTAGTATATCAATTTGAAGTTTTTAATGTACATATAAGGAAATGTTTTTAGCCCCAATTCATCTCATCGGCCAAGACCACTTCATCGTCGATGTGAACTGTTTTTGTCTCCTTTAATTTGTTATGAATTGTAGGATTAAATAAGCTAGAGCCAAAAATATTAAAAACCTCAAGGGTCAAATTAATACAGATTTAATGATTGAGACAAATCTTTTATACAGGGGCTTTCCCAAGAACTTGACAACGATCAAGAAGAAGAGAAAAAGGAACAAATTGAAACAAATGCATATACTATTATATATAAAACTCATCAGAGTTTATTAGACTACTTTAGAAACAGCAAATTCTCAATTATTTATTCACAAGAAAGTCTCGCTGGGCTAAAATTAGCTAGTTTATTTTAACATGTCTATATATACTCGCCCTCAGAGCAATCATGTATTGTGTTTTTCTCAGTTTTGAGTTTTTCTTTTCCTTTATATTTATATTTTCATTGAGTCTTTTGGAGTCATTTTATTTTTAATCGAGTTTTTACAGATTTTAAAACATTTTGGAAGAAGATAAAAGAAAATAAGTTATTCTAGATATAAACAAGCATATGAGATGGATGTTTGTTTACGTGGAAACCCATCAATCTAAGAGACCCACCTGGCTAAGTAACAAAGTCTAAACCAACAAGTTTCACGTTAAAACTCGCATATATGAGAAACTCGTATGGCTGAGAAAATATCCTAACTAGGTTGTTACTTTTTTACCTTATTTTGAGAACTCTAGAAATATTTTTAATTTGTTGGGACAGAAGAACACTAGGTTTTATTCTATGGTTTCTTTTTGCAACCTGAGACTTTTTGTAAGGCACTATTTTGGGATTCTAGATATTCATCCTTTTTGACAATTTGGAAAAGATTTCTAAACCCTTTCTTATTCTGTCTGTAATTTATCATGCTTTCTTCTTATGTCTGTGAACTATTTTTTTTTAAAAAAAAACGATATTGTAAACTTAGTGGACTTGTTTGATAATGAAAATTTAATTAGAAGATTATAAAGGAAAGTTTAGTAATTGAGTAGTCAAATCTAGTGTCTAATTCCTTGAAAGAGGATTAGTCAAATTTCGTGTTCATGTTCAAGAACGGTTGATATGTCTATATTTGTCTCTCTTTAACATGTATTCTTCATTCATTTAGCTAGGATAACTCATTGTTTTGCATCATTTTCTAGTCTCTTCTATAAACTTTGCATGTTTAGGTAGTTCTTGCATCATCTTTGCATACATTATGCATTTTGGAGTATTTCACGTATTTAGGAGATGTCCAAACTATTGGAACCAAATCGAGGCTAAGACACGCAACTCAACCGACGCACTCCCAAGACTGACGACACGTGACTTGACCGACGCTCCCGGGAGAGAAGCAATGCGACTTGACCAACGTGCGACTTGGACGCGCTCCCAGGAAGAAGTACCAGCATCCCACTCGACCAACCACGCTAGACATCCGACTTCTTCCACCTCTTTGATCGAGTCGAGTGAAGATTTTACTTTGGAATTCAGATTTCAACGTTTTCATCAAAGTTGTAATAAATTGAGTCATCTTTCGTTTATTTCAAGCCAATCGGAAGTGTGGTTCAATAATTATCATTTTTTTAGTGGATGCGTATACACCCAGCTCGAGCCAACACCACTTCGTTCGAGCCACCATTTGAGCCAGCGTTTGAGCCCCGTTTGAGCCATCGTTCGAGCCCCCGTTTGAGCCACCGTTCGAGGCACCCGTTCGAGCTGCCCATCACGCGCATCACTCGACCTCGCTCGACCCGCCTTGCTGCACCGACTCGATCGCACATGTCAGGATGAAAGACGCTCCGTCTCACACGCTTCAGGAGATTCCCAAACCGACTCTTTACCTTGTCGTTTTAAGTTTTAGGGCTTTCCATGTTTGACTATATATACATTTTGTTAAGTCTTTGCCTAGGACATCTTTTATCTCGTTTTTTCCTTTTCCTTAAGATTTTACCTAGCCACCTAAAACGTTCTCAGACTTTGTAATCCGATATCTTTGAGTTTATTCGGTTTTTGCATTTGATTTCTTCTACAAAGTTGTTCTTCCCATTTTTATCTATCAAATGATGTTTGATTCAATATTTTCTGAGTTTGTATCATTGATAATGATTTCTAGATCCGAGTAGTGTTAGAGTTCTTGAGGAGGGGATAGATTAGCTGGAGGATCTTAGTATGTAGGGTGTTTAAGCTTTGATTTGTATGATTCCCTTCTGGAATAGAGTTAGAAATCCTAGTTTCTCTCTGGTCAATTGGAACTAGGGCTTAGACATTTCCACACCCAAAAGGTGTTCGATGAAATGTCTGACCAACTAGTGCCAGAGACTTACATTCCTAGCCTAAGAGATTAGTTGTCTGGGATGTTCGTTGACGTGAATGAACTTGTTTGTCATGCCTGCTTGATCATGTTTCTCTAGCGAGAGCTAGGTTTGGAAGTGGTTGAGTTTGAGTAGCTTCTGTCAAGAGATTGGATTAGCTAAGTAGTGATATTCATTGTTTATGGATAGTTTGCTTGTGGCATGTTAAACACTCTATAGACTAGGATACTCCACCGACATCAATCACTCCCATCCTTAGGACTTTTTACTTTCAGATTTTTAATGCATTCCTGAGACTATTTCGCTTCTTGTTGTTTAGTTCATGTTTAGACTTGTTTCTATTTTCATTTATTTTCGCTTCTTGTCATGCATTCTCGTTTCTAGTTCTGTAACTCATTTCCGTTTTGCATTCTGATCATTCTAGGATTGTTAGAGATGAAACCACTCTTTGAATTGGCTTGACTTGTGATTTCTTGATTGCATCTTGATTGCTAACAACATCCCATTTGGATTAACACCTTAAGTACTACAACACATAAGGTTAATTGAACCTTCTAGGACACACAAAAATCCTAGTATCAACGGGTGTCAGTTATTGAATTTCTTGTTTCATTTTACCGGTTACTCATTTATCTCTGAAATACCCTATGACCCAATGTTTTAATATGATAAGTTTAATCATTTTATTTCTTGCATTGTTATTTACAAAACCTGAAAACAAACAAACATTCGTCTTTTTAGCTATTTACAAGTCTCGCAAATCCTTAGTGTACCATTGGTCCTTGTGGATTCCAGCTCGCATATACTGCCTTACTCGAGCACTAAACTTTACTCATAACCCCTTTCACAGCTATTTGACTTTTCCCTTTCAACTCAGAAGTTAGAATACTCATAGCTTTGGAAAAAGGTTTGAGGTTCTTTTACACTTCACCAATTATACTGTATGACGGTGTGAAAACAAATCCGAGAAAGGATGTCAAATATAGTCAAAAGAAATTAAAAAGAAAAATAATTAGTAAAAGAGAGAAAAATACTTGGTGGGTTGCCTCACACAAAACACTTGTTTCATGTCACTAGCTTGACCGGATTCTTGTGAACTAATGGGTTTGAGCACAAGGACTCGCTCCAAAACAAGGTCCCCATTCACAGTTTTTTGACCTTTTCTTTCCAACTCTGAAGTTAGAATACGCAGAGCTTAGGAAAAAGGTTTTTGAGGTTCCCTTACACTGCACCTTATACTCTATGATGGCGTGAAAAAAATCCAAGAAAAGATGTCAAACAAACTCAAAAATAAAAATAAAAAGCAAAATAAATAGTAAAAGAGAGAAAAATACATGGTGGGTTGCCTCCCACAAAGCGCTTGTTTCATGTCACTAGCTTGACCGGATTCTTGAACTAATGGGTATGAGCACGAGGACTTGCTCCAAAACAAGGTCCCCATTAATTCATCTTCAGCTTCAGAACTCTACTCATAACCCCTTTCACAGTTTTTTGACCTTTTTCATTCAACTCTGAAGTTAAAATACTCATAGCTTTGGAGAATGGTTTTGCGGTTCCCTTACACTGCATCTTATACTCTATGGTATCTCCAACACACTTCACAGGTGTCAAGGTTACATGAGGATCTCCCTTGATCCTTTTGGGCTTAACCTTGCATGTAGCACCAACCTTTTCTGTTGGAATATGAGGGTTTCCATCAAGGACTTTCTTGACCTCACTCCAACCAATGCATGTCTTCACATACTTATTCTCAGGATCATCAATGGTTTCAATTGAACTGGTTTGTTCTCCAATAGTATTTTTTTCAACAACTTTTTTCATGTCAAACTCCTGAGTATGATGACCAATCTGCAAGTGAATTTGCTGTATTTTTACATCAATCATAGATCCCAGCGGTATGTAAGAATGGGTGACCAAGAATGAGAGGATCATGTGGTTCTTTATCAATCTCCAAAACCGTGAAGTCAGTTGGGATGTAGAATTTTCCAACTCTAACATGCACATCCTCCACCAACCCAAATGGAGATCGCACAGAACGATCAACAAGCACTAAGGAGATCTTTGATGGTTTGAAATTGGTGATTCCCAAACGCTCTGACACAGATAGCTACATCAAGTTTACACTAGCTCCCAAGTCACATAAACATCTCTCAAACATGAATTTCCCAATTTGGCAAGGTAGTAAACTCCCTGGATCTCCAAGCATCTTAGGAATCTCAATCGGGATGATAGCATTGCATTCAGAACTAACCATCTCTATCTCCTCTTTCAAGTGTGCCATTGCAAGGATTTTTTCCTTGTTCCTTTGATGTTTTTTCCAGCTCCTCAAAATGAACATATGCCTTCATCATGAATCCTTCTTCAATGCTCTTCTTGTTAGACATGACATCTTTTAAACATTTCTTGTATGTTTTTGTATTCTTTATTGTCTCTATGAATGGGAGTTTGATGTAAAACTCTTTTATAAATTCATCAAGGTGAGCTTTCTCCTTTTTAGCATGCATCAATGCTTTAGGTGAGCTTTCTCCTTTTAGTTTCCCTTAGATGACCTATAAATGGGAGCCTATGAACATATGTTAGTGGTGCAATGAATGGTTGCTCATCATCTCCTCCAATCTCATCATCTACAGCAACATCAATAACAAGAATTTCATCTCAGAAATAATATTCTCATTTGCAGCTTCTTGAAGACCTCTCTCAGAACTTCTCCAGGTTCTTCTTGAATCATAACAGCATAGCAATGCTCCTTATTTTTGGGTTCACTTTGTCGCGTAGAGGCAAAGAAAATTTAAGCTACTTGATTCTCAAGAGTTTTAACATGTGAAGATAGTGCTGTGAACTTCCCATTGAGATCACGATACAAGCTCTCCAACTTAACATTGATTTCAGCATCATTCTTCACCTAACCTTCAAGAATTTACTGCATCATCAACTTCATCTCATTATCCCCTGAAGAAGTCGCAGAATTGTTGCTCACAGAAGCTTTGACTCGTGCCTAGCAACTTCCATACAAGTTGTTAAACTGAGGTTTTTGCTGAAAACTTTTCTGACCATATCCATTTCCTTATCCTTGTCCCTGAGGCACAAATGTCTTGTTGTAGCTTCTTTGCCCTCGTGCAAACTGCTTTTGCTGAAACCGTTGCGGTGGATATACCTGATCATGTGGGTTCTCGACATTAAGTACTCCGGTAAGAGAGGTAAGGATGGTTTATATAGCCCTGGTTGAAACCATTGTTCTAATAGCCCTGATTCACATAATTCAGCTCAGCATGTAGCTCCTCATAACCGTTCCTAGCATATTCCTTATAAACCTGAGCATCACTAGAACTATCACAGAATTTGACACTCCTCAGGTCTCTTCTCAAAAGCCGCTCCACTTTTGCAATCAACTCAGCAATCTGCTTTGATTCTCCTCCTCCAATACTTCTCACTGTCTTATAATAATCAACACAATGGTTGTTGTTACTAGCTCCAAGATTCTCAATCAACTGGAGCTTCTCCTTTTGTTTTGATCATGAAATCTCCATTGCTAGCTGCATCTAATGCCATCTTGTACCTGTCATCAACTCCTCTGTAGAATGTGTTAATGAGTGATTCTGGAGTGAAACCATGGTGAGGAAATTCTCTCTTATAGTCTTCGAATTTTTCACAAGCCTCGTGGAATGACTCACTAGCACTCTTCTGAAAGCTTGAAATCTTGTTCCTGAGATGAGTAGCCTTCGCCTAGGTGAAATACTGCAGCAAGAAAGCAGCCTTATACTCATCCCATGTTTGAACATTATCTACCTTCAACAACTTAAACCAGCGATGAGCTTTATCACTTAAAGAAATGATAACAACCTGCATTTGACAGCATCATAATGTACCACATTCATTCGCGTTGTGCCACATATATCCTCAAAGTACTCCAAATGATAAACCAGGTTCTCTAATGGCAGACCATGAAACTGATTTTGCTTCACTAGACACAACAGTGCCAGTTTGATCTCAAAATCATTTCTGGCGATTGGAGGATGTTGGAAACCTCAGGTGTACATCTCAGAGTTGTGAGCATCATTTTCCCTCAAAGTCGGTCTTTGATTAAAAGCAGCTAAGCGGACAGCTTCGTGGTGTGTAACTTCTCTTTGCGCAGCTGCACGGGCAGCCTCTTCACCAGAAAGAGGATTAACATTCCCAGCAGGAAGGATATACTTAAACTCTCCATGATGTTCATCCTCCACATTACCAACATTTCGACCAGCTAAACCATCACAATTTCAGCAAGTCTTTTCTTTCTCCTATTCTTTCTCTCAATTTTTTCCCAAGTCCTCCTGATACTGTTCTAGGTGTAAAGAGCCTGCACTGCAGGTCATACACCTGAAAACACCAAATAGGAGACTATATATAAATTAACATCTAATTTCAAGAATCTGCTGCATCATCAATTCATCTCATTATCCCCAGAAGATGTCGCAGAATTGGTGCTCACAAGAGCTTGGACTCGTGCCTGGAAACTTTCCTAGAAGTTGTTAAACTGAAGTTTTTGCTGAAAACTTTCCTGACTATATCCATTTCCATGTCCTTATCCTTGAGGCACAAATGGCTTGTTGTAGCTTCCTTGCCATGGTGAAAAATGATTTTGCTGAAACCGTTGCGGTGGATATACCTTATCATGTGGGTTCTTGACATTAGTTGATGTGATCGCAGGACGCGACCTCAGCCAAGAAGACCAAGACACGCCGGACGCGACCAGGGCAACCTCTTCAGACGTGGCCAAGGCTCCAACGATCCTCCCCGGAGCCACCACACGTTCCAAGAGCTCAGCAAAGGCGGCCAAACAGCGGCTCAACCTATTTGTCCGAACCTACGTCCGACACCAGCCACCCAACGAAGACTCCGAAGGCTCAGTCCGCTTAGTCTTCACTCTTACCCAAGAGTGAGGACGGTCAAGTCGTTAAGCGAGGAAGTGTACTCTTTTTCCTCACTCCGGGTTTGTCCCAATGGGTTTACCGGAGGAGGTTTTAACGAGGCATGGAGCTAAAACGCAAAACGCCTAAAGGCTAAGTTGCTTCACGCGCAAGGCCAAGGCGGTTATCTCTCTTTCCCTCTTATTTTTGGTTTAATTTTGAACTTGAGAATATTCTCTTTTGATCCTATGTTTGTGAACGTTGGAGAGTGTTTGTGGCTAAGCGTGTTAGTCAAAAGGTGGCGATGTGTTCTCTTTGTAAAGGGGACACGTCAAAAGGACGATGTGCGGATCAAGATGAATCCGCGTGTCCTTAAGCTCCTATCTAGACCTAGCTATTTAAACTCTCCTTAAGCCCTTGTTCCTCCTTAGACTTGTATGAAAATAAAACTTTTCCTCAAGAGAGATTCTTGAAACTTGTCTCACTCTTCTCTTTCTTCAATCCGGGATTGAACCTTGAGAAAACCCTAACAAGCCGCGAACCGGGTTCGCCCTTGTTAGCGACCGTATCAAGAGGAGACCCAAACCTCTTGTGTCGTCAATCGATCCATCCGTATTTCCCCTCACCTCGTTTCCATCTGTCCTCTTCTTAAGCTCGAGTCCTCTTTCATCTTTCTCGAGCCCCCTCGAACCACCTCAAATCATTCCCGCTATCGTTTCCCTCGTAGACGTCCACCCGCTCGTTCCGCATCCGTACTGTCCGATTGAACCGTTCGTGGCTTCTCGACGTATCTCCCGAACGGCTCGTTTGAATTCCTTCAAACTCCGTTTCCCTCGTTTGATTCTCTCCTAGATCCGAAGCCCAGAACCTCGGCCGAGAAAAGCTTCACCGACTGAAAGTTGACCGAGAGCTCAAGCCGCGTCCGTACCGCGATCGTACCGTGACCGTGTCCTCGGGTCACATCAGCTTGGTATCAGAGCTTCAAAGCTCCTACGAGGTTGTTTCTTTCCAGAACTCTCTGTTCCTTTAAAGTTTCAATCTTTGAGTTTAAAGCTTGCATCTTTTAGCTCCATAGGACTCGCTTGTTCTTTTTGGTTTAATTTGGTGCATGCTTAGGATTGTCTTTCGTCCGCTTAGGTTGTTAGAATTCGCATTTGTTCTTCGTGTTCATATCTCTGTTCCTTTGTGTTCTTGCGAGCTCACTTTTAGATCCATAAAGCTAGTTTCGCGATTAGTTTTTGTGTTTCCGGTCTTAGGCATAAAGCAATTCTTGTCGCGTAGCACTTTTACTTTTGCTTTTGCTTTATTTGTTTTAGTCATAGGATTGCATGTGTCATAGCTGTCCTCAATCATTGTTAGTGAAACGAATCTTTGTGTGGTCCTCTTGAGCGTGTGAGACTCACGTGTGGTATTCTTTTTGCGAGGTTTAAATTCAAACTTATACCGCGGAGCCACGCCACGTCACCAACAACCAGTCCGTACGATGGCCGAAGAAATTCCACCAGCGCCACCAGAGATTGGTGTCACCCTCGCCGCATTACGAACCGGCCTAGAGCAACTAGCTGATCGCCTCACGAGGATTGAACTTATGAATCCTCCTCGCGAAGATCCGTTACCCGCGAGGCGACCACGACGCGAGCCGGCGAGTGATCAGTCCGATGAGGACTTTGAACCGAGGCCTAGACGACGACACCGCTATGATGATCAAGACGACGAAGGTCCGAGATGTTATGAGCCGAACCACAAGATGGTCCCACCAACGTTCGCAGGCAAGTCAGACCCCGAGGCCTATCTTGAATGGGAAAGTCGCATGGACCACTTATACTCGTGCCATGCCTATCCGGAGCTACGAAAGGTCCAATATGCGGTGGCATAATTCACCGATCACGCCCTTACCTGGTGGGATCGACTGGAAGCTGAACAACGACGCAACCGCGACCAACCTATCACTGTTTGGGAGGTCTTGAAAGCAGAGATGCGAAGGCGCTACGTGCCTCCCTTCTACCACCGCGAGCTCCAGAAGAAGTTTCGGCGACTAACGCAAGGCGCACGGAACGTGGAGGAGTATTACGAAGAATTTGAACACTTGCGCAACCGGTTGCAAGTCGATGACTCCGAAGAGTCACTCATGGCTCAGTTCTTGGACGGATTGCAAGAACGCATTGCACGCAAGGTCGAGCGCCAACCCTATCAAACCTTTGAGGAGTTATTGCATCTCTCGGTGCAAATTGAGACTCAAATCAAGAAGAAGAGCGCCTCTGCGCCTCGTGGCCGAACTCAAGGAGCTACCAATTGGACTCCTAACGCGTCGCCATCAAACCGATTGCCGGA
>NC_025701.1:30226800-30246299 GCF_000633955.1 Camelina sativa | reverse complement strand
AAGAAGAAGAGCGCCTCTGCGCCTCGTGGCCGAACTCAAGGAGCTACCAATTGGACTCCTAACACGTCGCCATCAAATCGATTGCCGGAAAAACGAAAGGCGACCAGCGCGGACTCAAGGTTCAAACCTAGGGAGCCGGCCACCAATGAGCGCCAAGATCCGCGACGCAACACCACCGACGTCCGGAGCCGCGACATTGTATGTTTCAAGTGTCAAGGGAGAGGCCATTACGCTCGTGATTGTCCGAACGCACGGACGATGATACTGACCNGAACCACGTTTTGAGATCGTTTATCAATAAATTTGTAGTGGTTTATTTTGATGATATATAGGTATATAGCTCTAGTTTGACTGATCATGTAAAACACCTAGAGGCTGTCNAAGGAGAAACTGAGCTGGAAGAAGCTGTTGTGGAACCCGAGGTCGGAGAACTGCTCATGATACGCCGCATCCTGAACGCCGGTGTAGCCACGGATGACGCCAACCAACGTGACAACATTTTCCACACGAGATGCACTGTAAGTGGTCGCGTTTGTGGCTTGATCATAGATGGAGGTTCTTGCACTAATGTGGCAAGTTCCAGTCTTGTCAAGAAACTTTCTCTTGAAACCACAAACCACCCTCGCCCTTATCGCTTGAGATGGTTAAATGATAAGACCGTGATCCAAGTAAAGGAACAAGTCACGGTCCCATTCAGTATCGGTCCGTATAAGGATCAAGTTCTTTGTGATGTGGTGCCTATGCAAGCTAGCCACCTCTTATTGGGGCGCCCATGGCAGTTTGATAAGCGCACCACACACTGCGGCCATACTAACCAATACTTTTTCGTTCATGACAACAAACGTATTTGCTTGAAACCCTTGAGCCCCACGCAAGTACATGAAATGCAAGACAAGTTGTCTAAAGACTCGAACGATAAAAAGAATTTCCTGATTCAATATGGTGATGTTAGAAAGTCCCTTAAGGACTCAGCCCAAGTGATTTTGATGTTGTTTCGAGATGCATTGCTTTCAGGTCTTGATGGTTCACTAGAAGCCTTACCGGAGGTCATACGCGGCGTCCTCAAGCGATTCGCCGATGTGTTCCCCGAAGAACTCCCCGAAGGCCTACCACCGATCAGAGGTATCGAACATCAGATCGATCTAGTCCCAGGAGCGCAGCTTCCCAACCGGCCAGCCTACCGTGTCAACCCCGAAGAGGCGAAGGAGCTTGAGCGACAAGTCAAAGAGCTCATGGCGCAAGGTTACGTCCGAGAGAGTTTGAGTCCGTGTGCTGTACCAGTGCTACTAGTCCCGAAGAAAGACGGATCATGGAGGATGTGCGTTGACTGTCGAGCCGTCAACAACATCACTATCAAATACCGCCACCCCATTCCACGCCTCGATGACATGCTAGACGAGCTTAGCGGCGCCAGTGTCTTCTCAAAGATCGATCTGAAGAGCGGCTACCATCAAGTTCGGATGAAGGAGGGTGACGAGTGGAAAACGGCCTTCAAGACAAAACAGGGTTTGTACGAATGGCTGGTAATGCCATTCGGTCTTTCTAACGCCCCCTCTACCTTTATGCGTCTTATGAACCATGTTTTGAGATCGTTTATCAATAAATTCGTAGTGGTTTATTTTGATGATATATTGGTATATAGCTCTAGTTTGACTGATCATGTTAAACACCTAGAGGCTGTCTTGTTTACCCTCCGCGAAGAGCAACTCTACGCAAACTTGAAAAAGTGCGTGTTTGCTGCTGATGAATTGGTCTTTTTAGGCTTTGTTGTGAGTTCGCAGGGCCTCAAGGTCGATGGAGAGAAGATACGCGCGATAGAGGAGTGGCCCACGCCAACGAGCATCACTCAAGTCCGGTCGTTCCACGGCCTAGCCAGTTTTTACCGGAGGTTTGTGCGAGATTTCAGTACGATCGCCGCGCCTCTCACCTCCGTGATCAAGAAGAACAGCGAGTTTCGATGGGGAGAGGAACAAGACAAGGCGTTCACCGAGCTCAAGAAACGCCTCACGCAAGCACCCTTGCTTACATTGCCCGACTTCAACAAAACTTTTGAGGTTGAGTGCGATGCGTCGGGAGTTGGAGTCGGAGCTGTCCTGACTCAAGGAGGCAAACCGGTGGCGTACTTTAGTGAGAAGCTTAGTGGAGCTACGCTTAATTACCCTACGTATGACAAGGAGTTATACGCCCTCGTTCGTGCCATGGAGGTTTGGCAACATTATCTATTGGCGAGAGAGTTTGTGATTCACACTGATCACGAAACTCTCAAGCACCTCCGCGGCCAGACCAACCTCAAGAGACGTCATGCGAAATGGTTGGAGTTCATTGAGTCGTTTCCATACGTCATTAAGTACAAGAAGGGCAAGGAGAACGTAGTCGCCGACGCCTTGTCGAGACGGCATGCACTAATCACCACAATGGACGCGCGCGTATTGGGTTTTGAAAGCATCAAAGATGCTTATGCTGGAGATGCTGAGTTTGGAGATTGCTTCCAGAACCATGGGAAAGGAATCTACACCGAGTTCTACATTCACGAGGGTTTCCTGTTCAGAGGTCGAAGGCTGTGTATACCAAATGGTTCTATCCGGGAGTTGCTAGTGCGGGAAGCCCATAGTGGAGGTTTAGCGGGTCATTTTGGCATCACCAAGACCTTGGCCGTGCTCAAGGAGCATTTTTACTGGCCAAAGATGCGAAGTATGGTAGAGAAGCACGTCGGCCGTTGCATAGCTTGTCGCACCTCCAAGTCGACAACTCACCCGCATGGCCTCTACATGCCTTTGCCCGTGTCCACCGCACCATGGATCGATCTCTCCATGGATTTCATCCTCGGCCTACCCCTCTTGGCGCATAAAGATAGTATCATGGTGGTTGTTGATAGGTTCTCGAAGATGGCTCACTTCATTCCATGCAATAAGAACAATGATGCTGTGCAATTGGCGAACTTGTTCTTTAGTCAGGTCGTAAGGCTTCATGGCGTTCCGCGCACCATCATATCCGATCGGGATCCCAAGTTCCTTGGTCACTTCTGGCGAACTATTTGGCGCAAGCTCGGGACGAAGTTACTGTACTCCACCGCGGCTCACCCTCAGACCGACGGCCAAACGGAGGTCGTCAACAGATCAATAGGCGCCTTACTCCGCACAGCTATCGCCAGCAACAAAGGCTCCTGGCTCGAGTGCATTCCGATCATCGAGTTTGCATACAACCAAGCGGTGCATTCAGCTACGAAAAGGTCGCCATTCGAGGTCGCATACGGATTCAAGCCTTTGACGCCCCTGGATCTCCTCCCTATACCACCGAATGAAGCCGAGAATCAAGACGGAGTCGCACGAGCAGAAATGGTCAAGGCTTTGCACGAGGAGGTCCGAGCCAACATAGAGCGAAGGAACGAGCAGTATGCACGCTTCCTCAACCGAGGACGTAAACCGATGCTGTTCAAACCTGGTGATTGGGTCTGGTTACACTTAAGGCCGGAGAGGTTCCAGCAGAAACGCAAGGACAAGCTCAGCCCGCGAGGAGATGGCCCATTCCGAGTCATCGAGAAGATCAACGATAACGCCTACCGACTTGAGCTTCCAGGTGAGTTTGGTACATCCACCTCATTCAATGTCACTGACCTCGTTCCGTTTGATGTAGGTGAAGACGAAGATGTTTTGGGGACAAAACCTTTTCAAGGGGGAGGGAATGATGTGATCGCAGGACGCGACCTCAGCCAAGAAGACCAAGACACGCCGGACGCGACCGAGACGCCTGACCAAGACGCATCGGACGCGACCAGGGCAACCTCTTCAGACGTGGCCAAGGCTCCAACGATCCTTCCCGGAGCCACCACACGTTCCAAGAGCTCAGCAAAGGCGGCCAAACAGCGGCTCAACCTATTTGTCCGAACCTACGTCCGACACCAGCCACCCAACGAAGACTCCGAAGGCTCAGTCCGCTTAGTCTTCACTCTTACCCAAGAGTGAAGACGGTCAAGTCGTTAAGCGAGGAAGTGTACTCTTTTTCCTCACTCCGGGTTTGTCCCAAGGGTTTTACCGGAGGAGGTTTTAACGAGGCATGGAGCTAAACGCAAAACGCCTAAAGGCTAAGTTGCTTCACGCGCAAGGCCAAGGCGGTTATCTCTCTTTCCCTCTTATTTTTGGTTTAATTTTGAACTTGAGAATATTCTCTTTTGATCCTATGTTTGTGAACGTTGGAGAGTGTTTGTGGCTAAGCGTGTTAGTCAAAAGGTGGCGATGTGTTCTCTTTGTAAAGGGGACACGTCAAAAGGACGATGTGCGGATCAAGATGAATCCGCGTGTCCTTAAGCTCCTATCTAGACCTAGCTATTTAAACTCTCCTTAAGCCCTTGTTCCTCCTTAGACTTGTATGAAAATAAAACTTTTCCTCAAGAGAGATTCTTGAAACTTGTCTCACTCTTCTCTTTCTTCAATCCGGGATTGAACCTTGAGAAAACCCTAACAAGTCGCGAACCGGGTTCGCCCTTGTTAGCGACCGTATCAAGAGGAGAGCCAAACCTCTTGTGTCGTCAAACGATCCATCCGTATTTTCTCTCATCACGTTTCCATCTGTCCTCTTTCATCTTTCTCGAGTCCCCTCGAATCACCTCAAGTCTTTCCCGCTATCGTTTCCCTCGAAGACGTCCACCCGCTCGTCCCGCATCCGTACTGTCTGATTGAACCGTTCGCGGCTTCCCGGAGTATCTCCTGAACGGCTCGTTTGAATTCCTTCAAACTCCGTTTCCCTCGTTTGATTCTCCCCTAGATCCGAAGCCCAGAACCTCGGCCGTGAAAAGTTTCACCGACTGAAAGTTGGCCGAGAGCTCAAGCCGCGTCCGTACCGCGAACGTACCGTGACCGTGTCCTCGGGTCACATCATTAGTACTCCGGTAAGAGAGGTTAGTATGATTTATATAGCCCTGGTTGAAACCATGGTTCTAATAGCCCTGATTCACGTAATTCAGTTCAGCCTGTAGCTCCTCAGAACCGTCCCTAGCATATTCCTGATAAACTTGAGTATCACCAGAGTTATCACAGAATTTGACACTCCTCTGGTCTCTTCTCAAAAGTTGCTCCACTTTTGCAGCCATCTCAGAAATCTGCTTTGATTCTCCTCCTCCACTACTTATAACTATTTTATCATAATCAACTTAACGGTTGTTGTTACTAGCCCCAAGATTTTCTCAATCAACTGTTGAGCCTCTCTTTCTGTTTTGGTCATGAAATCTCCATTGCTAGCTGTATCTAATGCCATCTTGTACCTGTCATCAACTCCTCTGTAGAATGTGTTAATGAGTAATTCTGGAGTGAAACCATGTTGAGGACATTCTCTTTTATAGTCTTTGAATCTTTCCCAAGCCTTGTGGAATGACTCAGTAGCACTCTGCTGAAAGCTTGAAATCGTGTTCCTTAGATGAGTAGTCCTCGCCTGGGTGAAATACTGCAGCAACAAAGCAGCCTTATACGCAGCCTTAACCAGCGATGTGCTTTATCACTTAAGAAAAATAAGAACAACCTGCATTTGACAGCATCATAATGTACCGCATTCATTCGCGTTGTGCCACATATATCCTCAAAGTACTCCAAATGATAAACCGGGTTCTCTGACGCTAGACCATGAAACTGATTATGCTTCACGAGACCCAATAGTGCCGGTCTGATCTCAAAATCATTTCTGGCGATACGAGGATTTTGGACACCTTTTCGGTACATATCAGAGTTGGGAGCATCATAATCCTTCAAATTTTGTCGAAGATTTGCCGGTCTTTGATTAAAAGCAGCTAAGCGGACAGCTTCGCAGCGTGCAACTTCTCTTTGCGCAGCTGCATGGGAAGCCTCACTATCAGCAAGAGGGTTAACGTTCCCAGCAGGAGGAAGTTCCTTAAACTCTCCATGATGTTAATCTTCCACATTACCAGCATTTCGACCAGCTAAACCATCACAATTTCAGCAAGTCTTTTCTTTCTCCTATTCTCTCTCTCTCAGAATTTCCCAAGTCCTCTTGATATTGTTCTAGGTGTGAAGAGTCTGCAGTGCGGGTCATACACCTAAAAACACAAAAAAGAGAGAACATGCTTTAGTTAACAACTGTAAATAAAAATGCTTTAGACTATAAATTAATCCTAAATCTCTAGATAACACAATTGGTCTCCGACCAATTTGATTGCTCGAATAACTATCCGATACACTTAACCGTAAGACAGTATATGCAAAGTCGAATCCACAAGTACCAAAAGTACTCTAAAAATTTGCGAGACTTGTAATTAGCTAAAGCTGAAAAATGTTTGTTCGTTTTAAGGTTTTGTGACGACCATTCTTGACATGAACACGAAATTCAACAATGTTCTTTTTTCATATATCCCACTGAAAAGTACTCAGCTCGGTTGTAAAGCATTATATATATATATATATATATTAGTAAAATAATCTAATATAATCTCATTCTCATTAGTTAAGGTAAAATGTACAATTGGGGGTTTATATACAATTGACCAAGCCTAAACCAAAGCCTCTAAACCAGCTAATCCTAAACTATACAGACTCCAATTAAACCACAATGATATAAAGTATTTACAATGAGAATCATATACTATAATAGTCCACCTCAAGATGGGGCATATATGTTGAGAAGACCCATCTTGCTTATCAACTATTGAAAGGGAACAAGATGAAGAGCCTTTGTGAAAGGATCAGCAAGCTGCAAATGAGTGTTAACATGAAGTAGCTTGAACAAACCTGCAACTAACCGTTCACGAACTGTGACAATCGGATTTAATGTGCTTCGTGCGCTCGTGAAAGACAGAATTATTAGCGATGTGAATGGCAGCCTCATTGTCACAGAACAAAAGAGTCGGCTTATGCAAAGGAATTTGGAGTTCCTTGAAAAACTTAGCGAGCTAGACAAGTTCATCAGTGATCAAGGAAAGACTGCGATACTCCGATTCTGCAGAGGACTGCGACATAACCTGCTGTTTCTTGGATCGCCAAAAAATCAAGGACGTACCCAGAAATATGCAGTGACCTGAAGTGGAACGACTCGTGTCTGGACAAGAATTGTAATCTGCATCAGCAAACGCTTGAATCTGAAGTTCTGCATTGGAAGCATAGAACAAACCCTGTCCAATGGTGCCTTTGATGTAGTGAAGGACTCGGTAGACGGCTTGGAGATGATCATGCCGAGGAACTTCAGAGAACTGACTGAGCTTGTTAACAGCAAAGGTAATATCAAGACGAGTAATCTGGAGATACATGAGCCGACCAATGAGTCGTCGATACATCTTACCATCAACAAAATCACCACCAGTATCCTGAGCTAGCTTAACACTAGGATCCATGGGAATGTTAGAGGGCTTACAGCCAAGAAGACCAGTTTCATCGAGAAGATCCAAAGCATACTTCCGTTGACATATGTGAATGCCATCAGCCGATCTTGCAATTTCCATACCCAAGAAGTATTTAGGAGGACCAAGATCACGTAACTTGAAACTGGACTTAAGCTCAGTTTTAAACTCCTCAACAGCAGCATCATTATTGCTTGCGATGATGATATCATCCACATAAACGAGAACACACAAGAAGAGATTAGTATTGATTTTCAGAAAGCAAGTATGATCAGAATGAGACTGCACAAACTCTAGGGCAATGAGAGTAGATTTGAACTTGAGAAACCATTGACGTGAAGCTTGTTTGAGTCCATATAGGGATTTCTTCGGCCTGCAAACAGCATTGGGAGGAAGAGAGTCCCCCTTACGAGATGCATATCCTGGAGGAAGCTTCATATAGATTTCTTCATCAAGATCACCATTAAGGAAGGCATTCGAGATGTCCAACTGGTGAAGAGAGAAACCATAAATGGCAGAGATTGCAAAAAGAAGCTTCACGGATGTAAGTTTGCAAACCGGAGAAAAAGTATCATGAAAATCAACTCCTTCTGTTTGTGTGTAACCCTTAGCAACGAGATGTGCCTTATATCTTTCAATAGTGCCATCAGCATTGTACTTGATCTTATAAACCCATTTGCACCCTATAGACTTCTTGTTTGGAGGCAAAGTACAAATTTCCCAGGTACAGGTAATCTCCAAAGCATCAACTTCATCATCCATAGCCCCACACCACACCTCAAATTCGTGAGCTTCAGCGTAGGTCGAGGGTTCTTTGTTTTTATCGATACAGGTTAAATAATAATAATAGAGTGCAGACACCTTGTCATAAGAAAGAAATTGAGAAATCTCGTGAATGGTTGAAGACCCTACTGAATGACAGTAGTAATCTTGAAGATAAGCAGGCTTTTTGGTTCTCCTATGCGATGTTTGAATAGAAGATTCAGGGACATCATTAGGACTAGCAGAAGGCATAGCCTCTAAGGAAGATGAAGAAGGGGAAACTTCAACATCAGATATAGGGGGAAGCACAGTAGACTTGCTAAGCAGATCAGGAAAAGAATATTTGATCTCCTGAGAAAGTTCTGACTTAGCGAAAGGAAAGAGCGTTTCATGAAAAACAACATGTCTGGAAATGAGAATATCATTGGTTTCCAGATCAAGAAGCTTATAACCCTTGTATCCAGAAGGATAACCAAGGAAGACACACGCTCGGGCTCGAGGATCAAACTTATGTATGTTCTTAGGCTATGTGGATGCATAACATAAACAGCTAAAAACTCGAAGTTCATCATAAGTAGGAATAGACTTAGTAAGAACTTCAAACGGGCTCTTCTCATCAAGCACAGGAGTTGGAAGGCGATTAATGATGTGAACAGCAGAGAGAATACAATCTCCCCAATAAGAAAGTGGGAGATGCGATTGAAATAGAAGAGATCTGGCTACATTGAGAATATGTTGATGCTTTCTCTCAACAACAGAATTTTGTTGTGGAGTCTCAGGACATGAATGAAAAGAAAGAATTCCCTTAGATTGATAGAATTGGGTAAAATTAAACTCTTGAGCATTGTCAGATCTAACCCCCTTAACTCTAGTCTCAAACTGAGTTTCAACCATTTGAACAAAAGATGGAAAAATATGAAGAACATCTGATTTACTTTTCATTAGATAAACCCAGGTAGCCCGTGAATGATCATCAACAATGGTCAAAAAATATTTGAAACCATCGTGAGTAGGAACAGAGAAAGGACCCCAAGTATCTATATGAACCAATTCAAAAGGAAGATTTTTGATATTATTTCTAGAAATAAACGGGATATGTTTTTGCTTTGCCAAATGACAAGTTTTACAATGAAAATCTTTCAAAAGTTTTGGTTCAGAATTGAAATGTAAAACATTAGAAAGAGACTGAAGCTTATAAAGAGAAGGGTGACCTAACCGTTTATGCCAGAGGTCATGAGAGGTGACAGTAGCAGCAAGAAAAGAAGCTTTATGGACAGGTAAATTTATTGACTCTATGTCCAAAAAGTAGAGATTAGCCACATGTCTACCCATTCCAATCATTAAGTCCCGAGAAAGATCCTGAAGAGCACAAGAATTCTCATCAAACCAGATTTTACAACCCATAGATTTGGTTAATCAACTGACACTTAAAAGATTGAATTTGAATTGGGGAATGAAAAGGACATCGTAAAGAACTAAATGATTGCCCAAGTGAATAGATCCTATCCCAACAATGCTCACTAGACCCCCATTAGGAAGGTTAACATTAGTATTAGAAAGTGGCTGAAAAGTGGAAAAAGAAGATTTATCATGGCAAATATGATTAGTAGCTCCCGTGTCTATCACCTAAGCATTGATAGCAATAAGATTGCTATTTGTGGAACAGACATATCGCTTAATATGAGATAAGAGATCTGGTCTATCAACACTGGAAAAAGAACAAATGATAGAGGGATAAAAGTTACCATGTGTTGGACCATTAGGTAAAGAAGATGGGATGGAAGACACTGAAACCGCATGAACTTCAGGTGTGGGAGCAGAGCTATGGATTCTGGTGTTGAGGAAGGAAACTATCTGTTGCATCTGTTCGGTGGAGAGATCATCATTCAGTTTTGGAGTTTCTGCGATAATGCTACCGTCAAGACCATACTCAGTAATGACATTCGCTGCTGTAGGGATGATCCGAGAAGACTTGAAGCGAGGATGACCAACAGGATAGCTATTCTTCTTGTAGCATTTATCTATCACAAGTCCAATCCGTCCACAAAAGGTGCACACTGGCATATTCCCTTTCTGAAAATTGTATCCACCAGAAGATGCGCCCTGAGATTGCTGTTGACTAACTTGAAAGGCTGAAGAATCGAGAGTACCAGACGATGGAGGTATGGCAGCCGACCTTTGAGAGTCATTTGGTCTAGCATATTGTAAACTTCAGACAGGGACGGCAAGCTTTTCTTCATCAATATCTGACTACGCACAGTATCATAGTTGCAGTTGAGTCCCATCAAGAAGTCAATGACACGGTTTGTCTCTCTTTCAGCCAAAAGATCTTCAACAGTCCTCGCAGTCACCTGAAGACTAGAAAGTTCTTCCCACAATGATTGAGTCTTCGTATGATAAGTAGACAAATCCATGCTACCTTGACGAAGCGAGTGAATCTGCTGGCGAAGCTTATACAACCGTGGGAGATTAGACTTGTGAAAACGAGTGTACAAATCTTTCCAGATCTCCGCAGCGGTAGCAAAGTACAAGATATTGGAATAGATCTGTTTCGTCACACTGTTAAGCATCCACGATTTCACCATACTATTGCATCGCTTCCATACTCGAGTCAAACGAGAGGTCCATAGGGACTCGACTGAAAGGAGAGGTACGGAGTGACTTGAGAAGAAAAAGTAGAAAGTATAACAGCAAAGTAAGGATCAGTTTCCGCAGGTCGAACAATAGATCCATCCACAAATCCTAACTTATTCTTAGCCTCAATACTCGTAGTCATAGCTACAATCCAAGTTCCATAGTCTGTTCCATCTAAGAGATCGGGAACAAGAACCAAACCTGGATGATTGGAGCTGTGAAGATGATAGGGACTGTGAATGTTGTCAGGAGAGTTCGAAACGGTGAACGGAGGAGAGAACGACGAAGGACGAGTGTCGAGTGCCTGATGCGTAGATCCAGAGGCGACTCGCAACGGCGACGAGCTTCGAGACTTGTCGCGAGGGATCGGAGAATCATTTTCCGGCAGATCCGGTGTAGATGAGCGATACTTCGATGTTGTCTTTCGTTTTCCCATGGCAGATTGAGCTCCAATCAAACGAGAGGTAGTCGAACCAGAAGAGGAATCGAAAGAGAAGAAGAAGACGCAAGAGGCTACAACGAAATGATCGATCGGAAAAAAAAAAAGTAACAAACGTCGGCGACGATTCAAATCTTTCGTCGGAGAAGTTTGTTAGATGGTGAGAGAGAAAGAGATATTTTGCTCTGATACCATATTAGTAAAATAATCTCATTCTCATTAATTAAGGTAAAATGTACAATTGGGGGTTTATATACAATTGACCAGGCTTAAACCAAAGCCTCTAAACCAGATCCTAAACTATACAGACTCCAATTAAACCACAATGATATAAAATATATACAATGAGAATCATATACTATAATAATATATATAAATCTTATGTTTAATTTAGAGAACTATACTCAGCTCGGTTGTCAAGCATATATGTGTTATCATTTTGTTATGTTAAGTTTAATTTGGTCAAGAAATGTAAATTTAAGCAATATTTGGCCATGTGGGGGTTTCCGCGTAATGTAAAGTATTGGGATGTAAACCCTCACAGCAATATATGATAGGTTAATTTTAACTAAGTAATCATATTAAGTTTGTTATTAGTGAATAGTGAATAGATGGATAGTTAAGTACGCAAATTCACCATATCACCTTTTTCAATAGATAAAGAAAAAGATAAAGTTCCATTGCCAAGACTTTAATAATACACCAGTTTAAACTAACACGCTACAACATACCTAAGATACTATTGTATTAAGCACCCAACACTTATACGGTTTTACCTTAAGAAGGTTGTTTTGTGTTAATTTATAAAACATAAATGTTATTGTTTCTTCTCTAGTTTTTGAAATAACTAAAATTGAACATGACCCTACACAATGATATTTATATATTCAGGTATTAACCGAACATTCCCCATAGAGTGTTTTATATTGTATAAATAAATATAAAATGTAACTGTTACTTTTCTGCTTTAACCTAATGTATGATTGGCTAAGCTCTGGATGTTTGATCAAGACGTCTTTATTTCTTTGTTAGTGATAACTGATAAGCATTAACGTGTTAACATTTAACACAACAAAAATATGAAAACAGTGCGTTACGTTTTTCTCTGGAGATATATATATATATATATATATATAGAGAGAGTCGGTTATTGATTAAGATATCTTATTGCTAAACGAAAACAAAGAAACTAGTAATTACGACGAAGCTGGAAAACGTGTTACCAAGAGTGTTCTTTTCTTTTTTGTTTTGTAATATTCCACAAGTTCATTTTCTTTTAGTAAAGAATCTGAAATTTTCAATGGACATATAAGGAAATGATAGAAAAATATTAGTTCTTTGTTTTTAGGGATTTTATCCCCAATTCATTTCATCGGTCAAGAGCACTTCATCATCGTCGGTTGAACTATTTTAATCTTCTTGAATTTGTAATAAATTGTAGGATTAAACATATAGCTAGAATATTAAAAACCTCAAGAGTTAAACTTCTGATTGTGTTTGAGACAAATCTTTTATGGGTATTTCCCAAGAACACGATAAACGATCAAGAAATGAGAATATATGTTTCAATTATAGAGTGTGTGACTCATAAGGAACAAGACGAGAAGAAATGCAGAACCAAACATGAATATATATATTATAGGGATATAAAACTCATCAGAGATGAGTTTAGAGACAACAATTTTCCAATTATTTTACTTACAAGTAAGTCTCTCTGGACTTAAATAGTTCAAGAAAAATTAAATTAACATCCCCTTTTTAATAAATTAACATCCCCTTTTTAAATAAAGGGAAGTACACAACATTACTTTGGTAGACTTTATAATTTTAATAAATGGTTACAAATAGGTTATACATAAGTTATAGATTAATTTATATATTAATTGGTTACAAGTTGATAGTTCATATATTAATGGTAACCAATAAAACCTTAATTGTAACCGAAAATCTTAAACGAGATACCAAATTGATAGTTCATGGATATTCCAAACTTTATTTTTGGAAGATCATGTTGTTTCCAAAGATCTACAATCACAATATTACCAATTTATTTTCCTGAGATTTTATTGATAGATCACAACATTAACCAAGTTATTAAAGGAGATAAAAATATACCCTCAATCATAAAAAGAAAGTAAACAATTTTGTTTTTTGTATAATAAAACGGAAGTACACAACTTTTTTTTGTAGAATATATAATTTTTATAAGTTGGTTACAAAATAGATAATATATTAAATATAGGTTGGTTACAAAAAAAAGTTTATAGATGAAATTCGTGGGATATATGAAATTACGAATACACTTAAGAATATCTCAAAGAATCCTCTTAAAGATAATATTCCAATGATTTATACAATTTCCAAACAAAATATTGATTATTCCATATGTTGTTACACCATATATAGTGTTAGGCATAAAAATATATTGTTAAGCGTAAAAAGAAATAAAATCTTGGCAATTAATCACACTTAATCGTGATTTCCGAGATTTTATTATGGATTTCAAAATAAAATCTGACCTAACACCCTTACAAGCTATATAATTCAATGTCTTTAAAGTCGGACCGAAATGTGAACCGGAAGTCTTTCAGATCACTGGGTCAACAAGTCGGATCGACTGAATTACGGGTCAATTAGTTTATTAGTTTGATTACATTTTATGAATATAATATCTACTTTTCTATAAATATATGAACAAAACATACATAGTTAAGTACTAAACAACTAAAATTAAACTTTTAAATGATTAGATAAAATAACTAACTGATTCTTTTATAAAAAACAACATTTATTTTTAATTTGGTTTGAGTTTAAAGTGTGACCAAAAAAAAAAAAATTTAATTTGAAACCGACAACCCGGTCCGACCCGCCGGTTCAACAACCAGTTCACGGGTTTTAGCGGGTTTTTCTGGTTTTTTTGCGGGTTTTATTTGTTAGGATTTTAGAGGTTATCTGGACCGGAATACCTATCGGGTTGTGGTTGGATCGAACCAAATGGCCGGTCCGGTCTTGGTTAGAAAACATTGATATAAATCATTCAGATCTCCATTCACCAAAATGCATCTCTCATATTCATACAAAAAGAAAATAATAATAATAACAATCGTTTCTCAGTTTATAATGCTAAACCATCTTATAAATTATAGTTTATTTTGAAATTATAATACAGATAAAAGGAATTTCGACCCGTGTTCCAGCACAGATCCAAATCTAGTGTCTATATATTTAACTCGCCCTCAAGATCAATATCTTAGTTACTTATTTATAAGAGAGCTTCACTCTGGAATAGTAAAAGTAACCTATCACTCTTGGATTTCCTCCTTCTTCACTTCTTTCGTCTTCACCTCTTCCAACTTCACTTTCAGCTCTTTTCCATCTTCCGTCATCTCGCAGAGCTCATCCAACTTCACTTTCAGCTCTTTTTTCTCTTTCGTCAACTCGAAGAACTCTTCATCCAACTTCACTTTCTTATCGTTGAGCTTCTTCAGGGCCTCTTCTAACTTCACTGTCTCATCTTCCAACTCCGCTATATTACAATCCTGCTCTTCAAGACTAGTAGACACACTAGTATTTCCAACATTAGCCATTTTTTCTCACAAAGATTTCAAAAAAAAAAGAAAGAAAAAAGATAAAAAAAATTATAAAAATGTGATATTGTGAAAGAAATTAATTTGTGTGTGTTGCAATGTAAAAAAACTCTTCTAAACATCTCCATTTATAGCTGAAAAAAAGGTGATAATGTTGAGTTGCGTACTTCAACTCTCCACCTACGCCACTAACACAAACTTACTACTTCTCTCACAAGTCTATGGTTAATTAAGGCAAGTCTAAGGTTAATTACTACTTCTCTCGATATTGCCATTTTTCACATTTCTATAGGTTAAATCACATGTACTTTATTTTATAAGGGAATTAATTAAAAGAACTACAGTTGTATTAGTTAAGTGAATTGTGTAGTTGTGTTATATATATCTTCTTTTTTTGAAACAAAGTGTTATATATATCTTATAATATATTATTTCAATTTAAAAGAAATATATTCATTGATATGCTCTTTTAAATTTTAAAACATTCATAAAAATTTATGTAGACTTGCCACTTTACACCTTTGTGCTCTTTATCGTATAACAGAATTTATCTTAAAAATCTTAGAGCAATTAATAGTTTTACTGATCTGCACAAGTTTTCCTCAAAATTTCCTCGGAAATTTGTCGGAATCCTCTTGGAAAACTGTTAGAAATTTCTTATGATTTTCTCCGTCAGAAAATCCGTCTGAAATCGACGTACTTTCTTGTAGTGCTAGCACTCATACCCCAAAAATATTTTAAAAATCTTAGAATAACAAAAAGTTTAAATTTCATAATTTAGAATTATATATTATGAAATGAAATAGTTTGATAAGTATAGCACACGGAAAAATTAAAAATATCTAAAAATAAATGAGAAATTATACAAAAATTGAATATATATAACTGTTAGTAAAAGACATAACTACGAAAAACTAATGATAATAAAATATTATAACAAAAATACGTGACCCTCTGTCAAACAGTTCTAATGAATCGAAGCAATGTTGCAAAAAATATTTTTTTTATAGATTATAAATTTAAGATATTTTATGAAAAATTATGATAAAGAGTTATAATCTCATTAGTATTTATATATATTTATTGTATTAGTAAGAAATATTATGATGAAGAGCATGATTTTAAGTGAAAATTTTACTGATCAATAACAAAATAATTATTTATAGAGGTTTTTTTTAAATGATTGGTAATTTGTTTCTATAGTAATAGAAACCACATAAAAGTAAATAAACTCAAACATAGTTATTTAAAATTTTATAAAAACTGAAATATTCTATTATATGAGATTTTAGTAAACTAACAGATATTTAAAATGTATGACGCAAATGACAAATTTTATTTCGTATTTTTCCATAGTTTTCGTAAGGTTACATATTTTACACTTGCAGTGTATCTTCTTCTTTTTTTTTTTTGCTGGTTGAGGACTCAGCTGAGTTGTATGTTTCTTTATTCGTTAAATCCAATGTTGTCATGCTTACAATACTATTATAGTATGTTAGTGTTCATAAAGTCTCCGGTTCACTATACAGCATAGATCTTTTTTTTCTTTTCTTGGTTAATCCAACGGGTATATATATACTTTGTAGTGTAATGCAATGTGGTCATCTTATGAACACCTCTTTTCTTCCAAGATCGAGGCTTCTTTTAGCATGCTAGCTGAATCTTCGACCATATTCAGCTTTGCGAGAGCTACGGCCTGGAGGTAAACTGCAGTGGGCCAGTCGGAATAGACGCATTGTGCTTGCATCGCATCTCGTAGTGCTGCATCTGGCTGGTCGCAAAAGAGATAGCACATGCTCCTTCGTGCATAAACAATGGGAGAGATCATGATTCCTGTTTCTATGAACTGCATCATAATCAAGAATTTATTAGGACAAAGTCAGTAAAATTCAGGTGGTGAGTATATATAATGTTTTTTTTTTGTTCTTGCCTGAGTATATTTTTTAATAGCAGATTCGAAAGATTTGTTCCGAAAAGCTGAATCGCCTTGTTGTCTAGTGTTCCACACATCTTTTATTTGTTGAGCCCATTGCTGGAAAGAGAGCTCACAAGTAACGTCGTCCTCTTTGTATTCCATTGCTTCAAGAATCTGATGAAGAGCTGCAAGGTCCATATGGTGACATGCATCGTAAATTAGAGAATTTGAGCGTTCCGTTTCATGGTTTTCATGTTTCAAAATTCCAAGCATAGCATAGGACGGAACATCTCGTTTCTGTTGAAGTGTAGCGAGAACTGAGATGATATCTATAATTTCTGGTCTATCCTTGGGGTTATTGTGGAGGCATTTGGAAGCCAAATCAAACACGGCGGCAGCGTCTTCCTCTGGATAGTTTCCTTCTAAATGTGAATCCATCAATACAAGTAAGTTTTGCTTTTGAATTGTATCAACTGCCTGAACAAATGGAGAGCAATAGAAGATGTCATTATGGAAACAGAACCAAACCAATTTGCTAGGTTAATAGATGAACCTGTGTCACTCACATGACTCGGAGGGATGTGTTTCCCACTAAGAAGATCCAAAAGAAACGTCCCAAAGCTGAAGACAACACTCTCTGGAATTAACGTACCTACCAATATATATATATACATCATTTGCCACAAAAAGGTGTAAAACTCTTTCAATGAACCTGTTAATTGCTTTAATATTTGCATAAGATATACTCATGATCCATTTGCTAAGTGAATCAAATATATGAAGTGCATAATTCATCAACTTAGAAGACAAGTAATGGATAAATGGATAACAGTGTTTTTATCTTGTAATTTTACATATATGTGTTTGTGTGTGAGTTCGTTTATATAGGAGTATGTATGATTCAATTTCACATCATCCAGTAGCAAAGCATTCCTTTATTCTGTTCAAGCTCTCTTGAGAGCTCTTCTTCTTCTCCTTTTCTTTTTTTTTTTCATATTTTCATTACGTTTGATTGATTATATATATGTTTCTCTTCTTTTTTTTATTTTTTTTTTCATTTGTGAGGAAGATAGTAGAGAAGCTGTCTAGTAAGATTAAATTAGGTTCATAAGAAGAGTAATCTAGAACAAAGACGTTACCACTTATAAGATATTCGGGCGGTGTATAAGCAAGATTCGTGCTGAAGTTTTTGCCATCTTTGCTATTTTTCATCCACCCATAACATGAAAGCCGAGGACTTCCGTTCTGCGTGACAACAACAATAAAAGAAAAAAACTATACTGTGAATAAAATGTCAGGGTGGCCGAGTGGTCTAAGGCGCCAGACTCAAGTTCTGGTCCTCGTGAGAGGGCGTGGGTTCAAATCCCACTTCTGACAATTTGGTTACTTTTTGAGGAATTTTTTTACCAAAAAAAAAGAAAGAAAAGACTTAGAAATTTCTGACAAAACCATTAAATATATGCAATGGCGTTACCTCATCAAAGAGAACCCGACAAGTATTGAAATCATGGTACAATTTGTGTCCACTCTGTCTACAATATTCTAAACCTTCAGCTACGTAAAGGGCAACTCTCAATCGCATGGCCCACTCCATGGTTTGTTTTTCCCCTGTAATACGAGCAAAAGGGAAAAAAAACTCAAGTACTTGTGGACCAAGTAAAGAACCCTAAACACAAGAAGGTGTCATACAATGAAACAGATGTTTGTTGAGGGTGTCATTGGGCATATACTCCGATACAAGCAACCTTTCATCTCCGTCACAACAATAACCTATCAAATTCACCAGTCTTACGTGCCTCAGTTTCCCGATAGCCCGAGCTTCTGCCTGCATAGGAGAGCAATTAATTCAACCGTTTCGAATCAAGAATTCGAGATTGGTGAAAAAATGTAAGCACATACTTCGAATTGTTTGGGATCAGGCCATGTTGATTTGGAGAACTTTTTAACAGCAATAAGACGTACGTCTTTGTCGTTTTGAATGCAGCCTCGGTAAACAACGTTCGGTTCTTGATCAGAACAAACTGATACGACTGCGTTTTGGTTGAAATCGTTTGTGGCGTTACGAAGATCCGTCGCGGAGAACTCGAAGAAGTCCGGCACGTCGGAAAAATGCCATCCCCTGCCTTCATTAATGTTAGGAGGATGACGGTGGCGATTACTACGTTTGGTTCCTTTTCCACGACGGCCGGAGATATCATTAGAGGTGAGTCTCTTGTCATGCAAGGACGATGGTTTCAAGAAAGACGATTGACAGCAACCCATGATCAGAGGGGCAACTCAACTCGGCATCAACATTAACGTTCTTCTAGTTTTTTTTTTCTTTTCTCTGGCGACGCTTTGACGTCAGCGTCGTCGCCGAGAGGGAGAGAGAAAAAAGATTGGTCACTTTGGCATCTCCTCTTCTTTCGGGTTTCGCAACTTCTCTCAAAATTTTCTACGTTTGCATGCAAATGAATCGTTTGGTTTCAACAATATAAGGGTAGTTTTGTCATTCCATCTAACTGAATATTTCAATTTTCACAAGTTTCTCGCGCGATATTTTAGGATTAAGTTTGTTTAAAGAAAAGAACACGACTCAATTAGATCATTATCCAACGTTTTATAATTTGCAGGGTTTCTTTTTGGCCTCCTCCTACGAACATATATATCTCTAATACTAATAAAGACATCAAAATTTCAAAAATATATAAGATTAATCTATCTCTTAGGAATAAAGACATCAAAAATTTGGTTATAGCACGGCAGTTGTCAAAATTTTACTTTTGTTACCGACCAAAACAATATATTTTAACAACCAAGGATCCACAAAAAAAAAAAAAAAAAAAA
>NC_025701.1:30197115-30226781 GCF_000633955.1 Camelina sativa | reverse complement strand
TCAACCACACAAACTAAATTTATGTTTACATGGGAGTAATTCTTACATTTCTCATCGGAGCCATCTAAAATCTCCATAGCCTGTTAATTAAATTTATATTTTGACATAAAAGACCAATCCCGAAACACTGATGAGATGATTCGAGTTGCTCTACTTTTCTTGAACTCTCGTCACTGATAAGCTAGCATCCAAATTGCATCAATTATATTTGTATCCAATTGCGGATAACAAAATGCTTACTAGATTTGTGGAAGCAGCATACATTCTAGAAAAATCTCGACAGTATTGTTTTCTTAAGTTTTTTTTTTTGTTTTTCTTTTGCTCATAGTGCCGGAAAAGTTATCTTCGAAAGAACTTTATGCGAAAAAATATTGATTACTAAGGGCATCTTCATCAGGGTCTCTGAACCATGGTCTCTGAAAGAAAATGGTTGAAAAATAAATCAAAAACAAATTAAAAGTGTAGAATCATCTCTGAAAAGAGAGTTTTTGAAGATGTTAAGAGACGCTACGTGGCTTCTCTAATTGGTTTAAATTTTATACATGATGTTTTTTTTTGCTCAGTCTTTCTCTCTTCCCCGACTTTGTTTATTTTTCTATTTCTTTCTCTCTTGCTCACGAGATGGTGATGGCGAAATCAAAGACAAACGATTTGCCTCATCCATATGGGTTATGAAAATGGAAGCTGATTGGCAAAGAAAATCGTCTTTCATCTATCTTGAGCTTCATCCATCTGGGTCCAATCTGCAAAATCATCGGCAAATTGGGGATTCATAATTGGAGATTTTGGTGAAACGATGTTCTATGCTTCTCCTGGTATGATTTTATCTTGATTAATTATGGTTGTTTAGATCTGATTAATATTAGGATTATATGAATTGGGAATTGGGAAATTAGGGTTCTTTGTTGTTACTGTAATTAGTGTTCTTTGAGTCAATATGCAGTATATTCTTCGGTCCTTCTCATGATTTAAGACGATTTTAGGCATTCCAACCTCTTACATATGTTTTGTTGATCTTGTTTGATGCGTTTATTGTAGTTAATTTGTTAATTTTGCTGACTTTTTTGTCCCTCTCATTGTGTCACGGTGTCACCGGAGATTTTCAGTTTTGTCACCGGTGGTTCTCTGTTTTTGAATCATCCTTCGCCTGAAATCCATGTACAGGTACTATTTTTATTTGTTCTTCCTCTTTCTCATGAAATTTGTACCGGTCTCTTGTTATGATAATCGTTTAATTACAGTGGTTATCAAATCGGTTATGAATTTTTGTGCTGCTGTTGTGATTGCCTTCGTTATTGCATCGTAGCAATGAGATTTGGTGATTTTAGGGTTCAGGGTTTAAGCTTTTAGGGTTTATCGAACTTGACTGGCTTAAGAGAGGTGGGTATAATAAGTTCATGCATATTTTTAATGGTTCTTTGGATTCACTAACTCACTGATTTCATGTTACTTGTTGATTCACTAACTCACTGAGCAAATTTTGTTATTTAATTGTGATCCTCTTGTCTGTTAGTTTCATTGTTTTGTGGTTTTTATTCTCACTTTCATTGGCTTTTTGCAGAGACCAACCATCTTATACAGGCAAGACATGGAGTGCTTCCATTTCACGAATGAATCAAGGTAAATTATCAACCCTTTTTTTATTTAATGGCTTCTTAGCATGGTACGATTAGGAAGGCTTTACATTTACTTCTGTCTACATCATGCTTGCTTGTTTTAGGGTTTAGGTAAAGTCATTGATTGCTTAACAACAACTTCCACTGTACACTAACAACCAATGATACTGTTAAATTAAAACCCTAGCCATTGAAACCTAAACACGAAACATTAGTTAGAGTAACAAAGGTTTAGGTTTCATAGTGACAACGTTCAATCTGTAGCCATTGCAACCTACGAAACATTAAATAGACTAAAATTGGGTTGTATTGTCACCTCCTAATCCGTAGCCATTAAAACTTAAACAGGAAACATTAACTATACTAACAGCATCTTGAGCCATTATATATGATAGTCCTCACTAAGAGTTTAACACACAACATAAACCATCCTTCCTTCTCTTTGGCAAAAATTAACCATCCGTCCTTCTCCTTTTAACAACCTAGTTATGGATTCATACAATCAGTCTTCAAGCTTCTTAAACCTCTTAACCAGTCAACAACCAAACAGTCAATCCCCATATTAGTATGATCCACGTTCACCTAGTACACAACTTGGATCATCAAATCTCCCTGCCTTTGCTACACAGTGGAGTGAAGATCCTAACCATGATGAGCACACAGTTGAAGACCGTAAAGAAAGGAGGAAATGGTCACCAACATAGGACGTTGTGCTCATCAGTGCGTGGTTAAACACCTCCAAGGATCCGGTTGTTGCGAATGAGCAAAAATTAGCAGCCTTTTGGAAACGCATTGCAGCATATTTTGCAGCAAGTCCAAAAGTTGCTGGTATGCAGAAGAGATAGCGGAATCATTGTAAGCAAAGGTGGTGTAAGATTAATGAGGGTGTATGTAAGTTTTTAGGTTGCTATGATGCTGCGACAAGACAGAAATCCAGTGGGCAGAATGAGAATGATGTTATGAAAGTGGCTCACGAAATATTCTTCAACGACTGCAAGGTCAAGTTCACACTTGAGCATGCATGGAGAGAGCTTCGCCATGATCAGAAATGATGTGAATCTTCTTCAAATAAAAGAAAGTGTGACGACCAATCTGCCCAGTCAGCAACCGCCGTGCCAGGCGAACTTGGAGAAGATGGAGCAATGGCTAGGCCTGCTGGTGTTAAGGCAGCAAAGGCTAAAAGGTCTGCGAGCAAGTCGTCGATTGTAGAAGGAGGGAATGCTCTTTTGGAGTTTCAGAGCATGTGGGAGATAAAGCAAAAGGACTTGGCAGTGAAAGACAAGCTTAGCAAGGAGAAATTGCTTGACAGTCTACTTGCAAAAACAGAGGCGCTCACTGAGATGGAAATGGCTTTGAAAGAGAAGCTAATTAACAACATGTTGGCTTAGCAAGGGGAAATAGCTTTGACAGTTCGCTGAACTGTTTGTTTGTTTCACTTTCAGTTTCTGTTTCTTTAATGGTCTTTAATAATGTTGTTCTTATTTTAGTTCTGTTTCTGATTTTAATGGCTTTAATGATGTTGTTCTTATTTCAGTGGATGCATTTGATGAATATCTCCGTCTTTCTGAAACAATGGCGATTTTATGCTTGGAAAACTTTGTTAAAGGCATAATAAGTTTATTTGGAGATGAGTACTTGAGGAGACCCACACCTGAGGATCTTCAACGACTACTTGATATTGGAGAGCTACGTGGATTTCCCGGGATGATAGGAAGCATCGATGTATGCATTGGGAGTGGAAGAATTGCCCGACTGCATGGAAAGGTCAATATACACGAGGCTCTGGAAAGCCGACAATCGTTTTAGAGGCGGTAGCATCACATGATATCTGGATACGGCACGCGTGTTTTGGACCTCCAGGTACATTAAATGATATCAATGTTCTTGATCGATCACCTGTTTTTGATGATATTTTACACGGCCGAGCTCCAAAAGTGAATTATATTGTCAACGGAAACGAGTACCATTTGGCTTACTATCTCACAGATGGTATTTATCCAAAATGGGCTACTTTTATTCAATCTATTCCAATTCCACAAGGTCCAAAAGCATCTTTATTTGCTACATATCAAGAAGGTGTACGTAAAGATGTTGAGCGTGCTTTCGGTGTCTTGCAAGCTCGATTTGCAATTGTCTAAAACCCAGCTCTTGTTTGGAATAAGGAAAAAATTGGAAATATCATGAGAGCGTGTATCATACTACACAATATGATAGTAGAAGATGAATGCGATGGGTACACTCTTTATGATGAATCAGAATTTGCACAAGTGGAATCAAACAGAAGTTTTTCTGTGGATTTCACATATTCTACAAGGATTTCAAACCTCACCAATGTGATGAGCATTCGAAGAAAAGTACGGAATCAAAATATACATCAACAGTTGCAAGATGATTTGGTTGAGAATATTTGGCAAAAATTTGGCCCTAATCAAGATTATAACTAAATGTTTTGTATTTTTATTTATAATATGTTTTTATGTCATGTATGTTTAAATTTTATGAAATGCAATTATTTCTCAGTGTTATAAAATATAAAATTAATTCTATTTAAATAATATTATTTTCGAAATAATATTATTTTATTTAAAATTTTAAAGAAACCCATGTGGTTTCTACCATTGGAGGCATCTAAATTTTATTGATTTTTTTTTTTTTTTGATCAAAGCTAAATTTTATTGATATGAATGGGTCTCTAAACTTAAAAACAAACAAATTTTATATCTAAAATATTGTTGAGAGACCATGAGAGTCTCTTTGCATTGGAGATGACCTAAGGGAGTTAAGGGAGTCGTGTTTTTCTAACGAATATTGACTCATTATTCAGCTTGGCTGACAATATATAATAATGGACGTAGTTTTTTATTTTACTTTTCTTTCAATCGATGGACATATAAAGGATATGAAAAAAATGTATATGTTTATTGTTTAGTTTTTGTTACTGATCAGTGTACTTTTAAAACTATATGTTATTAGTTATCATTAGGTAAGCTATGTGGTATCAAATATTTACAAACTTTGTAAGAAAATATCCCATGGTATTTGTTATTTAAATAATTAATAGGTAGATGTTTTAGGAAACCATTTACACCCCATTATGAAAAAGGTAAACATCAAATTCCAGAGTATATATGTATATATGTATGATCTTTGAGTATATTATAAGATATATATATATATATATATACTAGGGAGAGGCCCGCCCGTCGGACGGGTTTGGTTTTTTTTTTGTTTTTGCTTGATTTATTTATTTATTTTTTTAATCGTGTTTTCAATAAATCTGAATATACATAAAATTATTTGTTTTGTTATGTATTACATAAATTTGTTATTTTATTAAAAATTTATAATGTGCCTAAACTATAGCCTTATAACAAACTATTAAATACAACTATAAAAAACTAACTATTAGACGTATACATTGTTTATCTAATGTGTTGAGAGAGCACTTTTTGATTGTTAGTGGGAGAAGTGACCTTAGTGGTCTAAAATATTTGCTTTGGTATGTGTGTTGTGAATAAGTGGTCTAAAATATTTGTGTTGATGATTTTCTAGCCATGCTAGAAAAAAGCATTGGTGTCATGTTATGTGGTATAAAAGATATATGTTATATATGATTTTCTAGTCATGCTAGAAGAAAGCATTACTGTTATGTTATGTGGTATAAACGATTTCTGTTATATTAGGAGGTTGTAAATTCCGATTCACATTCATCACCTCAGCGCTTTGACAACATACCGGATCAAAAAGTTCACAATCTCGTAAAATTAGAGACCGATTGTAAGAAATAATTTATTTTATTATAAATAATATTGTTTTTCTTATAAGTGATGATAATTAAACTATAGATGTAATAGGAAATAGATAGAATTTTTTTTTAGAAAACACAAGGTTGGCTTTCTTCTTCTTCTTCTTCATTTTGGGTTTTAAGGTTTCCATATTTGACATGCATTGGCCAGTGCCATCATTATATTTTTGAGAATATTTGTTTTAGGGACAATAGAGACAATAAATAATATTTTTTTTATCTTAGCTTTATATTAAAGTGTAAGTTACATTTATATGATTAAATGGATTTTATTTGTGGTTTAATTGGAAATAATTTTTTCAGTTTTATTTTAAAGTGTGAGTTAAATTTATATGATTGAGTGTGTTTTAGTTGTGGTTTAATTGAATTTATTTTTCACTTTCATATTAAATTGTGAGTGAAATGTATATGACAAAATGTGTTTTATTTATAGTTCAATTGGAAATATTTTGTTTTGTTTAAAATATGAAAAAAAACAAATATGAACAAATATGAAGTCAACATTTTAATGCATGACAATAATTTTGACTGTTTTGTTTGTTAACCTTAAATACAATTTAAAATTTGTTAAAAAGTAATATTTAATGTATATATTTGTGGTTAAGAGACAGTTAAGATGTTTTAAAATTTTTTGTAATAGCCATTTGTAACCTATACACAAAATTTAATGCAAATTATAGGAAACTGAATATAATAATTTTAAATTATTATTATTTTTAATGAAATTGGATTATATTCAAAATTATAATTAAAATAAGGATGAATAGACACATGTCAATTATGTAGAATGCCAAATGTCACATTCTCATGCAAAGCTTTAGGAAAAGCTTACTTTATTATATAAGATATATATATATATATATCTTTTAGAGACGATTGAAATAACTTTACACTGACGCATATGGTTTATTAGATGATGAGGATCATATCATGTAAAACTTAATTAAGTACTAACTTATGAAATTTTAAGAGTGCCTTGGGACACAAGAAAAATTTAGAATCACAAAAAAAAAAAAAAGCGGAGATAAAATATTCAAACAAGAGGCAGATTACATTTGTTATTTATTTAATTAGAAACATAACAATGTTTCAGTTATTTACATAAGATAATTTGAAGAAAAATACCAAATACCAATAGTGAAGGTTTCCACGTAACCAATCCATTTATTATTTTTATTTACATAAAAGTGATCAGTTTCAAGAAAAAAATTAACGTTAACTTATCACTTATCAGTATGGTTTTTCTGTGTTTACGACCAATTGGCTGATCAAGTATTTCATTTCCAAGGAGAGCCTGTCCATTCTTCGTTTCGCAGCATGTCGCCTACCATTGGCATGTTCAATAGCCACTTCATCTGGTGGACCTTGTTGTGGATAGGCAGCTGGGTAATGTAGTAGCACTATTTCATTCGTGAGGTCTTTAATTTCATTTTCCTTCTCACACCTCATTTTACATTGCACATTGCACATTGCACAAGATTTCAAAAAATGAACAAAAAGAGTGTGAAACAATAAATTTGTGACGAACAAAAAGTTCTATGCATAGGAAGATCCCCTTCTAAACATATGAATCAATTATGAAAATGTCATTTTTCATGTTTTTTCTTCTAAATTACCGTTTTGCTTTAAATGTTATAGATTTACCATTTTTCAGGTTATAAATATACAATATATAACATGTGTTTTACTTGTTATGTTTGAATTTAGTCGGTTATATTTATTCTTACACTTAAGCATGTTTTATAAAATATGTATTTCAGCAAAACAAAATAATAAATTTGTAAAATGTTAAGCGTTTTCAAATGATCTGTAAGATTTGAGTGAAAATAGCACATCCACAATATCTAAGTAAGAAAATAGCAAAATCCTTAATATAATCCCTAATTATAACTCAAAACAAGAAGCAATTATATTTAAGACAAATGCCAGTTTTCACATTTCTATTGGTTGGGTGATTGTGCTTTCATCTTATGGAATATTTTTTTGAAAAGTTCACTCGATTTGCTCTTTAAAAGAATTTAAATATTTTGTATAAACTTATATTGAACTTGCCATTTTTTATAACAAAGTATTGAACTTGCCACTTTTCACATTTTGTAACATCTCGAACACAGTTTAGGGTAAATTAGTCGTTATTCGGTTTGTTTCAAAATTGCTCAGTTTAACTTGGTTTGGGTTTGGGGAGAAAATCTTAAGTCTTTTAAAGGCTTGACAAGCTTCTTTTCTTTGTGGGAGTTGTGCTTGTCTCTTCTAGAAAAGAAAGAGAAAGAGAGAGAAAGGTTGTGAGTTTGATCCTAAGAGCAAAGAGAGAGCTTTGAGGAGGGTTAAGAGAAAAAGAAGGGATATCCATCATCTATATGTGTTTTGGAAGAGTTAAGGAGGCTTTCTCATGGCTGTTATCAAGGTAAGTCGTGTTGTTTGGTGTTTAATCGACTAGGGAATTATTAGTCGTGAAAGATTAGGGTTTCTGGTGAAAAGGAGCTTGAAGGGAGGCTCTGGTCGTGGTTTTTGGGTTGGTGTCGCTCGACAGAATGGTGGTGTCTGTCGACACCAACCCTTATGTACGGACAGAGCGGACTTATCCGAGATGGCTACTTTGGAGAAACAATTGGAGGATGAAACGGAGTTCGATTTGGCTGAAATTTGGTGGGGAGCTTTGTAATGCTATCAGATTCGTATTCAACGGTGGATTTGAGGAATGAATGGTTAGTTTGTGAATTAATCGAAGGTTAACATAAACGTTTTCCATGGACGTGTGGTAGCAATGTTGGATCGTCGAACGACACCTTGGTGTTTAAAATATATTAGACAAAATGGCAGATCCAAAAAATGGTTAGCGAAATATTGAATTTTGAACAATATTTTGAAAGAAATGTAACTATTGATATGCTCTTATTTAATTTAAAAATAATTATATAAATTTATGTGAATTATGGAAGTCCCTTTCCCCAAGGGTTGACCAAGTGTTAATTAATGTTTTTACACTATGAGGTATGGGGTTCGAGTTCTAGATAATATGATTTATAATATTTATGCAGATTAATATAGACAAGTTGAAAGAGCACTTCATCGATGCGCAATTAGATCTGCTCGCCTTGATTCTAAGTATTGTCCATTATAAGCATGATGAAGGAAAGTCTATATAGTTCTCATTTAGATATTAAAAAAAAAAATGAGAACTTACCACTTTTCACATTTGTGCATTGTCTTATAAAGGAATTTAGCAAGCAACTGTTTCATTGATATGCTCATTTTAAAAGTTAAAAGAATTTGTAACTTGCTACTTTTCACACATTTCAGTTAATTAACTAATTTTATTTTATAAAATATTTTATAAGTAAGTCGTATCCTAATCTCTTTGCTATGTATTAGTGGTTATAAAAACACTGATCGACCATGGTTCACATGCCAAAGATATGGTTTCTATTTTTATTTTTTTTGGCCTACTACATACAAAATGCGAGCATTGAGAAGAAAGACAACTGTAAAATCTAACCATACTTTATTAAAAAAAAAAAAGAACAAAAAAAAATCTAACCATATAGGAGCCAACAGCCAAGAGAATTAGACTTGTTTAATTTATCGGTTTGTATATATACCCTGGAGTGTGGATTTAATCGACAAATTTTTGTTGACACATCTCTTGAGATATGTTTTTGTTACAAAAAGAGATAAGAACATGTCCAATGGTAATTTTTATTAGGGGTAAAAATTAAGAGCATGAACACTCATCGTTACTCTTAATTAAAAATTAAAAAATAATAATAAAGTAGATCAAAAAGCAAGAAGTGGTTCTTTGGCACGTACCGAAAAAATCGTTACTCAAGAATATGGAAGTTTGTGATTGGTCAGTTTTATTTTTATTGATTTATTATTTAAATATATAATAATATTTTAAAAAATAATTAAAATATATTAATTTGAGTAACGCTCATCGTTACTACCGGTAATGATGGTCTAAGAAACGTTTGTTCTAAAACCATGAAAATTGTTTCTCTTACGTGTAAAAGTGTACGATAAGTCAATTTTTTTAACAGTTTTTTTATTTAGATAATATCAAAAAATAATAATTAAAAATATATTATTTTGAGAGATGATGAGAGTTGCTAAGGGTATCATTAGTGGGGGTTACTATAAGGGTTGCTCATGTAATTATGCTTATTAAAAGATAATAAAAAAAGAAAGAGAAGAAAAAAGAAAAGTACCGTTTTTTGCTGGAGCACTTTAAGAAACGTTTCTCAACAGGTGTTATTTTTTTAGTGGTCCATATATTAAAATAAAAATAAAAAATGAAAAAGTGTAATAAAACTAATAGTTTTCTGTAAAATGTTTTCTCTGATGTAGATGGTCTAAGCGATGCAGATGGTCTACGTCAAATAGTTGATAAAATTTTCCACAAAAACCCAACATTTATTTTTTTGACAGCAACCCAACATCTATATATATAAAATTCATTTTACTCACTCCTGGTGCCACCACCTCAGCCACAACTTCTTTAATTTTTGTGGGCCTTACAAATTTTAATAAAGCCTTTAAACAATTATACAAATAATAAACTGATCCACTAGATTTAATCCAAAGTCTGTAGGTCCATCACTATTTCATCAAAAATCTGTAGGCTCAACACAATTTTTAAATCCTGCGGATTCAACCTGATAATATTTCATCCAAAGTTCAGCGGTGTGAACGAAACTCTAATTTTATTATTCAACCATAAAAAAAACTAAAGAAAAGAATAGAGCATTTATCCGATATATATGAAGTAAAACACTGAATTTAGAATAATATTATTACCTATTCGTACCTAACTTTCTTTCATGTATCGTTTATGCTTAGTTCTTTTACATATGCGTGCATCATATGGTTAAGACACATAATTATAAGAGACAAATAAAATATTTTTTTAGCAAGAAGACAAGAACTATGATTAGAATCTCCATTGATCTTGTAATTATATATCATCATTTCTAGCTACAAAAACATCCACCTAAGCAATTTTTTTAACTTTAAAATAAATTTAAAAAATTCATTTAGCGCATATTTATGTTAATTATAATTAATAGAAAGTTTAAATAAAAAATATAATTAGCAAAATAAATAAAATGTTAAAATAAAAAAACAATACTATAATTTTTTATTAGTGGTAATAGTATAATTAAAATTTTCTATTAAACTGATCATAATTAAAATTATAAATATATTATTGAGTTTTAGAATGGAAGTAAATTTTAAATTTATGGTAGAATAAAAAAAATTATGTAATTGTGTATTATTGAGTTGTGGAATGGAAGTAAATTTTAAAATTATCGTAGAATAAAAAAAATTCTGTAATTGTACTTATAAAATTTTAAACAGGAAAAATAAAATTAAAAGTGAAATGTTATTTTATAACATGATCAAAAAGGAAAAAATAATTTGATGTTTCGTTAATTAAATCAAATGCTTCTAATCCAAATTTAAGTATTAAAAGATAGTAATTAAAGAGAAAATAGTTATAATATATCTTGATAATCATTTTACAGTCTAATATGTGTTATGTGTGATCCAATAGAAGGTGGAAAAAGTAGATGTCAAATGGAGTGCATCATCAATAATGACGAAAAATTAAAGTTAAAAATGTTTGAAAATAAATTAGTAAAACTTGAAAAGATAATAGAGAATACACAATCACACATGACTAAATTAAAATCTCTGACATCTCATTAACTGTGTGAAACGAATGAGTTTGTAGAAAAATAAATGACATACATTATTAAATAGATTATTAGATTCCAAGTCGGGTTTAACAGTTTGGCCATATAATCATGGAAAGTAGAATAAGATATGCACTTTCATGAATTGGTCGTTTATGATACGTTACAATTATTTCGATGAGTAAAACACGCTTGGTAAAGATGTTATAACGATATGATATTATATTTTACCTTTAAGCAATATTCATGAGATTCGGTATATTTAAATTTATACGGAATAATGTTATGTTAGTATATAATCATAAATAATATACACAATTAGATCAACAATCGATCAAAATCAAAGCCTTTAAAAAATGTTTTTAATGAAATATAAGAATAAGAAGTAAACTCTCTTAATGATAAAAGATTTTGAAGTAGTCATCAATGTCATTTATTTTTCCTCATATTACCAAATGACATATATATATATATATAAAGATTTACCCTCAAAACTTTGAATGATTATATTCGAGTTGAAGAATTTATATTAATAGAAAAAGATTTAAATTAAAATCCCGTGCTGGTACAAATTCTAGTTTATTTATAAAGTTCACAAAACAAGCAATCTCATTTATTTTATAATTTCAGACTAAGTTGCCAATTTCATATTTTTATTGGTCGGATGACTGTACTTTATTTTATTAATTATAAAAGATTAGTCTTAAAAGTTTCACTAATTTGCTCTCTCTTTTTTTTTTTGCCAACAGCTATTGAACACTTATCACATTTCTATAGGTTCAATCACATGTACTTTTTGTATAAGGGATTTAGCAAATAAAAAGTTTTATTGATTCTCTTTTTAAAATTTTCTAAGTTTTAATATAGATTTATATGAATTTGCCAGTAATCACATTTCTTACTAGTTAAGTGACATGTGTTATATTTTTAAAAAAATATTTCAATTTAAAAGTAATATAATCACTGAAAAGCTCTTTTTCTAATTTAAAAGCAAATTATATGAATTAATATCCTGCCACTTTTTGTTGCCCATGCCATTTGTGATTTATATATTAAGCTATCATGATTTCTTTCCTCTTTTTTAGCATTTAAGAAAGTAAAAAATAATGGTAAAAACAAAGAGATAACTGAACATTGATAATTAAATCACAACCAAGATTTACATTGATGATCCAGAACACTATAAAAGAAACACAACTATGTCTTAGGGTTGTCTATGCGAATAGAGTGTAAAATGGCGAACGAAAGCTTTTCTTCAATTGATTGTGGCAGCATAATTTACCAGGAAAGCATGGAGAACAAGATTCAGACAATCAGCGAGTTTCCAGATAAAGTGTTGTTAAAGATATTATCTTTGCTTCCTAGTAAAGATGTTGTAGCCACAAGTGTCTTGTCAAAACGGTGGAGATATTTTTGGAAGGATGTGAAGACATTCAGGTATGATGGTGAATCCATAGGTAGAAGTTACTGGAAGTTTGTACAATTTATTAACAGAAGATCAAGCGTAGAAAGCCTGCATCTTAAGATGAATCCACATTTATCAATAAAGACATCAAAGCTTTGGTTAACATGGCAGTTGCTCGTTCTTTGAGAGAGCTGAGAATTGAGATGATTTGTAGTTCCTTTGAGTTGCCCAAAAGCTTTTACAACTTTTCACTACTTGAAACTGTTATACTCGAGAATTTAAGTTTGGTGGATGTTCCACCTGAACCTGATGTATATATGCCATGTCTCAAACGTCTCCACCTTTTATCGGTCAAGTTCTCAGGGGACGAATCTGTGAAAAGGCTTCTAAGCAAATGCCGAATACTTGAAGATTTGGTTGTGAAACGAAGCTCCCTTACCAATGTTATGATATTTACGATCGATGTGCCTACGTTGAGGATTTTATCTATCGATAATACGTCTGGTAAATCTCGGCCTAAAGGTGTTCATGGTTTTGTGATAAATACCCCTTCTTTGAGGTACTTTAGGATTAGGGACAGCTTCAGCAACTATTTACAGTTTAAAAACATGCCTCGGCTGGTCAAGGCAAGTGTCAACGTTGTTTTCGACAACCCTTACAAGTTTCTAGGATCTCTTGCATCAACCCAATATCTCTCTCTATGCTCTGTCATTTCATATGTAAGAACGTTTTTTTTTTATTGTTTGTCAAATGTCTTAACATGTTTTACTGCAATGTGGGTGTCATCGTCACCCGTACTCATGTGTTGCTTCAATTTGTAGACTGCATATCAACCTACTTGCTCTTCCTTCTACAATCTTGACCATCAGAGCTATGTTTATGTTCTGTTGAGCAATGGAATCTACTTACTCGTATACTCAATAATGCTCCTAGACTTCGAGTTCTCCAGCTCAAACTGGTATGTGGATCTTCCTTCAAATACGCGTTATTATGGGCCTAAGACTGAGTAAATTTATATTTCTATCTTGTAGTATCAAAAGCACTGTGTCAAGGACACGATAAATCCGGTGTTGAACAAACCAAATTTTGTTCCTCAAAGTTTATCATCTCATCTGGAGATCTTTGAATGGAGACAATACAATGACACACAACAAGAGAGGGAAGCTGCAAAATACATTCTAGCAAACGCGAGTCATCTTAAGAAGGCCACATTCTACTCAGAATCTGTAGAGAAGCATGTGATGTTGAAAGAGTTAGAATGTGTGACTAGAAGTTCAAAGGCATGTCAGCTTGCGTTTGAGTAAACTAATGGTTGGTTATTGATATTTGGAGAACGTTGTTTTCAACGTATTTTCTAGTACTCCTAGTAATTTATTCCTTAAATCTATATATTTCTTATTGTTATTGAGTCCGGTTCTTTGTCTATTTATGTGTTTAATTTATTATAAAAATAAAAATATTTTCTATGTTTTCTGTTTATTTATTTACTCAAAACACTGAAACTCAACAACACCCATGAAAGTTCAGCGCATCTTAGACCTTAAGGTAATTTTGGCATTCTGAATCCATTTTCATACTTGATCACTCTCAAACTCAAAATCGTAGAGTCAACACTATGCTTACCAACCTCAACTTAAAAATTGTCGTTTAAAGTTTGATAGTTTATCATACGAACTTTGGTTTGTTCACAAAACGTTTTAACATCATCTTTCGTTAGCTATAAACTGTTTGCTCATCTATGTTCACACATGCATAGTTAGCTTTGAATTGTTATGTAAAAGTCTCAATAGGGACACATTAATATAAGAATCAAATAAAGAAAAAGAAACAAATCATGCAATAAAGAGTTTCCTCAAGGGACGGTGACGGTCAATGAACTTCTTATAACTAGCGGTTGCAAGTCTGGCTGTAACATCCTCACTATTTGCTATGCACTCAACGACTACAGCCGGGTACCTGTTAGTGGTTTCCAAAGGCTGTGAAGGTTGAATTGAATCTGGTTGTGGCATTTCTGCTGCAACCGAAGGCTGTGTAATTCTTGGTGCATGCTTATTGAAATCATCAAGTATACTCTGCTGATCGGCTTTCGTAAGACCCTGAAACATCAAACACCTTAGAACCTCTTTGAGGACCCTCTACTGTTTTGGCTGAAAATAAGAGACGATTCTCCAGACAGTGAAGAGCATGAGAGTGATCAAGTATGAAAATGGATTCAGAATGCCAAAACTACCTTAAGGTCTAAGATGCGCTGAAGCTTCATGGGTGTTCCTTTTGGAAACAGTGCACTATATGTCTCTGCCACCGAACTGACTGGGGAGAGTGTGACCTACAGTAAGATAATATAAGTTTTCGGTGAGCAGAGAGAGATGCAGGAAAAAAAATTTGTCTCGATGGTGCTCAAGCGAAAACCTTTAGGACTGCTTCAGCCCTGCTCATTTGACGCTTCACGAATTTAGAATAGCTGGCAGCACTTATAGTCTGAAATGTCATTTCCAAAACTAAAACAAATTAACTGGCTTTGGATTCATAGAGTTATCAGAAATGCATATAATACCCAATGCTTCATGACTAACAACATAGGCAATGTTTAATCTTATATACAGAGTATCCAACAGAGACACAAATACATAAATTGGAACATATGAGCTAACCTGTCTATCAAGAGGTGGAACTTTTAGAAGAAAAATCTTCAAGGCTTGCGTATCAAGCAACATCTGTGAAACCAAAAGACATAGAAACATAAGGAATCAAAAACATAACATGGGAGAGGGATCTCAAGCACACAGGCTAACCTGCTGAGCTCCAGTTTCTGATATTTTCTTGCATCTGAAAATATTAGCACAGAAACGTATGCCAAGGGATGATGCCAACTGCACAAAATTTTAAGAAAAAGGTGATCATCTGTGAAGTTCGTCAAGGCATGATCACATTAAATGGTGATCGGCAATAGCTTTGGGACATAACAGTTCAAATCTTAGTAGAGTAATCAAGTGGACGAAGCATCAACCACCCATTTTATATAAAAAAATAACCAAGGAGTTGGTCCAGGCTCAAGGTTGATCCTAATTGTTTAAGTAACAATCATTGGATTATAAAGACATTCAAATATACTAAAATTACCTTGTCCAGGAAGAATTGGAAGTGGACTGGAGTGAAAAGTTTCCCAAGGACAGGAACGTTGTTGTTAAGGATTGTATATATTCCATTTACGTACCTACAAGAAGGTGCAGATTGCAAAGATGTTGGTTGTCTATTGGTCCTACCAGCATCCAAAGCAATACAAGCTTTAAAAAACCAGTTAGATCTTACTCAGAATGGTCACCCACACTCTCAATTGTGCCCCATGAAACACGTGCCATCTCCTGCATTTCTGTGTCAAATTTAGTTTCCAGTCCATGGACTAGTGTCAACAATGCTTTCGTTATGATGGACGAATACAGTACCATAGTTATGAAAAATCCAAAATAAATAATATATATGGAAAAATTGTAACTCCTTTATGTCAATCGTACCTGGACCTCTGCCATGTCTACACCGTCTGCATACTGCGGGTCAATAATTGTTGAGACTTCTTCTGCAAGGTCACCAGACTGCAAAAACAATTTAAAATTCTTGTGATGAGCCAAGTTGTTGTTCAGTTAATTAATATCACGGTTCATTACATTGTTTGATACAGAAGCAGTATACGGAATGTGTATTGTATATATCTCAAAACAGAGTAGCTACAGCCTTATATATACATAGAGAGGGAGACTAGGGTAAATATATTTACAAAGAGATCCCTATACTTATATAGTTCTACTATTTACTCTTATACGCCCCCTCAAGATGAAGGAAGCTTGGTGATGCCAATCTTGAGACAGGCATTCTGGAATTGCGTGCGCGACAATGGTTTGGTGAGGGTGTCAGCGAGTTGATTATGAGTGGAGACATGAGAGACACGGAGCTTGTTTGTCTGAATCTGATCTCGAACAAAGTGGTAGTCAATGGCGATATGCTTCATACAGGAATGAAAAACGGGATTGGCACATAGGTAGGTGGCGCCAATGTTGTCACAGTAGATTGTTGGAGCCGTCGGGAGAGTGATCCACATTTCAGTTAGGAGAGAGCACAGCCATCAAACCTCAGCAGCGGTGTTGGCAACCGCCCTATATTCAGCCTCAGTGGATGAGCGGGCTACACCCTTTTGCTTCTTTGAGGACCAAGAGATAGGGTTACGGCCATTGTATATTAGATATCCATTTGTAGACACACAATCATTTGTATCACGTGCCTAGTCTGCATCTGAGTAACCATGGAGAAGGATACGAGAGTGAGCATGAAGATATATACCATGTGTAGTGGTTCCAGCAAGATAACGAAGAATTCGTTTCACCGCTTGCCAATGATCAGTTGTTGGACGGTGCATGAATTGGGAGAGGCGGTTTACAGCATAGGAAATGTCTGGTCTAGTGAATGATAAGTACTGGAAGCTACCAACAACAGACCGGTATCGCGAGGCATCGTCAAGAGGAGTTCCCATTGACATGGTGAGTTTCGGAGATGCGGGGAGAGGCGTTGACACCGGTTTGGCATTGTGCATGTTATTTTTGTGAAGGAGATCCATAATATATCTACGCTGCATCATATGGAGACCAGTTGTCGTGCAGGAAACCTCGATGCCTAGGAAGTAATGCAAGTCGGTGGGGTCTTTGATGGAGAAACGTTGTGAGAATGAGGCAAGAACAGAGTCGATAACCGAGGAGTTGTTGCCAGTGACGATTATGTCATCAACATAAACTAGGACATAAGTGATGTTAGAACCATTACCTCGAATAAAAAGAGATGCATCAGCGAGAGAGCTGGTGAAGCCAGTGTCAAGTAAATGTTGCTTTAAGGCCATGTACCAAGCGCGAGGAGCTTGCTTTAACCCATAGATAGGCTTGCGGAGACGACAAACATGATAAGGCCAATCCTTGTCAACAAAACCAGGGGGTTGAGACATGTAGACTTCTTCAGTGAGTTCACCTTGGAGGAAGGCATTATTGACATCTAGTTGCTTGAGCGGCCATGATTTCTTAACAGCAACATTGAGGACAAGTCGTATGGTGGTTGATTTGATTACTGGGCTGAAGGTCTCAGCGTAGTCCTTACCATACTGTTGGTGAAAACCTTTTGCGACGAGATGTGCCTTGTAACGGTCGAGAATACCATTGGCAAGGAACTTAGTGGTGAACACCCATTTACACCCAACAACATTTTGGTCAGCATGAGGAGGAACTTAGTCCCAAGTGTGGTTGATATACAGAGCATCATACTCTCGAGAACAAGCAAGACTCCAGTTGGGATCTTTCAAGGCTTGTGTAATGTTGGTGGGTTCTTGCGGTGATTTTGGAGAGGCAATCACATTGAGCGAGAGTTTGAGGTTGGGTTTGGTAATTCTGTTTTTGGCTCGAGTTTGCATTTTGTGGTTATTTTGTGGTGGCTCAACAGATGTTATTTGGTTATGTGGTTGAACAGGGCAAGCTCGGTGTGGTGGGGGATTAGTGTTTGGTTGTGACTGAGTTGTGGGACGCAACTCATTTTGACGTGGAGCAGTAGGCTCTTGGGAAACAAGGGACAGCTGAGATGTGGGTCGCATCTCATTTTCTTTGGAAGCAGTGGGCTCCGTATCAGAGGGAGAGGAAGAAGAAGGTGAAGAAGAAGAGATAGAAGGCAATACCTGAGACGTTGACGTGGTGGAGCGGTGAAGGGTCGAGTCGAGGGGTCCCAATCTCGTAGTCGGAGAAGATGGATTCAAAACCGGAGACTCAATGTTGTTGGGCCGAGCGATGGATGTGATTTGTTATTGTAGGGCCGGATGTTGTTGCTGGACCGGATTAGTGGATAAGGATCCATTATTGGTTTGATTCACGGGTCGTGGTCGACGGTGATATGTAAAACAAAACTCACGCGTCGGAAGCGAGGGAGACGGAGGTGAAGTCGGTGGAGACGGAGGTGAGACCGACAGTGGAGCTACCAGAGGGAGTTGTAAGAGAGCCGGCGATGAGGAGACCAGATGCGAGAAGCCGATGTCAGCGGGTTCCGGTGCCGTGTGTGTATCCCGAAAAGGAAACACATCCTCCATAAATTGGACATGGCGAGATGTATATACGCGACCAGTTGGGACATGAAGACAGTAATATGCACTTTGTGTCATTGAATATCCAAGAAACACACACCGTTGAGAGCGATCATCAAGCTTGTGATTCGCATAAGGACGTAACCATGGAAAACAGAGACAACCGAAGACTCGGAGCCGTGTATAGTTGGGCGACATGCAGAACAGTTTCTGGTACGGAGATTGCATGGAGAGAACAGGAGTGGGCATCCTGTTGATGAGGAAGACAGCGGTTGCAAACGCATATGGCCAATACTCTTTCGGAACCGATGCAGTGGTCATTAAAGTCATCCCAGTTTCCACAATGTGACGATGCTTCCTCTCAGATAAGCCATTGTATTCAGGAGTATGAGGTGGAGATGTCAGATGAGAGATACCGTGGGTGGAAAGAAAGCCTCGAAGTGCCACAAATTTGCCCCCATTGTCTGTGAATAATGTGCCGATACGGGTTTGAAAACGATTTTCAACAAGAGCCGTGTAGGTGATAAAAATGTCTTTAACCTCTGATTTGCGTTTAAGTGGGTATAGCCATGTATATCTAGTGAAATGGTCAATAAACACAACATAATATTTGTAATTTTGGTGAGAAAGAATGGGAGAAGTCCAAACATCTGAGAAAATGTATTCAAGGGGTCTAGTGGAGAGAATAGTGGAGTGAGTGAAGGGAAGTTTGTGACTTTTATTAATGAGACATTCAGAACAAGAAAAATGTTTTTGAGAGGAAGTAGCAAGAGGAAGGGAAAAAGATGAAACAATAGCATTTAAAATCGCAAAGGAGAGATGGCCAAGTCGAGAGTGCCAAGAACCAATACTTGGAGGTGGACCAGCAGCAGACAGCAACGCAACAACATTGGGACTCGGCATCGGCCATTGATAGAGCTCATTAGCTGTCCGACCTTGGAGTAATGGGACCCCCGTACTGAGATCCTTCACCTGAAAAAAGACAGGAAAGAAGTGCACAGAAACTTGATTATCATTGCACAAACGGTATACGGAGACCAAATTTTTGTGTATGTTGGGAACACAAAGAATCTAATCAAGTTTTAAAGTACGAGTTTGAGTAGGAAGGAGTGCTAAACCCGTATGAGTGATCGGCATGATTGAGCCATCTGCTATGGTGAGATCATCACCACCACTGTATGGTTGGTGCATCGTGAGGTTGTTAAGATCCGACGTGATGTGGTGTGTGGCACCACTATCCAGGATGGCTGGAGAACCTGTGTTGGCGGCCATGTTTGCGCGTGGTTGCCAAGGAGTGAAAGGAGTGTTGTAGCGTGGTGGAGCAGAGGCTTGAAAAGAATGAAGCTGGGGACAGCGGCGTGCACTGTGTCCCTGGGTGTGGCAGATCTGACACTTGCCTAGGTATGGCCGGAACGAACGGTTCTGATTGTTGTTGTTGCTGTTATGACTGTTCCAAGTGTTGTTGTTGTTGTTGTTGTTAGGACGAGAGGAAGAGTGTGAGGAGCGGTTGTTGTTGCGGGAGCTGTAGGTGTTGTTGTTGTTGGAGTCTCCACGACGTGTGTACTGAGAAACATTGGCGGAGACTGGAAACGGTGTAGGTGTAGCAGCAGCACGGAGGGTGACTTCACGGTTACGGAGGCGTTCATGAACCTCAGTGATTGTCGGAGGAGAGTCTTTACCTTCAATCTGGTCTGCCACCGGCTTGTAGTCATCAGGAAGACCAGCAAGGATCTTCTCAATTTGGTCCTCATGATCCATTGGTTTCCCAAGGATAGCAAGTTCATCAAATCGCAGAGTTAGTCCACGTACATATTCATCAATAGATTTGTTACCTTTCGTCCAGGCTTTGATCTGATCTTTTATTTGTTTGAAGTGGCTGCGGCTAGCTTTGGCGAATGTATCGGCAAGAGTGGTCCATGCTTCAGCAGTAGTGGTAGCACGAGACACCAGCGGCTGAACAGAGGTCGTCATAGCACCCAAAAGAGCACTGTAGAGGAGACGATCTTGTCGTTTCCAAAACGTGAAGTCAGGGTTTGGCTTGGTCACATCATTCACGGTGACTGTAGGAGGCAGTGGAGTGACAGATCCATCAAGGTAACCAGAGAGCTCATAACCATCAATCAAGGCATGGATCTGGAGACTCCACATGAGATAGTTGGTGTCGTGGAGCTTGGTAACGTTAGCAGTGTTGGCATTGAAGAGTGCGGTGGTGTTGGTGTAAATAACTTCACCGGTCGAAGGAGAGGTGTTGTCAGAGGATGTCATGGTGGCGGAGAGCGACGTTAGTCAGAAAAAAAAAATTTAGGGTTGATCGAAGCTCTGATACCATATAAAGAATGTGTATTGTATATATCTCAAAACAGAGTAGCTACAGCCTTATATATACATAGAGAGGGAGACTAGGGTAAATATATTTACAAAGAGATCCCTATACTTATATAGTTCTACTATTATAAGCAGTACATAGTATCTCTGACAATGTACAACATGAGTATCACAAACAATAAGAAAGTTGCTAACAACTGCAGGTCTTCAAAGGGCAGATCATTGCTTAAAATGCAGTGGAGTAAGATCACATGACAACAGCATAGAGAATGTAACTAGACCCATGAAACTTGATGTGACGATCATCAATATCACAATTGGTCGCTCTACAATAGACTGGCATAAAATAAGATTAACACCATATGATACAACCCCAACTAACAAGTAAGGCCACCCACATACACAGATGTGTAAAATGTCAAATAAGCTTACTGTTTTACGCCAATACTCAGCAGAATTAACTATGTAACAGTAACATATCACCCTTTCCCCGAAACCTGCATAGGGGAAAATTAAAAAAAAAAAGCTTAACAACATCAAAAAGCATACATAAGAAACAGAAAGCAGGAAGTGTTAGTGAATGTATCAAGACAAGCCCAACAACTATTCAAGGCAAGGCCCAACACAAAGAAAGCCCAGCAACTCAACCACAGAAGAAGACAAATACTCTAGTACCTGCAAAAGACGTTAGAGAAAAGAGGAAGCTGCAACCACAAGAGAACAGATTCAAACCTCTCCTAACCTTATGTGAAGACTAGGGTTGAGACCAGCTGTACCAAAAGGATAAGGATAGGAAACCCCTAAAGAAGCCTAGATCCTTCTATAGTCTATATAAAGTCTACCTAAACCATTGTAAACATTATTGAGAAATAATATCATTTTACCAAAGTATCTAAGTTTCCTTCAGGAAGTACCTTTATCATCAAAAAGCACACATGTGAAACAGAAAGCAGGAAGCTACGCACAGTACCTTTCTGTTTAGGAGTACCTCCTTTGGAGAGCTTAGAAAATGGCTTCGTAGCATAGGCTTGTAGAACTCGTTCAAAGACCTCCAAAGAGAAAAGCCTTTTATTAAAAGAAATAAACTCAAAAATCTCTATCTAAGCTATTATGTTCTAATTTGAAACCGTGAGCTAGCATATTAAATTGGTCTGCATACATCACTAAAATAACACGAGTTTATGACTTTCCCTTGTAGGAAACTACAAAGCTTGAAAACCTGGATCAAACAAACACGGTTTCTCCAAACAGAACTTCTAATGTTCCTTAAACAAAGGTAGTTCTTAAAAATGCATGTCCAATTCGCAGTAGAAGTCTACGATATAAATAGAAAGTCCCTTTCTGTGGGCATACGAGAAATGTACCTTGAAAAAACTGAATAAAGTCTGGTTCTTAGTCAGAGATTTACACTTGTCATAGCTATTCTTTATAACGAAAAACAACTGCAGACAAGGCAATACTTAATTATTTAACAAAACTGAAATTGATTGTTTACTTAATCAAGCAATATTGGTTACTAAGGATAAACAATGTACATAAACGCCACAAGATATAGTATAACCAGCTAAATCTAGAGTCAATATGCACAGATGATACTTTGCAAAAAGTTCATCTTGGGTAAAATATTCGGTTTCAAACAAAATACGAAACCTGGTCAAACTCATCATATCCTACTAAAACAACTAATAACAACTTGGAAATGATTAGAAATTTATATCCAACTCAACTGAAGAAGAATAGGGAATCGTTCATTTACACATCTATCTGAACTATCCAACGACCTGTGATTAAGGATGCATAGCTCTGCTTAAGTAAAACACTATAACATAACCCACTTAAAGAAGCTTGCCTGGGGTACTCACCTCTCTACTGCTATATAAAATATTATTAAGATTTTCCTCGTCAATAATCCATGTTTCCTCCTGACAGAAAGAAAAATGAATATTAGGAAAACTTGATATGCTTGATAAGCTTAGACGAAAACACTTTCTTTAAGCAAATATATCAAATGACCTGAACAACTTTTCCAGGAATTGCATAAGTTCCTTCTCTTCTTCCTCAATATAAAGGTTTAAATGAGGCTCGAAGCAAGAAGAGATAATTCCACGGAAGTTAAAGTAAGTAGTGAGCAATCATTCAAGTGAATTAAGTCTTTAGCGTGTACAATTACGCACTAGTGTTATTCAAAATATAAAATAAGTATACCGAACATACAGTTTCCACCAAGTCATGATTAGCAGCAAACACCTTTTCATACTTCATTTGAATTTCAGATACAGTCTGACTATAATTTTCCCCGTCAACAATTTCCTCAGTGTCATTCCGATATGATTAGTAGGAACACGACCACCAAATTTCATGTCAAGTTCCAGTTCAAACTTTAGCGTCCTTTCCAGTTCCTAATCATTCAATGACATCAAACTGGTAAATATAATGAAATTTTCATGTTAGGGCAAGCATGCCTTACCAGAAGCAATCTGGCAACTGCTGGTTCCTCTTTCATGTTGACCAGGATAGATTCTACTTGCTCCCTGAAAATAATTAATGGAAAGACAGGCGGTTAAGGAGGCTGCATCCAGTTAGATACTAATTAAAACTTAATATTGAGGCTCAATTTTTCACAGCAAAATATACAAACCAAAAGGGGTATCGAATCCCCGAGAGTTGCTACCTTATTATCTTGCAGAATTGGATGCATAGTCTATAAGGCACATGCCACGAAGCAGGATTACTCTTCCAAACTTCTTGATTTGTTCGGATTTGACAATTTATCCGATTGTATATCTGCTGTATTTCATCCAACTTTGTCACTTCTGCCAACAATTAATCACTTAAAAAATAAAAACAAAGAAAAAACATCTTCAAACAATTTATGATTTACTACAGTTTGAAGTTAAAAAATAGCTTAATGATTATGCACGTGCTATTCTAACAAAAAGAGAGCTGCTAATAAAAAGCCAAAAAATAAAACTCCCACTACATGCCACCAAGAGTGCAAAATCTTCACCTTAGTTGCCAACAATTAAAACATTCGAAAAAGCCTCTTGATGTTTTTTTTTTGAATTTAATGTTTAAAGCCTCTTGATGTTGAAGGTAATGAAACTAAGAAAGAGAAGTATATCATCAACCACTACCATTATAGTGGACCTCTTTTCACCACCTATGTAGACTTATTTAAGTATACGTTAAAGGCAATACCTGGAGATATCAGAAAATATATGTGACTTGAGAATTTGCTTTATATTCTCAAACTTTTCTCTGACATCCGTTATGCTAGGAACATCCCAATTCCTCTCGAAATGATTCAATAATTGGTTTACAGCCTGAAAAAAAAAAAACACTATAGGGTTAGAATCTTAAGATAATAATCAGAAACTAATAAGAGGAATGTGCTAGAAAAATCCACCTATTGTCGGTAACTTAATTAGCATCAAAAATTGATTTTCAAAATGGCAAAGAACTGCCTAGGTGAACATAAAGCTAAAGCAAGTGAACAACAACCAACTGAAACGTGACAAACAAACGCCAAAGATTGTTTAAATCAAAAGGTACCTCGAGCTGCACAGCTGCCTCCTTGTATTGCCTTTTTGACGCCATCACCTGAAGTTGTATAACAGCAGAGACTGCGATAGTGTGGTAGTGAGTATCATTAATGAGCCTCTAAATAAATACATTTGGTTACTACAATAACAATAGAATACATTCACTGATTGGTTAACCTTGGAACACCTATTTATAGGGTTTGTTTTGTATTTATATAGGATACCATGACCCGAAATGGTGAAAAGATAGTGCTGAATTATTGATAACTTACCTACCATTGTGAGGCGATGGAGGGAAGTGATTACCGTAGTTATGTTCTTCTTTGCAAAATCTAACTTTTTAATGTCACCGCATATTTCTTGGAATATAGCTTCACTTTTCTCAGCTTTAAAATTGATCTCTTGAATATTATGAGAAAGTTCCTGGGTAAAAATAAAATTGAATTCTTTACAAATGAATTGATAAAAACAGAATGAAAGACGGAAAACGTGTAGCGTCAGCAAGATCTTCTAAGAGAAACTAACCTCCGCAGCATGTGTTGCATCAGCAAGATCTTTTTTAGCTATATTTCCCAAGTTAGCTAGAGTAATGATAGCCCATACCAAGAATAAGATTCAGTAAGCACATACCATTATTGAAAGTGCATCAGAGCTCTGAAGGTGACAGGAGCTTGTGAAGTGTCTCAGAGTGCTGATATGCTGACGTGGCAAGTGGGCTGATGTGGAAGAAGATTATGGAAGTCGTGATAAGAAGCTTGAGAAGGAAGGAAGAACAAGATCAAGATATATGCGAAGATATTGAGGGTATATTTGATCGAGAGAGTTAAGGGAGGATATTTCTTAGGATTAGGAATATTTCCTTTTAGTTAGGGATTCACAAAGATCTAGGTTAGAGATCGTGTGTGTGAGGGGTTTAAAGAGACGAGGGCTAGCCGCAAAAAGAGTCAGCACTCGTGGATAAAAGTTGTGAGTTTTTGTAAACCTTCAAGCAATCGAAAAAAAGGCTTTGAAGGTGAGTGTGTTCATTTTACTCTTTTAGATCTTCACAGGGTGTTGTGATAGATAGACAAAAGAGTAGGCTTAGATTCATAACTTGTAAAAGGGAGTTTTTATAAGTTTGAATAAAAGCGTTTGCTTGGCGCGTTTCCAAGCAGTTTGAGTGATTTGTTGTCCTCTATACCTTTACAATTGGTATCAGAGCGAGCACCTGATAAAAAGTTCTGATATCCTTTTTCAACAGGTGAGATCTTGCGGCAAGGGTATGGAGAAATCACTGGATTTTGTTGCGGTTCAATCACCATTGAAACTCGATCCTGAGTGCTTTGGTTTTTGGAAAGTGTCAATCAAGCAGGCCATCTCGAGCATCGACATAGAAGCTTGGTTTGCGGTGGAAGATGGTTGGTCACATCCAACGGAAAAAATGAGAAGGGAGACATGGTGCCTAAGCACAGGAAGAAATGGACAGCCGAAGAAAAAGCGGAGTCCAAACATAACTCACAGGCTCTGTCAGTTATCTTCAAGTCGTTGCCTAGGGACATTTTCAATCAAGTTCAAGGGTGTGAAGCTGCCAAGGAAGCATGGGACATTCTGGTAGTCACGTTTGAAGGCACAAGTAGGGTCAAACGTACAAGGCTGGACAATCTCGCTTCAGATTTTGAAAACTTGCACATGACAGAAACTGAGTCAGTTGCTGATTACAGCAGTCGTCTGAGTGGCATTGCACAAGAAGCTGTAGTGTTGGGTAAATGCTACAAGGACAAGAAGCTGGTGAAGAAATTCCTCAGGAGTCTGCCGGATAAGTTTCAACCACACAGGTCTGCTATTGATGTTTCACTGAATTCTGATGAGCTCAAGTACAATCAAGTGGTTGGGATGATGCAGGCATTTGAGATACAGCTGAAGAAGAAGGAAAAGATAATTGAGAAATCATTTGCCCTTAAAGCCATTGAGGAACAGAAGATTGCAGAGTCTCAGGAAGTTGCAGATGAAGAAAAAGTTGGCTTGTTGGTTAAGAAATACTTTCGCAAGATGGAAAGAGGTCAGCGGAAGGGAACATCATCGGTCTTGAAATCCAATACTGATAAGGAGATCAGGAAGGGTGACAAGCAAGAACGACAGTGTGCTGAATGTGAGGGTTTTGGGCATTACAAGTCTGAATGTCCAAACAACAAACGAAAGAATTCTTTGCAATGCTATGGATGTAAGGGCTACGGTCACACTAAGTTTGATTGTCCTTCACGAGAAAACAAGCAGAAGTCCTACATCACTTGGAGCGAAAGCGACTCAGATGAAGAGGTCAGCAAAGGAGAGGTGCTTAACAGCTTCCTGGCACTGCTTGGTGTCATTGAGGAAGATGAAGAAGATGATGTGGTGCTGGAAACCAAGGACGTAGATGAGAAGGTGAATTCTGATTCAGATGGAGAAGAGGCTGATTTGTCAGTAGAAGATCAGATAGAGCTTCTCATCAAGACGGTGGTTCAGAAGACTCAAGACAACACACAGTTAACTTCTGAGAGAGATACTCTACAGCTTCATGTGGCAATGATCTCTAAAGAATTAAGTGACGAAAAGGCAAAGACTTTGCGACTTGAGAAGCAGTTAGATGAACAGCTGAAGAATATCAGGATGCTGAATAAAGGAACCAAAGATCTGGATAAACTGCTTAGCACTGGAAGATCCAGCAATCTAAAATGGGGTCTGGGTTACCAAGCAACAAACACCAACCCAACCACTCAATTTGTCAAAGGAGTGGAGTCTGAACCAGAGCTGAAGGAGAGGAAGTTCTCTCAAACGACTAGAATGTATGATCAGGTTCCTGTGAATTCGAATTCAAGAAACCCAAGGGTGGTGGTGTTCCCTGAGGTAAATACTAGGCCGCCATATGCCTCTAGTGGGTTTCGGCAGACGACTCAAAGACCTGTTCAGCGTAGTAGACAGAGAGGATGTTGGTATTGTGGGCATCTCACTCACTACAAAGCCCAATGTTATCAGTTCCATAATCGTGTGTCTAACCTTATGCATCGTGGTGAGTTTTATCCAGCTGTAAGAAGAAACACGCAGGGGTATGTTAGGAAAGATGATCTCTACTGTCATGTGGCTTTCACAGCAGAAAAAACAGAGGTTGATTAGGCCAAGTGGTATTTTGACAGTGGATGCTCCAGGCATATGACTGGTGCCCGTGATAATCTATCACATCTAGAAGGTGTTGCTGGAGGAAGAGTTACTTTTGGTGATGTAGGAAAGGGTACAATCCGAGGAAAAGGCACAACTGGTGGTGATTCTCAACTACATCTTAAGGATGTCTTCTTGGTTGAAGGGTTGAAGGCAAATCTGATAAGTATCAGCCAGTTGTGTGATGAAGGCCTGGATGTCACATTTACCAAGAAGGGGTGCAAGGCTGTGGATCAACAAGGGTCAGTACGACTTAGAGGCAGGAGATCTAGTAACAACTGTTACATGTGGAAATCATCAATACAATGCCTTAACACAACTGCTGAGTTGGATACAGAACTATGGCACCAGAAGCTTGGTCATCTCAACATTCGCACAATGATGAAATTGGCTAATCAAGAGGTTGTGCGTGGAATTCCTAAGCTGAAAGGTGATCCACATTTCATATGTGGTCCTTGCAACAAAGGCAAGCAAGTCAAGACGTCTCATGGGCCTGTGACAGATGTTCGCACTAGTCACGCACTCCAGTTGGTACATATGGATCTGATGGGTCCAATTCAAGTTCAGAGCATTTCTGGGTGACGGTTCATCTTTGTCATGGTGGACGATTTCACTCGCTACACCTGGGTGCGATTTCTTCGTGAAAAAGTTGATGCTCTTGAATGCTTTCGCATTCTTGCCCTGCAGATTAAAAGTGAAAAATATTCAATCCAGGCTATCAGGAGTGATCATGGAGGAGAATTTCAGAATGACAAGTTTGATCAATTCTGCGGAAATCAGGGCATTGTTCATCAGTACTCTGCTCCGAGAACCCCAGAGCAGAATGGTGTAGTTGAACGAAAGAACAGAACACTCCAAGAAATGGCGAGAGCTATGCTGCATGGGAATCAAGTGCCACATCGGTTTTGGGATGAAGCTGTCAACACTGCTTGCTACATTATCAATCGTGTGTATGTTCGACCAGGGACCAGCAAGACTCCTTATGAGTTATGGAAAGGAAAGCCTCCAACTGTAAGCTACTTTCATGTGTTTGGTTGTCTATGCTACATTCTGAATGACAAGGATCAGTTGGGTAAATTTGACTCGAAGAGTGATGAAGGGATCTTTCTTGGTTACTCCGGACACAGCACTGCTTTTCGTGTCTACAACAAACGCACAAGATCAGTTCAAGAAACAGTAAATGTTGTCTTTGATGATACTTCGTTTCAACGAATTGATATGGTGCCTGTTCTCTCTGACAAGGATCTGGTAACTGATGATGAGAAGTCTGAGCAAGCCTCTGGGAGTTTTAGTGATCATGCCAGCCCTGGACTGTCAACAGACGAGCTTCCTCCATCTTCTCAGGTTCATCGGAATCACTCCTCAGGCGATGTTATCGGTGCGATTCAGGGGGGTAGAGTTACCAGGGGCAAACAGATTGACTTTGCTCAACTGGCTGGAAGGAAACAGAAGACTGTAGTTCCAGACACTGTCTCTCAGGACTCTGAGATTGTTCAATTTGCCTGTTTTGTTTCCACTATGGAACCAAAGAATCACAAAGAGGTTCTTCGGGATGAGTTCTGGGTTGCTGCAATGCAAGATGAGCTGGAACAATTTGAGCGCAGTAATGTGTAGGAACTCACTAAACGGCCAGCTAATGTCAATATAGTGGGAACGAAGTGGATCTTCAAGAATAAGAGTGATGCCAGTGGATGCATTGTGAGAAATAAAGCAAGACTTGTGGCTCAAGGTTACTCTCAAGTCGAAGGAGTTGACTTTGATGAAACCTTTGCTCCGGTGGCAAGGCTAGAATCCATCAGGTTCATGTTTGGTATGTCATGTGCTCTCAAGTTTACATTACATCAGATGGATGTTAAAAGTGGATTTCTGAATGGAATTTTACAAGAAGAAGTGTTTGTAGAACAACCAAAAGGCTTCGAGAATCCACAACATCCTGAGCATGTGTACCGTCTGAAGAAAGCACTATATGGTCTCAAGCAGGCTCCAAGAGCATGGTATGAGAGGTTAAC
>NC_025701.1:30174177-30196394 GCF_000633955.1 Camelina sativa | reverse complement strand
ACACCAGTCTGAGCGGATACTGCGATGCTGATTGGGCAGGTTCTGTGGATGATCGCCGAAGTACAAGTGGAGGATGCTTCTTTATGGGCAACAACCTAATTTCATGGCATAGCAAGAAGTAGAACAGTGTCTCACTGTCAACCGCTAAGGCAGAATACATTGCCTTGGGCAGCTGTTGTACACAGCTCCTGTGGATGCGTCAAATTTCCTCTGACTATGGTATGGATTCTGACATTTTGTTAATTCATTGTGATAATTTGAGTGCTATAAACATCTCTAAGAATCCTGTCCAGCATTCTAGAACAAAACACATAGATATTAGACACCACATTGCTCGTGAACTTGTTGAGGCGAAACTGATTGAGATAGACCATGTGAGCACTGATTTTCAACTGGCTGATTTGTTTACTAAGCCTCTGGACTTCAACAGATTCATATATCTGAGGAAGTCCATTGGTGTCTGTGAATTCTAATTATTTCTCTGAGTTGTGTTGGTCTAACCCAGGAACTGGAGCTAGAACAGATCATAGAAATCCTGGAATATATAGAAGATCAACATCTGAAAGAGTGTGGGAAATAGCTGCCTGTCATGCCGGTCTGTCCATCCTGTTAAACGTTGTCATGATTAAGGAGGTCAAAGAGCTGTGAAGAGACATGCACAATCATTCGAAGGTTTAATAACCTAAGAAATGATGAGTTCCAAATCAGTGGCTGACACAATCAAATGATGTCACTGAAGCTCAAGATGCTGAAGCAGTCATCATAAGGCTGTTTGGAGAAAAAAAAAAAAAAAAAACAAAAACAAAAAAATATTTTTTGTGCTCTTCAAAGAGATGAACTCCAGCTGCCTTAACATGTTGGGATGGACTGGAGACTAAAGGCATGCCAGTGTGAAAGACTACCCACATGCAACAGTCCTCTGATCTTCGACAATTCAAGAGGTTGTGATAGTTTCTAGTGAAGATTCTGAACAAGTGGCTGATACGACAAAGGTCTGGTTAGTATTCTGTCTTCTGCACTGTTTAATTTTTAACAAAAAAAAATATATATATTTAATGCTCATGTGTGGTTAATTCTCAGTCAGGGTCCCTCAGAATCTGTCATTAGTGGCTGTGTGTATCTGTGTGTTTAATTCATGAATCTGTTAATTTGGATTGAAAAAGAGGAAGAATGAGATTTATTAATGCATTAATATTAATTGTGATTGACTGAATTAACGATTGAATGCAGTCAAATGAGGAAATAGATGCAGTGTACACTGATGTTTAATTAAGTGGTTTCAGGAAATCTTTAATGTTTTGGGCCGAGATTGTGCAGCCTATTGAGACTCACGGAGGTGTATCAAAAGGAGCAGCTAGGGTTTTGGCGTTTTCCTCATCACCTTTGCGATTTCAATCATGTGTCGATTAATCTTCTGCTCAAATCTCTCTCTTCTTCGTTCGATCAACGCTCTATCAACCATGAAGTCCATCTTTAGTTGTTTCCACTATGACTCCAGCTCAGATGAGGAGCTTCACACTCCACCGTCTTCGTTGCCTCCGCCCACTCCACATGCTCCGATCGATCCCGCGACTGCCATGGTGGTTTACCAGCCTCAGGAGGAGTCTGTCACTGCATCACCGACTCGGGTGGATCAAGTTCCCTCGCCTTCTCACGGGAACCAAGAGACCTGCGACTCCTCGTCTTCTCCGCCGAGAGAGGTGACTTCTCGATTTCCGGTGGTAGATCTTACCGGTGATGCGCCTGCACCTGTCCTGCCGTCTCAAGGAGTCTCATCCCGTTTACGCAAAAGACAACCGCCAGCTGATCTAGACAGTCGTGACTTCAAGCGTCCATCTCTCCACAAAGATAAGGGCACATCCACCACATCCCGCGGAGCCTCGTCAAAGGATTTCGATGCCAAACGGTTCATCTCCTCAGAAGCTGTTCGACAATATGGGTTCTTTGCCTCTCAAACGCTTGCTCCAGAGGTCTGTTATCCACTCGATGCGGCAGACAAGACTAGAGAGTTCATAGACAACGTTGGGCTGCTTAAAACCGTTACTCAGATTGGCTCGTACGACTTGGAGGTGGTCTATGAATTCTGGGCGAATCTTCCAATGGTCAAGATTGAGGGGGAGTCTGTCGACGTGCTCGTCCGAGACTGGGTCTATGAGTTCTCTCCAAGCCGTATCAATGCCCTGTTTGGTCTGAAGTCTGTGGATGTGCGCGAACAGAGATTGCAGACGGCTGCAATTCTGGAGGAGGATCTGGCTCTGTTTCTCTCTGATGGAAGAGTCAAATCCTGCAAGCAGCTGGTGTCCACTGCAATTAAGAACCCGGTGATCAAGGATCTGCATCGGATCTGCTGTAGCAACTGGTCTCCCACGGTGAACACGGGGTACATCTCGACGAATAGGGCTCTGGTGATCTACATGATCATGCATGGGATCTCGTTTGATTTTGGACGGGTGATCTACGATCAGATCATTCAACTAGGGTTGCAAGCTCAGTCTGGCTTCCGGTTGCCGTTTCCCAGCCTTATCTATCAGCTGATGACTGCTCAGAGACCTGTTCCGAGTTTGTCTTCAAAAGATGCAAAGAAGGCAAAGGGGAAGAAGACAGCATCCGTCCCTGTTGACCCTGTTTCTCCAAAAGGGTCATCTGCAGAGCGCAAAGCCATCCGGTTGGCAATTAAGATCCTGCAAGATGCTTTGTACGCTGGTAAGTAGTTTCTCACTTTGCGATTCGTTTCAATTTCTGGTTTAGTTTCTTGGTATTTTTGACTAAACTGTGCGAAACAAGCAGGGGGAGATGAGTCTGTTTCAGAGGCCTGAGGGGAAGATTAAGCTATGGGGGAGCAGTTGTTGTTGTTGCTCATTGTTTTTGTGATTTTATGTGTTTCTCCCCTGTTTAAAACTTGAGACTTGTTTTATTTTTGTTTCTGTTTTGGCTTTGAACAATTTATTTTTACAAGTCTTTATCGGTTAACCGTCTTGAGTTGATTGCTGGAATATTTTGCTACTACGGTTGTGTTTTTGTCTTGGCTGTGTTGTTTGTGTATTTTCAGGGTTAATGCTGCAGTTGCTTGTGTGGCAAGATTCAGTCAAAAAGGGGGAGATTGAAAGTGCATCAGAGCTCTGAAGGTGACAGGAGCTTGTGAAGTGTCTCAGAGTGCTGATATGCTGATGTGGCAAGTGGGCTGACGTGGAAGAAGATTATGGAAGTCGTGATAAGAAGCGTGAGAAGGAAGGAAGAAGAAGATCAAGATATACGCGAAGATATTGAGGGTATATTTGATCGAGAGAGTTAAGGGAGGATATTTCTTAGGATAAGGAATATTTCCTTTTACTTAGGGATTCACAAAGATCTAGGTTAGAGATCGTGTGTGTGAGGGGTTTAAAGAGACGAGGGCTAGCCGCAAAAAGTGTCAGCACTCGTGGATAAAAGTTGTGAGTTTTTGTAAACCTTCAAGCAATCGAAAAAAAGGCTTTGAAGGTGAGTGTGTTCATTTTACTCTTTTAGATCTTCACAGGGTGTTGTGATAGATAGACAAGAGAGTAGGCTTAGATTCATAACTTGTAAAAAGGAGTTTTTATAAGTTTGAATAAAAGCGTTTGCTTGGCACGTTTCCAAGCAGTTTGAGTGATTTGTTGTCCTCTATACCTTTACAATTATTTCCACATAGAAGCAAAATTATACATTTTCATAGTGTGTATACAATACAAACACAAGGTACGAATCAACAAGAATCAGAATAAGTGAAAAGACTACTCACACAATGTTCCACGCAACGTTAAGTCAAATATACAGAAACGAAACAAAAAATGAGGAGTTACAAACTTTGGTAAAGCTAAACATCGCATAAATTGAAGTAAGCTTACCTGTTGACGAACAGAAGCAAGAATAGTAGCATTAACCCGGCGAAGTTCACTACGAATCTTATGAGAAAGTTCCTGTGTTACATAAAGAATACACAAAGAGAACTCTTTACGAATGATAATGAAAAAAAAAAAGACAAATCGATAAGAAAAAATAAAAGAAGGAAATGATATCTTGAGATATAAGCTTTAAGAGAAACTAACCACTGAAGCACATGTAGCATCAGCAAGATCCTCAAAAGCTCGAGTTTCCAAGTCACTCTGGGGTAGTGATTGCCAGAACAAAAATAAGTTTCAGAGGTATATATTAATTATTGAGGTATTTGTGTTTTTAGTACGTTTTTGGAAAGTAATAAGCAAATTAGTACGTTTCCTATCCCCTTTATAATAAAACGGAAGTACACAACATTGTTTTGGTAAACTTTATAATTTTAATAAATGGTTACAAATAGGTTATACATAAATTATAAATTAATCCATATATTAATTGTAACCAATAAAACCTTGATTGTAACAGAAAATTTTAAATGGGTTATTCCAAATTGATAGTTCATGGATATTCCAAACTTTATTTTCGGAAGATCACGTATATAGTTTCAAATATCTAGAATCACAATATCACCAATTTATTTTCTACAGATTTTATTGATAAACCACATCAATAAAAAAGTTATTAAGGGATAAAAATATACTCTTAATCATAAAAAAAGAATCAAATCTCGCTAATTTAACAAGATTAATCGTGATCTTCGGGATCATATTCAGAAATTAAAAATTAAACCTTAATGCTAGATTAGAGCCGTGTTAGAGCACGGGTTGAAATTTCTTTTATTATATCATAATTTTAGAATAAAATATAATTTATATGATTGATTTTAAAAGTTTTTCAAGTCCTAATCTAGCATTAATCGTGATCTTTGGAATCGTATTTTATTCTAAAATTATGATATAAATAAAAAAATTCAACCCGTGCTCTAGCACGGGTCCTAATCTAGTTCACAATTATACAAATAGTATGTTTCTCACTGTAGCAACTAGCAACGTGAGACTTTAGTTTTTTCCTTTTTTTCTTTTTTTAATTATTTTAGTATCATACCCCTCATGTTTAATTAGTCAAATACTTGATAATATATTTTTTTTTTCTAATTTTTTTTAGATATAAAAAATCTGTGTTTTTTTCTTTATAATTTGATATGCATTTTGTTTGATGGTTTTATTTGATAATATTTAATATTTTTTACAAATTTTATATTCGTACAAATTTGAAGGGTATTTTTGTCTTTTCATATATGGCATAAAATTGAAAGTGGCAGTTTTGAAAATGAAAATTAGAAAGTGGCATTTTCCACAACTTTTGTTTGGAAAGTGACATTTCTAATGTGGACAAACATAAGCTAGTATGGTAGCATCAATCCGCTTAGTTTCGTGATGAATCTTTTGCATAAGTGGCTTAGCGCCAAGTAGATATGCTTCTGAAAGAGAAAAAACACCCATATTTTTGAGAAATCTAAACAAATCACAAAGAAATCAACAAAATTCTCTGTAATTTGGGTTTTTGAGTGTGTGAACAAATAATCAAAATGTACAAAAGAATCACCAGCTGTGAACATCTTTGGTTGATGAGAGAGAGAGCGAGAGTCTGCTATAAAAAACAATTTTGAAAACCCTAAAGAACCTGGAAACAAAGCAAGTCCACAAAATCTCCAACTTAAAAAGCCTCTTCTTCCTTTGATAATATATAGTATCAAAGTATTAACAATTGTCAAACAGAGGAGAGAGGAAGAGCTGGGCTCATATAAATAAAAAAATTTTTGTTTCTTTCCCATTAAACAAAAACTTAATCAAATACTAATATATTTTTAGTCAAATAAAGTCCTCAACAATCTTTTTTACTCATCCAAGTATCCAACCACCTTTAACCCGGGTTACTCACCCAAACCAATTCAATTTGGGTCATATCCGGATCCATCCCCCTTTCTTTAGTTTATCCAAGTTTATTTAGAGAAAAACAATCCTATATAACATTTTTTTTTTTGGATTTTGGGACTTTAGAGAACAAAATACAAAAACAAGGCTGTTATTAAATCCAAGAAATATTTTCCAATATTTTTAAGAAAAATGCAACGAAATACTAAACAAGGAAAGAAACTTTTTTGTGGGTTTCTCTTCTATTTTATGAAATTCAAATAAACTTAGACAAAACAAAGTATATGCAAATTTTTATGGATTTTTCCATTTGGAAATGAAACAATAATGCAAAACATAACTGAAAAATATATTAATGTTGGATAAACATAACACGAAGATAGGAAATTATAACTCTGAGACAAAATTATACCCAATTAATTGTATAAGATCAGATCAGATTCCACCGGCCAAAGTGATCATTCCTCCTAGTTGATCATATAAACTCGTATGAAAATAAGAATAAACAGAACCATGGAAAAATCTCATAACCGAATATTGAGACAAATACTGAACCATCCAGAAAAATTATTAACCAGTAATTAAATAACCAAATTGCTCATTGGCAAAGTCTTAAAGCATTGAATATAAAAGCAATCTTCACAACTAAGTTTTGCTATTTTATTTATATGCCATCAGGCTTACTAGAAAGTGTAACTGATAGTGATTAGTTCTCCAGCTTAGTCCATCACTGTGGATCCACTACATGAAACAGTCGATTTGCGATGGAAGAAACCATCACAGTTCTTCGCAAATAAACATTTGCAAAGGATTTGCGAGTCACACGTGTTCCTCGCAAATCGCGTCTCGCAAATTAAAGAACATAGCAAGTCTCACGCAAATTTTGCGAGGAATATTCATCCTCGCAAATACCACGCAAGTTGCGAGGGAATATTTTCCTCGCAAATCCCACGCTAGTTGCGAGGGAATACATTCCTCTGCGAATCTACCGCAATTTGCGAGAGATTCAAATTCTTGCAACTATCAAGCAATTTGCGAGGGACTGTATCTCTAGCAAGTACTTTGCAATGTATGCCATAGTACATCGCTCGTAAATTTTACGACTGCTTTGCAACGTTGCTATTTACTAGCAAATTTTCATATCAGTTTCAAATTTGATATGCCAATTCTACATTATTCGTATTTGATCTTTTTTTTGTGAATAAGAAAACTAAAATTGAAAATAGACCTTCTCTGAAAATTGAAAAATAAAATTCTTGTTCAACATAAAAAAAAAATATTACAAAACAAAAATTGTGTTTTAAGTTTTCTCCCTCACGGGGATATTAGAACAAAATGAGAAAAGTAGAGTTTTTAAAAGGATGGAGAGAGAGAGAGAGGTCATGTTTCTGGTCCCAGTTTGACTACCAGCTGCTCTCGTTTCACCGCTGTTGCCCTCTGGGTTGGTTGGTTCTAGGTTGGTGCATTCTGGGTTGTTAGGGTGTCGAAACCTGGCAGCAAACACGGGATCTTTGTCGGCGAGATAGTCAAAGTATGCATCATAGCTATGCATTCTTTGTGCACTTTCTTGGATTTGAGTCGCCTGAGTTTGGATACATTCCTCTGCGGCCGCAAGTTTCCGAGCCAAGATGACAGGATCATTAGCTGGAGACAGAGGTGGTGGACCGCTACTGGTAGAGGACGCTTCAAATTTCAGAGAACGAACCCCAAATATCCTATTTTTCTTCTTCGGAGCAACCTTATGAAACAACCCATCCCATGGACCCCACTAGCCCCCTGCTAGCCGTCCCCATGGACCCCAAGCTGGCCCTGCAGGGCATCGATCCTAACCCGTCATTGTGGACATCCAAATCCACCAGGGCATCGATCCTAACTCGTCATTGTGCAGATCAATTGGTGACCGCTTGTCCTATGGGAAGGTTGTTAAAAGGTGGGGACCAGGGTTCAGGAAACGTCTGGCGCACCAATAACCTATTGGTGGATTTGAATGTGAGTTTCTTTCCACAGTGAGGGGTTAGGATCGATGCCCTGCAGGGCCAGCTTAAGGCCTATGGGGACAAGCTAGCGGTGGGCGAGTGGGGTCAACGGGACGGGTTGTCACACCTTAAAACAAAACAAGAATAAGTTCCATGAAATGAAAATCAAAGAAAGAGAGACCAAGAAAGTCAAACACAACAGATAAAAAACAATGGCAAGTTATCACAAGTTCATTAAACTACAATGGCAAGTTATCACTAGTTTATTAAAATAGAATGGCAAGTTATCACAAGTTCATTAAACTCCAATCGACACTAATAGACGATTGGCAACTGAACTACACCAGAAGCAGTAAAATTGAACCACACAGTTTAACCATATAGTATTTAAAACCAATATAACTACAAGCCTGTAACTTACCGATGTGTAAATCTTGTTTTTGATATGTATGGGCACCCCACCAGAAGCAGAACTCTCTCCATTATCCCCTGTACAAAGCTCAGATTCCAACTCTTGAATCTTGGACGACACCTCATTGTACACTGAATCAGACTTGCCATCCGTAAATGAGCCATCCAGCTTTCGATGAGTATCCTCTAAGATTCGTAGGAAATCCGGAGTTAACTCACTAGTGATCTCAGAGTGAAAAGAAATAACAAGAGATTGATTAGTCAATAAATAAAAGAGTTCACAAGGAATGATCTTAAGAAAAAAAAACTTGAAAACTACACTTTCAAGCACGGGCTTTAAACGAAGTTTGGCCTGAACAATGCTTGTATATTTCGGTGCCTTCCGGATCATGATAGCGAGCATTCCAACTATTGATACTCTTGATTTCTGATTTGGGATCAAGCCAATACCGTACAAGACCTTCCCATACTTGAGGATCAATCCACCGTGGCTTTGCCTCATCAACTTTTAGCTTCCACTTTAACTTCCACCATGACACTTGATCACACATCCTGTCCTTCAACTTGTCCTCAAACTCTTGCCTCACTCTATCGTTTATGCTACGGTCCCAATTGTATATTTGCTTCCACAAAAAAACACAATTAGTCTATGTTTAAGTAAGGCAAGTATGTAACATATTGTAAAACAGCAAAGTCAGATTGGACTTACCGCAAAACTTTCATACCAACGGTCTACAAATTTTGTCGGCGTTTGTGTCCAATTGGCATGAGGCTCTTTGAAATCTCTTTCAAATATGCTTTGTACAGTAGCCGCAAGAGATGAATCTTGGTCAAACCTTCAAAACAAATACAACAGATTAATCTTCGTACAGTTTCCATGCAAATCATTAGAATTATATTACAAAATTGAAAACTTAAAACATATTACCAGAGAGTCCCTGGAGGTCGGCGCGGATCTAGCTTTGTTAAAGCTGAACATCCAGGACTATCGAGTAGCTCCTCCAAGGTTATGTTGTTGAGACATACATATGCCACTTTAGAAGAGTAAAGCTCGGGTTGAGATGAGCGAATGTCAGGAGCCGCCGTATTGCCACCATGTGCATGAGAAGGTGAAGGCGTATTAAAAGTAGGTGTCGCAGGCAGTGGTTGCGAGGTTGCACGTTGGCTATTCTGGACCGAGTGTGTGCTGTGAGAACCGGAGGAAGCCCGACGATTAGAACCAGTGGGGGCGGGTAAACCTTGATCAGAGAAGAATCTTGTGTAATCGTTGCCTCCAAACATCTATAACAAAAGAAAATCAAAATCAAAATTAGTAATTAATACTAAACAAAAATCAAAACTAAATTAAAACGAGTTCTTTTTGTTTATAGAAAACAAACTTAAAAGGAGATTAGGGTTTATACAAAACAAAAGCAAACCCAAATACAAAACGAAAACAAAACGAGATTAGGGTTTATATAAAACAAAATCAAAAACAAAATTAAAACAAATTTAGGGTTTCTACAAAATGAAACCAAAAATAAATACAAAACGAAATCAAAATTGGATTAGATTATGGTTTATACCTTTCAAATTGCGATTGAAGAAGATCAGAAGATGAGAGAATCAGATCACAAGAGAAAGAAGATGGTTTGATCGGAGACGGAAGAAGCAGATCGGAAGAGGAAGAAGACTAGGGATTGATCGGAGGAAGAACCAGATCGGAAGAGGAAGAAGATGGTTTGATCGGAGGAGGAAGAAGAAGATTAGGTTTTGTCGGCGTAAGCTCAAACCAGATTGAGCTTCTATATATAAACTATTTGTAATCTTGCAATTCTCTCGCAAATATTGTGAGGGATTACCTTGGATCCTTCGCAACTCTATCGCACATAATTAAAATTGCGAGGGATAAGCTAGACAACTGTTGTGTTTAGGGTTTACGATTTGCGAGGGATTAACTAGGAACCCTCGCAAATCCCTCGCACCCAATTAAATTTGCGAGGGATTAGCTAGACTCTTGTTATTTTATGGTTTTCGACTTTGCGAGGGATTAACTAGGAAGCCTCGCAAATCCCTCGCAATATTTAAATGTTTAAGGTTTAGGGTGTGGTCGTTAGTCCCTCGCAAAATATATTTAGTGTATAGGTTTTGCGAATGATTAACGATGATTTTGCGAGACATTTCAAGCATTCCCTCGCAATTCTAACGCAAATCCCTCGCAAATTGATAAATCTTTAAAAAAACAAGAAAAACCACAATTGCTCAATCAGATTCATCTTCTTAACTACTAGAAATTACATTATCATTATTAGAATCTCCTCCATCATCAGACACTTCAAATTCTTCTAATTCAAGCTCTTCTTCAAATACATCATCAACATCTTCTACTTTAGGGTTTAGTGGATCATCATGTTAGTTGATGATCCAGTTGTGTTGCAACAAGAAAGATGTTAAAATTTCTATTGCAAACATATCAACAGAAGATGTTATCCACATTGACACACAAAAATCCATTGCAATGTGCATAAGCTTAGGGTTTGAGCATTTAGTGTTTAGGGTATAAAATTTGCGAGGGAGTAACGACGTATTTACGTGAACTAACAAGCATGCCCTTGCAAGTCACTCGCAAAGCCCTAGCAAGACACTCGAAAATCCCTCACAATATTTAAATGTTTAGGGTTAGGAGAAAGTCGTAAGCCTCTCGCAAATAATGTTTAGGGTATAGACTTTTGCGAGGGACTTACGTCTACCTTGCGAGAACATGAAAGCATTCCCTCGCAATTCCAACGCAAATCTCTCGCAAATTTCTAAATTTTTTATTTTTTTTTAAACTACAAGTGGTCAATCAGATTCATTTTCTGAACAACAAGAAATTACATTATCATCATTAGAATCTTCTCCATCATCGGACTTTTCAAATTCGTCTAATTCACCCTCTTCTTCAGAAACATCATCAACATCTTCTACTTGCCTGTTTTGTGGATCAATGTGGATAACATCTTCTGTTGACATGTTTGGAATGGAAATTTCACCGACTCTTTCTTGTTGCAACACAAATTCATCATCAACTAACCCGATTATACGACCTCGAGGATTAACTTTAATGACTGATAACCACACTTCACGTCTTGGCGTTAAACGAGGATAGGGCAGAAAGCTCACTTGTTGTGCTTATGATTCTAGGATGAAAGGATCAAATTTGGGGTATGATGTGTTCGCATTCACATCGACAACTCCCCAATAATTTACTTACACGCCTCGGGCCGATGGATCGTACCAGTTACACTTGAAAAGTATGCATCTCAGATTCAGAAGGCCTGGATAATCAACTTCGAATATTTGTTCCAAAATGCCATAGAAATCGCTATCACCAGCTTATACATATATTCCATAATTTGTTGTAGATTTGCGACTTCCGTGTGCGTACGTATGAAAAGTATAACCGCGAGTAAAGTACATCGGAGCAGTAGTGATCTTCGCTCTTGGTTCTTGAACGAGCTCATGCAACCAAAGAGGCAAGGGTTCATTTCCACATCCATTTTGAACCTATATAAACAAATAAGATATTTAGACCATAAGTTTATTTAAATTTTAAACTATAATACATATATAGTTTAAATTTATTTCATATATATACTTACATAGTATTTTAACCAATTAGCGAAATCCCGCTCTTTGTAAGCCTCATAGTCAGATTCTTCTAAATTAGGATATGCTTCACAAATCTGCATTTCAAAAAGTCTAAAAAAATAGAGATTTGTTAGTTCGTTATTTTAGAAAATAAAATTAATTTTAGTTTTTTAAAAAGAATACCTTTCAAAAGGTTGAACATAATTTAGATTCCTCAAGATGTAATTGTGAGCTGCTAGACAATAACTATGATCTTCCCACCAAACTTCCTTTAACTTTCCAGCAAGTCTTCCTATCTGAGCAAAGATATCTGGAACATCAGGAACATTATACGTAGGTGCAACGCCTCCGTCATCATATCGTCGATCCTTGCGCATATTTCCGCTAAATCCAACCTAGATCTCCTGCTATCTTTTGTTTTACCCTGCACATTCAAAAGCGTAACGATGAAATTATCGAAAAAGTTTTTCTTGATGTGCATCACGTCAAGGTTGTGCCGCAATAGAAGATCTTTCCAATATGGAAGCTCCCAAAAAATACTCTGCTTCTGCCAATTGTGAGCGCTTCCATATCCATCTGGCATGTTTGCTGGTGTGTGATAGTTACCCCCACGTTTACATGTTTCTTGAGCGCCATAGTAATCAATCTCCTCAAACAAATCATTTCCAGAGACATAAGTTAGTGGAGGAACTCGCACAACTTTATTCTTTCTAAACAACTTCTTGTTCTTCCGATACGGATGATGCAAGGGAAGAAACTGACGATGACAATCAAACCAACAAAGTTTTCGCCCATACTTTAACTGAAATTCATCGGTACGATCCATACAATAAGGACATGATAATCTTTTGTGTGTTGTCCACCCAGATAACATTTCTTACGCAGGGAAGTCACTAATCGTCCACATTAGCAGTGCCCGCATATTGAAATTTTGTTTTCGTGACTAATCGATTGTCTGAACACCTTCATACCACAATTTCTTCAGCTCATGAATCAGAGGTTGCAAGAAAATATCTAGGGCTCGCTTTGGATGCTTTGGACCTGGTACCAATATACTCAAGAACAGAAATTCGCTTTGCATACACATATCTGGAGGAAGATNTTTAGAAAATAAAATTAATTTTAGTTTTTTAAAAAGAATACCTTTCAAAAGGTTGAACATAATTTAGATTCCTCAAGATGTAATTGTGAGCTGCTAGACAATAACTATGATCTTCCCACCAAACTTCCTTTAACTTTCCAGCAAGTCTTCCTATCTGAGCAAAGATATCTGGAACATCAGGAACATTATACGTAGGTGCAACGCCTCCGTCATCATATCGTCGATCCTTGCGCATATTTCCGCTAAATCCAACCTAGATCTCCTGCTATCTTTTGTTTTACCCTGCACATTCAAAAGCGTAACGATGAAATTATCGAAAAAGTTTTTCTTGATGTGCATCACGTCAAGGTTGTGCCGCAATAGAAGATCTTTCCAATATGGAAGCTCCCAAAAAATACTCTGCTTCTGCCAATTGTGAGCGCTTCCATATCCATCTGGCATGTTTGCTGGTGTGTGATAGTTACCCCCACGTTTACATGTTTCTTGAGCGCCATAGTAATCAATCTCCTCAAACAAATCATTTCCAGAGACATAAGTTAGTGGAGGAACTCGCACAACTTTATTCTTTCTAAACAACTTCTTGTTCTTCCGATACGGATGATGCAAGGGAAGAAACTGACGATGACAATCAAACCAACAAAGTTTTCGCCCATACTTTAACTGAAATTCATCGGTACGATCCATACAATAAGGACATGATAATCTTTTGTGTGTTGTCCACCCAGATAACATTTCTTACGCAGGGAAGTCACTAATCGTCCACATTAGCAGTGCCCGCATATTGAAATTTTGTTTTCGTGACTAATCGATTGTCTGAACACCTTCATACCACAATTTCTTCAGCTCATGAATCAGAGGTTGCAAGAAAATATCTAGGGCTCGCTTTGGATGCTTTGGACCTGGTACCAATATACTCAAGAACAGAAATTCGCTTTGCATACACATATCTGGAGGAAGATTGTATGGAGTCAATATAACAGGCCATAAAAAATACTGCCTCCCTGACATACCAAATGGACTAAAACCATCTGTACACAACCNCGTAGGTGCAACGCCTCCGTCATCATATCGTCGATCCTTGCGCATATTTCCGCTAAATCCAACCTAGATCTCCTGCTATCTTTTGTTTTACCCTGCACATTCAAAAGCGTAACGATGAAATTATCGAAAAAGTTTTTCTTGATGTGCATCACGTCAAGGTTGTGCCGCAATAGAAGATCTTTCCAATATGGAAGCTCCCAAAAAATACTCTGCTTCTGCCAATTGTGAGCGCTTCCATATCCATCTGGCATGTTTGCTGGTGTGTGATAGTTACCCCCACGTTTACATGTTTCTTGAGCGCCATAGTAATCAATCTCCTCAAACAAATCATTTCCAGAGACATAAGTTAGTGGAGGAACTCGCACAACTTTATTCTTTCTAAACAACTTCTTGTTCTTCCGATACGGATGATGCAAGGGAAGAAACTGACGATGACAATCAAACCAACAAAGTTTTCGCCCATACTTTAACTGAAATTCATCGGTACGATCCATACAATAAGGACATGATAATCTTTTGTGTGTTGTCCACCCAGATAACATTTCTTACGCAGGGAAGTCACTAATCGTCCACATTAGCAGTGCCCGCATATTGAAATTTTGTTTTCGTGACTAATCGATTGTCTGAACACCTTCATACCACAATTTCTTCAGCTCATGAATCAGAGGTTGCAAGAAAATATCTAGGGCTCGCTTTGGATGCTTTGGACCTGGTACCAATATACTCAAGAACAGAAATTCGCTTTGCATACACATATCTGGAGGAAGATTGTATGGAGTCAATATAACAGGCCATAAAAAATACTGCCTCCCTGACATACCAAATGGACTAAAACCATCTGTACACAACCCAAGATAAACATTCCTACACTATTGAGCAAAGTAAAGATATACCGATTCAAAATGTTTCCACGCCTTTACATCAGACGGGTGTGTAATTTCTCCTTCTTTAGTAGAATGTTCTGCATGCCATCTCATTGCCGCTGCAGTNAAAGCGTAACGATGAAATTATCGAAAAAGTTTTTCTTGATGTGCATCACGTCAAGGTTGTGCCGCAATAGAAGATCTTTCCAATATGGAAGCTCCCAAAAAATACTCTGCTTCTGCCAATTGTGAGCGCTTCCATATCCATCTGGCATGTTTGCTGGTGTGTGATAGTTACCCCCACGTTTACATGTTTCTTGAGCGCCATAGTAATCAATCTCCTCAAACAAATCATTTCCAGAGACATAAGTTAGTGGAGGAACTCGCACAACTTTATTCTTTCTAAACAACTTCTTGTTCTTCCGATACGGATGATGCAAGGGAAGAAACTGACGATGACAATCAAACCAACAAAGTTTTCGCCCATACTTTAACTGAAATTCATCGGTACGATCCATACAATAAGGACATGATAATCTTTTGTGTGTTGTCCACCCAGATAACATTTCTTACGCAGGGAAGTCACTAATCGTCCACATTAGCAGTGCCCGCATATTGAAATTTTGTTTTCGTGACTAATCGATTGTCTGAACACCTTCATACCACAATTTCTTCAGCTCATGAATCAGAGGTTGCAAGAAAATATCTAGGGCTCGCTTTGGATGCTTTGGACCTGGTACCAATATACTCAAGAACAGAAATTCGCTTTGCATACACATATCTGGAGGAAGATTGTATGGAGTCAATATAACAGGCCATAAAAAATACTGCCTCCCTGACATACCAAATGGACTAAAACCATCTGTACACAACCCAAGATAAACATTCCTACACTATTGAGCAAAGTAAAGATATACCGATTCAAAATGTTTCCACGCCTTTACATCAGACGGGTGTGTAATTTCTCCTTCTTTAGTAGAATGTTCTGCATGCCATCTCATTGCCGCTGCAGTCCGTTTTGATTGGTATAGGCGTTTCAATCTATCAGCAAAAGGCAAGTACCACATACGCACTCACGTCCTCCCTTGAGTAGGTTGATATCTCGGTTTCCCGCAAAACCGACATTCCTGCAACTTAGCATCATCTTTCCAAAAAATCATGCAATAGTCAATGCTCACATCAATCATTTCATATGGAAATCCAAGACTCGCAACCAACTTCTGTATATCATAGTAGTTCTCAGCCGATACATTATTAGCTGGCAAATACTCTTTAATGAGTTCAGCCCAAGAATCCATGCAATTCTCACTTAAGTTATTATCAGCTTTAATTGTCATCATCCATGGTGCCAATGATAACTTAGAATGCCCTTCTCTACATCCATCGTAGATAGGTTGATTTGCAGCATCTAACATAGCATAAAAACATTGTGCATCTACGTTGGGTTCTTCTGTATTATTCTCAGAAAATGCAGCAGTAGTTTCATGATATGCATCATTAACCATAAAAACATTGTGCATCTACGTTGGGTTCTTCTGTATTATTCTCAGAAAATGCAGCAGTAGTTTCATGATATGCATCATTAACCATATCATGAAATCTATTTTCCTCGTTATACCCATAAAATCGAAATTGATCAGATTCTTGATGCCCATAATTACTAGGTTGGCATAAATCCTCTATTATAAAGATTCTTCTTCACTATATTAAACTCCAAACAATTATCGTTGAAGCACTTAGGACATAGACAAAATATGGTACCGTTTTCACGAGCAAAGTCTTGGTTTTTCGTCTGGTACATGAAAGCGCGCAACCCATCACAAAAGTCTTTGGTCACATCACCGGTCTCCGGATCTCTGTGAGTGTACATCCACCGTCGCATTGTGTATATCTCATGCTGCCCGCCTCCAAACATTATTATGGAATTTAAAAATTTTTAGGCCTTTTATTTGTAGCCTTTTTTCTTTCACAATATGTTTTTGGTAGTAAAAGTGTTTTTGTTGCAAGTGTTTTGTGTTGTGGTTTTTTTTTGTTTTTTTGTCAACAAAAGAAATCAGCTCAATTGAGCCAATTTGAGGGTAAATTGTTTACAAACAGAATAGGATGCGGATTAGAACGCGCTCGGCATGCCAAAGAATCCGCTCGTACATTAGCATTTCTAGACACCTGAACCAAAAAATAAGAATAAAACTCCTCCCTGTCAATCTTGATATCTTCTAAGTATGTTGCAAAGGCTGGTCAATCCTGAGGCGAAGACACCATCTTCACCAAGTCGGAGCAGTATGTGTGGAAGACTACCTCCCGGAAATCATGTCAATCATGCATCGCATCGCCCAAATAAAAGCTTCAAATTCGGCATGTAACAGAGACAGACTACGCCGGTAATTGGTTGCACCGTAAATCGGGGGTGACCCTTGAGAAGAAGTGCACGCCCAGGTGCAGGATGTTTTCCAAGAACCATCCACAAAGCATCGATGTCCTGAAAAAACCAACGGAAGGGGAGCATGTGTTGTGGTTTCCATGGATCATGAACTTGCTATTTATAGGCTTACTAAAAATAACTGCTATGGATTTGTTAGGGAAATTTGCAAGGGATTTGCGAGGGATATTTAAATATTTTATTTTCTTGCAAGAGATTTGCGAGGCTGTTACTGTTTTGCCGACAAAACAGTTACACTCTGGGAAAATGTGGCTGCCGACATCTTCGTCCCTTGCAACTCCCTCGCAAATTTGCTACGGAATACGTCATCGCTAGTCCGTCACAATATTGCGAGGGAGTTGCGAGTTGTTTATGAGGAAATTCCACGGTGTCACAAATCTGTATTAAATCCCTCGCAAATTTGCGAAGGATTTCACCGTTGCAAATTTTGCGAGGGAATTGCAAGTACCCTCATCTTCCTTGCAAATTTCTCGCAAATCCGTAGCAAATTTGAGAGGGTGTACTACTGTCGCCGAGTTCCGTCGCAAATCGACTATTTTCTTGTAGTGATCTTCCCCGTACTGGGTCATACTGATTATTACTTCTTTCATCTTTTTAGATAGGTTCGCCAACTTCTCTTGCATATCTCTCAACCTCTCATCATTCTCAGCATTTTGAATTTCCAACAAAGCTGTTTCAATCAACTCTGCTCGGTGCATCATTCCGCGATAAACCCTTGCAAGTTGAATAGAAACCCTAGTACCAGAACCTAAGGTTTCAAGGATTTCTCCGATCTCATCAGTGACTATCCATTGAAGTTGGTAGTCTATAATAGAAACATGGGATCCGTTTTCGCCACCTTCGAGACTCAACTTTTTCATCCCAATATCGGCTCTGAGGTTCTTGTTCTCATAATACTCTTTCATGATTGGTAAACAATTATTCAACCAACCCTGCACCACATAAATAAAACAGATAATCGCATCAACTATTTTCATTTCAGAAAAAAAAAAAAAGAAAAAAACAAAAAACAAAAAAAGCGATTAAGTTTCCATGTTAACAACTCACCGTATCGATATATCCAGCAAGGCCCACAATCTTGTCTTCGTATATCTGAGAATATTCTGGAGACCGATCAGATATGTATACAACTACTGCTGATGCCACAATGATGGATGACTCTCAACAACTTTTAATAATTAAGTTATGTATTTAGTTTGAAAATGTATTTATGTTTTTTATTTTAAAATTTATGATATTTTGTTTGTTATTAATTTTTCTTATTTTATATTTCTTAATTTTTTATTTGTATTAATAGAATATTATATAATATATTAGATGTTTGAAATTAAAATGAAAAACCACATAAAAGTTGAGAACTTAACTTGTATTAAAATTTTATAAAAAAAGATATTTAATGAACTAACAAAATGCTAATGTGACAATAAAAAAACAGATTGTATGATATATGAGAGTCTTTTTTATTTGTTATAAAAACACATACGTAAAAATATTTTACATATATTTTGTTTATATTTTTCATATGTTTTTCTTATTTTTTAGTTAATATATATTCAACATTTCAATAAACTAAAAAATGACTAATTTGTTGCTATATATAAACAATCACACCTATAATTCATATTTATATCAAATTTAAATGTAAATTATATTCAATGTATCAAACTATCAAATAATTTTTATATATAATGATTTTATCATAGTCATACAATAATATAAATAGATAAAAATAAAATACATATTATCTATGTATTGCATGGGTAACCATCTAATAAAAAAATATTGAGAAGGATTTTTATGCCAAGCGGAAAAAGGAACGACTCTACTTGGAGATGAAGTTTTTGATCGTTCAAATGGTCTCCTACATAGATAAACCAAAGTGATAAGTTAGCGTGCGTTACTTTTTTCTTGAAACTGGATGATTACTTATATGTAATTAAAAATAATAATAAGTGGATTGGTTACATGGAAACCCCACTTTTCAAATGATCTTAGGACATGTTTATCGGGGGTTGTAAGATTTTTGGTGGATTAAAATTAAATCAAAAGACAAGAAAATAAGGAAGAGGCTCTCTTATATTACATATATTACATACTGAAATCGATCATAAGAGACTGGTATGTGTCCATTTTTCGTTGGCCACGAGAATAATAGAAAAGGGAAAAAAAAAATTTTGTCGACAAACGAGATTAATCTTTCTCTCTTTCTCTCTTTCTCTCCCGATCAACTTCTCTCTTTCTCTCCCGATCAAAGTCTCGATCCGAGAAAGGAAGATCGGCAGATCAAAGTCTCTCTTTCTCCTGATCAAAGTCTCGATTTGAATCGGCAGAGATCTTCTCGGAGGCGACTGTAGCGGTGGCGATTTGAATCGTCGTGGAGATTGTAGCGGTGGCGATTTGAAGGAGTAGGCGATTCAATCGGAAGAGATTGGATGAATTCGATTGAGAGGGTAAGTTTATCAGGGAATTAGTATTATTAGGGTGATTTGATGTTGGTTGCTTGAAATTAGGGTTGTTTGATGTTTGTTCGAGAAATTAGGGTTCTTGGTGTGTTCTTCGATATGCTTTAAACGAATTAGGGTTTTTGGTGACCATGTGATCCGATTTGCTCTGTTTGTGTTTAGTTTATGGTGGGTTTGTGTTTTTTAACCGATTGATAAGTGATGGTTTAAAGGGATTAGGGCTCTTGAGAACCATGTGATCCGATTTGGTCTGTTTGTGTTTAGTTTATGGTGTGTTTGTCTTTTTTAAGCGATTGATAAGTGATGGTTTAAAGAGATTATGGTTCTTGAGAACCATGTGATCCGATTTGCTCTGTTTGTGTTTAGTTTATAGTGTGTTTGTGTTTTTTAACTGATTGGTAAGTGATGGTTTAAAGAGATTATGGTTCTTGAGAACCATGTGATCCGATTTGCTCTATTTTTGTTTAGTTTATGTAGTCGTTGTGTTTGTGTACCGATTTGTAAGTGATGGTTTAAAGAGATGTGTAAACATGATTGTTCTTGTTCTATTTTGTGTTAAAGAGATTTTGGTTGTTGTATTATCCACTCCTTGTGTTTTGTTGTCTTTGTTTGATATTCATTGTAATTTACTTATCAACAAAATTTTGATATATGTCTCTCTTTTGTATTGAGGTTAAATGGGGCAAAAATGATATCGATGGATTGATGAGTGTAGTGTGTGCTTCGGCCATGGAGGAAGGTAATTATCATCCTCTTCTTTCTTCATTTATTTGATGCTAGTTAAAGTATGAGAGTGAATCATTGATGTTAAAGGTTTTGTTTGTTGGTTGTGAGTAATGTTTTTAGTACTTGTTAGTGTAGGTATTAGTCTAGTCAGTCATTGATGTTAAATGTTTTGTTTGTTGTTTGTGATAAATGTGTTTAGTACTTGTTAGTGTAGGTATTAGTCTTGTCAGTCATTGATGTTATTGTTTGAAGTTTTGTGTTAGTTGGTTGTGAAGATGTTTAATGTGTGGTTGGTGTAGTTTAGGGAAAGACTTAATTACAAAATTTAAACCAACTAGTTGTAAAAGTAAAACTTTATAAATTCATACTCTTCCTCTTCATAGTAAACTCGCAAATGATTCTCTTTATTCTCCTCATGTTCATATATTTTACCATGTTTTCCCTTAATATATTCACATCTTTTGCATCTTTTGCTATCCATTTTGACCATTATTGCATAGTTTTAGGACTAATCATGCATTAGAGTTTAGTTGCATTGCATTTGCATCTTTTCATGCATAAACAGGTGATTTTTGAGCTTAAGTTGCATGGAAGTAATGCTGAGGAGAAGTGAAGCAATCATGAAGGAAATGCAAGAGAATTAAGGCTGAAGAACCAAGGTCCGGAGTCCAACTCGACTGCACACTCGACCAGACACTCGACCGTGTGCTGAGGAGGACTCGACCGAGTGGAGGATGCACGAGAGAAGCCAGCTCGACCTGCCACTCGACCGAGCACAGGTCAAGTTGACTGAGCCGTTGACTATTNGTGTGCTTCGGCCATGGAGGAAGGTAATTATCATCCTCTTCTTTCTTCATTTATTTGATGCTAGTTAAAGTATGAGAGTGAATCATTGATGTTAAAGGTTTTGTTTGTTGGTTGTGAGTAATGTTTTTAGTACTTGTTAGTGTAGGTATTAGTCTAGTCAGTCATTGATGTTAAATGTTTTGTTTGTTGTTTGTGATAAATGTGTTTAGTACTTGTTAGTGTAGGTATTAGTCTTGTCAGTCATTGATGTTATTGTTTGAAGTTTTGTGTTAGTTGGTTGTGAAGATGTTTAATGTGTGGTTGGTGTAGTTTAGGGAAAGACTTAATTACAAAATTTAAACCAACTAGTTGTAAAAGTAAAACTTTATAAATTCATACTCTTCCTCTTCATAGTAAACTCGCAAATGATTCTCTTTATTCTCCTCATGTTCATATATTTTACCATGTTTTCCCTTAATATATTCACATCTTTTGCATCTTTTGCTATCCATTTTGACCATTATTGCATAGTTTTAGGAATAATCATGCATTAGAGTTTAGTTGCATTGCATTTGCATCTTTTCATGCATAAACAGGTGATTTTGGAGCTTAAGTTGCATGGAAGTAATGCTGAGGAGAAGTGAAGCAATCATGAAGGAAATGCAAGAGAATTAAGGCTGAAGAACCAAGGTCCGGAGTCCAACTCGACTGCACACTCGACCAGACACTCGACCGTGTGCTGAGGAGGACTCGACCGAGTGGAGGATGCACGAGAGAAGCCAGCTCGACCTGCCACTCGACCGAGCACAGGTCAAGTTGACTGAGCCGTTGACTATTTTGCCTTTTAGTATTTTTAGGGCTTCCACTCCCTCTCCTATATAAAGCCTTGTACCTGCAGCCACCAAAGGAGTCCAGCTTTTTAGATATTCTCTAAACCTAGTTTTTACCCTTTTAGGAATTATTCATTTTGCACTTTTATTTTTCTTAGATCTTGTACTTGTTTTTAAGGAGAAAA
>NC_025701.1:30171858-30174139 GCF_000633955.1 Camelina sativa | reverse complement strand
GGTTTGATTGTTTCTTGCCATGAGAGTGGATGAAACTTGTCTTAGATTTATATGTCTAGAGATTAGCTCAAAGTTTGCTTGAGATTTGTTGACCAAGTTAGATAACCACAATGATTAGTTCAGCCCATGAATCCCTCCTCAAGGCCTTCTTTGTTTATTGATTTTTAAGTCTTAATCATGTTGCTTGCTTGCTGTTTGATTCGTTTTTGCATTACTCTGTTTTTATTGTGTTGCTCTGTTTTTGCGTTTAGTCCAGCTCGACCCTACACTCGATCTACACTCGATCGAGTGCTTGCTCGAGTTCTTCCCCAGAACTTTGGTTTATGATTTGTAGTTGTCATGTTTTATCTCTAGTCTCATTCTATTTGCATTTCTGTTGCATTTACTTATTTTCCTGTTCATTATTGTCTTGCATTAGTTCATTATTGTAGTTTCTATTTCTGTTCTAGCTTCATATTAGTCATAATCATTCTGTTCCATTTTCATTTAGCATCTAGTTCTTGTAGTTTTACTTTCTGCACTTTGCATTTTCATCATAGGATTGTTAGTGACAAACATCCTTTACATTTGGCTTGACTTAGTCTCATATGCATGTCTTAATTGTTCACAAACACTCAAATAGGATTGACACCTCTTATACTGCAACTGCATAAGGGGAATTGAAACACCTTACCATCCATTCATTCATATCTCACCATTGCATACATTCATCATCCATCACCCACAAAGAAAGTGAGTTTCAATTTGGCATCGTTGCCCATTTGAGTGTGTTTTTGTGACATTTAGGATCCATATTAGTCTAAGATTAAGTTCGTTTATACACTTGTGAAGTTGCTGCACTCGAATCTTCTGTTGCTGGGTTGTCTTGAGTTTCAGGTACCCACTCGACCACCACTCGACCGAGCAGTGATCGAGCACCTGATCGAGTCAGAAGCCGTCTCTATTTGGACACCACTTCCCAGTCGCCTTGACCGCCCACACGAGCCTGAGCTCAACTCTGCACCTGTTCGAGTCTGTACTCGTGTCTGTTGATGCACACAAGGTCAAAGGGGAAAGACAATCTTCAAAAGCCTCTTGACAACATCCATAGGCTGCAAAAGGGTTTGGGAAATCAGAGAAGGAGAGTTGTTCAACAACAGCAAGAGGTTCCAATCATAATGGAGCAACAAGATCCAGTTCCAAGACCAAGGAACATTGGTGCTGGAGATGCACCCAACACACACAACCAAAGAGCTGGTATTGTGCCTCCCATAGTGCCAAACAACAACTTTGAGATCAAGAGTGGATTGATCTCCATGATTCAAGCTAACAAGTTTCATGGGTTGCCAATGGAGGATCCACTAGATCACCTTGATGAGTTTGACAGAATTTGTGGTCTTACAAAGATCAATGGAGTGAGTGAAGATGGATTCAAGTTGAGGCTCTTCCCATTCTCACTTGGAGATAAGGCACACCTTTGGGAGAAGACTCTTCCTACTGGAGCAATAACCACATGGAATGCTTGCAAGAAGGCTTTCTTGGCCAAGTTCTTCTCAAATGCAAGGACTGCTAGGTTGAGAAATGAAATTTCTGGGTTTGCTCAAAGAAACAATGAAAGCTTTTGTGAAGCATGGGAGAGGTTCAAAGGATTTCAGACTCAATGTCCTCATCATGGTTTCAGAAATGAGTCACTCTTGAGTACATTATATAGAGGAGTGCTTCCCAAGATAAGGATGCTTCTTGACACAGCTTCTAATGGAAACTTCCTCAACAAGAATGTGGAAGAAGGCTGGGAATTAGTTGAGAATCTTGCTCAGTCAGATGGCAACTATAATGAGGACTATGACAGAACCATAAGGTCATCATCAACTGATCAAGAGGACAAGTACAAGAAGGACTTGAAGATGGTCAATGAGAAGCTTGACAAGATCCTTCTTAGCCAACAAAAGTCTCTTCACTTCATTGGTGAAGAAGAGGTTCCAGTTCAAGAAGGGGAGACTGAATTTGCTGAGCTCTGTTATATGCAAAACCAGGGTAGATTCAAAGGCTACAACCAAGGAAGGTTCAAGAACAACAACCTCTCCTATAGGAGCACCAATGTAGCTAATCCACAAGACCAAGTGTATCCACCTCAACAGCCTCAACAGCAACAAAACTATGTCCCCAAACAACAACATCAAGTGTTCCAGCCTCAGTTGTGTCCCCCACCAGGGTTTCAGACTAACCAAGGCCAAGAACAAGACTTAAGAGCTATGATGCAACAGTTGTTGATTGGGCAAACACAAGGAAAGATTGAGGAAGC
>NC_025701.1:30164577-30167382 GCF_000633955.1 Camelina sativa | reverse complement strand
AACTTCCTCAACAAGAATGTGGAAGAAGGCTGGGAATTAGTTGAGAATCTTGCTCAGTCAGATGGCAACTATAATGAGGACTATGACAGAACCATAAGGTCATCATCAACTGATCAAGAGGACAAGTACAAGAAGGACTTGAAGATGGTCAATGAGAAGCTTGACAAGATCCTTCTTAGCCAACAAAAGTCTCTTCACTTCATTGGTGAAGAAGAGGTTCCAGTTCAAGAAGGGGAGACTGAATTTGCTGAGCTCTGTTATATGCAAAACCAGGGTAGATTCAAAGGCTACAACCAAGGAAGGTTCAAGAACAACAACCTCTCCTATAGGAGCACCAATGTAGCTAATCCACAAGACCAAGTGTATCCACCTCAACAGCCTCAACAGCAACAAAACTATGTCCCCAAACAACAACATCAAGTGTTCCAGCCTCAGTTGTGTCCCCCACCAGGGTTTCAGACTAACCAAGGCCAAGAACAAGACTTAAGAGCTATGATGCAACAGTTGTTGATTGGGCAAACACAAGGAAAGATTAAGGAAGCTAAACAGTTTGCTGAGTTGAATCAAAGGCTCACATCCCAGTATAATGACCTGAACATGAAGTTTGAAGGTCTCAACTCTAGAGTGAAGTATATGGAGAGCAACATTGCCTCTACTTCTGCTCCTAAACCCAACCAACTCCCTGGAAAAGCTGTTCAAAATCCAAGGGAGTTCACTGCAAAAGCCATCCATATCTCTGATGAGGAAGTCACTGAGGACAGTGATGTTCAAGATGGGGAGGATTGGTCAGTTATTGAAGCTTTGACTGAAGTTTGTGAAGAGAAATCTGAATCCGCCATTGCACTCGACCAGGTACTCGAGCCAGCACTCGACCGAGTGCCTGATCGAGTGGTCGATCGAGCTGAAGGATCAGGAGCTGTTAAACCTGCTAAGTACATTCCTCCTGCTTACAAACCACCTCTACCATTCCCAGGACGTTTCAAAGCACAGAGGATCAAGGAATTAAGGGAAATAATTGAGAAAAAGGAGGTGTTGGCTAAGCAACAAGAGGATGAGAAAGCTTTGAAAGAAGAAGTTGTGGTTGAGAAACAAGAGGAAGTGATGGCTATTCAAGAGATCATCATTGCTTACCAAGAAGAGGAGAGAGGACCTGCCTTGGAACAGTATGAACCTTATCCTCTCTATAGAGATTTTTTGCTTGATTTGTCAAAGAAGAAGGCTCAAGCTCAAGATGAGAAGGATCTTGAGAACCTTGGAGGAGTGATCATCCCAATTAAGCTTAAGGATCCAGGACCATTCTATCTGCCTTGCACAATCAGTTACCTTCACTACAACCAATGCCTTTGTGATTTGGGAGCTTCAACTAGTGTGATGCCATACTCCATAGCTCAAAAGCTTGGGAGAACTGATTTCAAATCCACCAACCTCCATGTATGCCTAGCTGATGGGTCAAACAGAGAAGTAGTTGGAAGGTTGGAGAATGTCCCAATCAAGATAGGGAAGGCAAGGGTTCATACAGATTTTGTGGTATTGGAGATGGACAAAGAACCTGAAGATCCTATCATCCTTGGGAGGCCATTCTTAGCTACTGTTGGAGCAGTCATTGATGTCAAGGAAGGTCTTGTGACCTTGAACATTGCTGAGGGTATAGTTATGAAGTTCAATATCTATAACCCAACCAACCTTCCTACCATTGATGATCAGCCTTTTACTATCAAGGACAAAGGTGGTCAAGAGGTCTTAAGTGATAAGGCAACTCCAAAGGCTGAGCTCTTTCTTCAAGAAGATTCTGTGGAAAAGCTTAAGAGGTCAGTTCAAGAGTTGACTAGTATGGTTGAAGATCTCTAAGTTAAGTTAAGCAAGAGGTCTTTGAGGAAAGCAAGACCAAGGCTCAAAATCAAGAAGAAGTATGGTTTGTATGCTAAGGGTGAGGTTATCAAGGATCAACTTCACAGTGACCAAGAGGTTCTAGCACTACAAGAAAACAAGCAGTTTGTGACCCCCAAAAGAGTCTTAAAATGGTCGCAAAACAGCCATTTGCGACTATTACGAGACTATCTAAGTTGGTCGCTAAAAAACGGTCGCAAAATATAACAGTGACAATATGGTGGCATATTTGCGACTCTTTTAAGACTAATAAATATGGTCGTATAAAAGCAACGGTTTAGAGACACACAGTAATAGTCGTATATTTTGAAACACCGGTCGCAATACTGTCACATATGTGCGACTCTTTTAAGACTAATATATATAGTCGTAAACTTTTTATCTCAACTTATAGTGATCTCAAAACAGTTGCTAATTTGCGACGAAAAAGTGACTTGTAAAACCGTCGTATATAAGCGACTACATCGTGGAGTCGTATATTAACGATGTTTTAACGATAAACTACAAAAACAAAAAAAAACAAAAAAAATTAATTTTACTAAATCAATCAAAAATAATTAAATTAAAAGTATTATTTATTTCTTAAATTCATTATAAACAGTAAATACAATATCAACATTTTATTTTTATATTTGAAGATTATAAATTACAAAATAATTATTTAGAAAAAAATTACAATATCTATTTTATTAAATCAACTAATTAAATAAAATAAAATAAATATGATGTTGTGGTTGGCCAGTGAAAAGCGTAATCTCCGGCGAGTTTGTGGAGGAAGGAGACGGTGGAGGAAAAAGCGAGTGAGAAGAGGATTGTGGCGGCAGAGGAGAGATGCAGCGGTTGAAGATCTAGATGAATGGTGGAAGCTTCAAGTTGTGTTGGTGGTAACCGACGGCGGAAGCTTCAAGACGCGGTGGT
>NC_025701.1:30158543-30159069 GCF_000633955.1 Camelina sativa | reverse complement strand
TAAAAAGAGACCATCCATTGTCTCTAAACCTTTATCTCCAAGCCAAATGAGTGTAAGCATTGCATAGAATTGGTCCATGTTCTTGATTAATGAATGTTAAAGGAAATGGTTGATTTGAATGCATGTGGATATCTAAGGCTCAAATCAGTGAAGGTTGTGATATGCTTGTCTAAAGTCTTTAAGTATAGCTCATTCAACTTGCATCATAGTACTAGTAACTTGGACATTGATTCTAGATAGTCTATTTGCAAGCTTTAGGAGCTGAGATCCCACTTTCAAACCTCACCTACCTTCTTATGTCTTGATTATTTGCTTGAGAGCAAGAAAATACTAAGTTTGGGGGTGTTGATGTTCATATATTTTACCATGTTTTCCCTTAATATATTCACACATTTTGCATCTTTTGTTATCCATTTTGACCATTATTGCATAGCTTTAGGACTAATCATGCATTAGAGTTTAGTTGCATTGCATTTGCATCTTTTCATGCATAAACAGGTGATTTTGGAGCTTAAGGAGCATGGAA
>NC_025701.1:30094295-30154728 GCF_000633955.1 Camelina sativa | reverse complement strand
CTTGCATTAGTTCATTATTGTAGTTTCTATTTCTGTTCTAGCTTCATATTAGTCATAATCATTCTGTTCCATTTACATTTAGCATCTAGTTCTTGTAGTTTTACTTTCTGCACTTTGCATTTTCATCATAGGATTGTTAGTGACAAACATCCTTTACATTTGACTTGACTTAGTCTCATATGCATGTCTTAATTGTTCACAAACACTCAGATAGGATTGACACCTCTTATACTGCAACTGCATAAGGGGAATTGAAACACCTTACCATCCATTCATTCATATCTCACCATTGCATACATTCATCATCCATCACCCACAAAGAAAGTGAGTTTCATCTCCTTTAACCCTTTTCAATCTCGTTCATAGTCTTCCTTCTAAACTCGCAAATGAATCTCTTTATTCTCCTTTAACCCCTTTGAATCACTTTATTCTCCTTTAACCCCTTTGAATCTTGTTCATAGTCTTCCTTATAAACTCCTTTGAATCTCTTTATTTTCCTTTAACCCCTTTGATATGGATCCTGACGACTACATGAATCCATATCATCCTTCCTCGAGCTATTTCAAACTGTTACAAAGTCAGCTTGAAACACAAAACCTCGAATACAGTCCTTCCCTAAGTCCATGTTCTGAAGCTCCATCTGAACCTGCATCACCTCAGGAAAACCGCAAGTCAAGGCATGCATGGTAACCAGCTGATGATATCATGCTTGTCTCCGGTTGGCTCAACACCAGCAAGGATCCAGTTAGATCTAATCAGAAAAGATTTGGTGCCTTTTGGGGAAGGATTGCAGATTACATTGCAAAGTGTCCGAATGCTGTAGGTCGGCCAAAGAGGGAGGCGGGTCATTGTAAGCAGAGGTGGGGGAGGATAAACGACTTGGTGTGCAAGTTCATTGGTTGTTACGAGGCTGCTACAAGAGAGAAGTCGAGTGGGCAGAATGAAGATGACGTTTTTATTATGGTGTGCAAGTTCATTAATGTTTTTATTATGTTTTGTATGTTTGAAAATTAATTAAAATGCATTATTTTCTAATTTTATAAAATCTTAAATGTTTACACATTTATACCACTTCTATTCTAATTAAAATTTTAAAATTTTAAAAAACAATATTTTCAAAAATAAGAGACCCAAAATAAGAACCTACCAATAAATGAGAAAATTTTATCTAAGAGATCATGGGTCCTTATATTTAAAAAACACACACAATTAATTCATATAAAATTTAACAACCCCCTACTAAGAGACTACTAAATAATTGAGACACTGTTGTCTCTAAACTCTGATGAGTTTTGCTTTATGTAAATAAATAAATAACAAATGATCTTGTTTGAATATTATATCTCTCTGCCATTCTTCTTTTTTTCTTTGTGATTACAAAACTTTCTTGTGTCCCAAGGCACTCTTAAAGTTTCGTATCGAGTTTTACATGATATGATCCTCACATTTAATAAACCATATACGTTATTTTTTTTTTAATAATCATCAATTGGATTATATATATATATATATATATATATATATATCTTATTATATAAAGTTTGATGTCAAAATTACTAATTAACAAGATCGTGACACGTGTCAATTGTATCATTCAGATGTTGACGCATGTAAATTCTAAATTAATTAAAATTTTAAAATATAAAAAAGGAAAAATTCAAAACCTACCATAAAAATCTTACTCCCTCCGTTTCAAAATATAAGATGTTTTGGGTGAAAGCACGCAAATTAAGAAATAACCACTTTAAAAAAGTTCAACCAATCATACATAAAATAAATAATAAGAAAATATAAAAATAATCTAAAAGTTATCTAGAAAATTGAAAACATCCTATATTATGAAACAAAGAAAAACCTCTAAAACATCCTATATTATGAAACGGAGGGAGTATTATATAAAGTTTGATGTCAAAATTACTAATTAACAAGATTGTGACACGTGTCAATTGTATCATTCAGATGTTGACTCATGTCAATTCTAAATTAATTAATTTTTTTATAAAAGTAAAATAGAGAAAAGAAAACCTAATTTTATTTAAAATCTTTTAAAGAAAAGAAAAACCTTTATAAACTTCCAAATATAAAACAAAGTTTTGTTTTTAACAGTTTTAAAAATACTAAAAAGCAATTACAGGCAAATAATAAATTTTAAACAGCTTTTAAATTTAGAAAATATCATTATAAGGAAATTATATATATATATATATATATCATAAATTCAAAATTATAATATTGTTTACTTCTTTTAATTTTAAGTTGCTAATTTTACAAGAAAAATGATTACTTTTTATATAAGATAAAAAATGATTGTTAAAATTATACAATTAATTACTGTTTCAAAAAAATACTCATCTTTACATAAAGAAAAGATTTTTGAAGTAAAAAAAGTAAAAAAAATAGATCGTCTCATATTTTTTTCATCAATCAAATAATTTATTCAAAAAGACTGCTATTATAATATATAAGATATGAGTATGTAAGATTAACGTATGCGTTTTTGTAACTATAAAAATGTTAAAGTGAAGAGACATATAAGAGGTTATTTAACGTGTTCATAAAGACAATTTGTTGGTAGTAGTAAAGACTGAGTATATTTTAGTCTCATTGATGAAGCTAAAATATATTTGTGTATACAAATAGTGGTAATATAGATAGTAGATTTGTAAATGGATATATATTACTGGATTATAGCAAAAAAAAAAACCTATTTTCTATAACTAAAAGTTTATCTTTTTACTTTTATACATTGTTTTTACTTACCAAAAGAATTAAATATATATTCTTTGTTAAATTTAATTTAATTTTAATAATTTTGAACTCATGTACAACTATTTTCTTTAACTAAAAGTATATCTATTCACATTTTTTTCAACCAAACAGTAAATTAAAAGGAAATTTCTCGGATAGTTGTCCAAGCTGGAAGGAATGGATTTACAAAAGAAACTTCAGAGATAAGAGAAAGACAATTTGCCTTCGTATTTGACGCACACCGGATCAAAGAGATGGGAGTAGTGGGAAGGACTCCAGCGAGTTAAACTTATCGAGCAGGTTGGAGAATGATTGCCAATCTTCAGGGGAATGCACCATAGTGAGTAACTTAGCACAATCATTCTCGAAATATTGATAAACGATCCCTGCAGCACATATCCGCTCCATGGCCCTACAGCAACGCTTCTAACTCCGAATGTAGGGGGAATGGGCTCCATCTTAGACACTTGGCCCCCTACAACAAGGTTTGCTCCTCACCAACGCAACACCACCAGCCCATTCTTAAATGCACATTGGTTGCTTTCCAACAACCACCAATCTGACAACAGGTGAAGAAATATGGACATCCGAAGACAGAGATGGAGCTAACTTATCGCCTAAAGCCTGAGCAATTATATCATTCGCTTGGATCTCTAAACCTTGAAAAACTTTTATTTATGGCCTTCCAGATTGTCCATCAAATCCATGGTAATTGAAGAAGTTGATCAAGATCACCCTGTTGAGAGGCACCCCTCCATAAAAGAAAATCTAAACTCGAGTACACCAATTCATATGGAAAACTCTCTAACAAGACTGGAGTCGGAGATAAATCTCAAACTTCACACGAGCGAGGGCATTCAAAGAAAACGTGATTAATAGTCTGAACTGATGAGTCGCACATTCTACACCAAATATCACATTGGACACCTCGGCGTATCTATTTATTTTTACAGATAATTTTTACTTACTAAAAGTATTTACTTTATATTATTTGTTAAATTTTATTTTATTTTTAAAACTCTAAACCCGCACATCGGGCAGATCCTAATCTAGTAACTTATAATAGTCAAAGATCATACATACTTTTGAATTTTGATCTTTAACTTTTTTCATAAGGGCATCCGCAATGGGGGAACACTTTAGGATGTTCTTAGAGTAAAAATATTATGAAAATAATCTAAAATCAGTAGTTAAGATCTTTTGTTAAAAAGTTAATTATTGGGAGAACATGTTTAAGATCATAAGATTTAATAATATAATATTCTTAAACATATTACATTTATAAAAACTGTAAAAATAACATTTAAATTGCAAACTTATAAAACCTGTACTAAAATTCAAAATACAATACCAAATTTTTATGAAACAAAAAAAACATTAAAGATTAAAAAAACAAACAAATATATTACTTACTTAAAACAAACAAACATTTTATTTAATTAATACATAGTTTAAATCAAATCCTCTTTTAATTTGTGAAAAATTGTTTGCAAAAATTTGTATCCAATCACAGCTTGCTACGTCAGCTTAGATATGAGCCTAGATCAGTTCTACATCAAGAACTGGACAACATGTTCTTATGCCACTATTCATTATATTTATAATTTTAATAGGCTAAGAACACAATAAGTGTTCCCCCATTGCGGATGGCCTAATGGGGTGTAATTGTTTCCTAAAACATCTACCTATTAATATATTATTTAAATACCATGTGATATTCTCTTTCAAAGTTTGTGAATAGTTTTTTCGACTCAATAACGAAAAAGGTAGATTTTGATACACATCATTTGCCTAAGGAGAACCCCATAGTAGCATATAGTTTTAAGGGTATAAGTATATTGATCAGGGACAATATTAAAAGTACGTACGTACGTAATGTTATTTGTATTTGCTCTCACAGTGCTCGATCCTCAAGTTCATTTTAATTTAGTAAATAATCTGAACTGTTCAATGGACATATATAAGAAAATGAAAGAAAAATAGTCTTAGCGGTTTGTTTTAGTCATCGGTCAAGACCACTTCATCGTCGGTCGAGTTATATTAATCTCCTTTAATTTGTAATAAATTATAAGATTAAAATAGTAATATTAAAGACCACAAGAGTTAACTTAATACAGATTTGATGATTGCGTATAACTTCTGATAAAGACACATCTTCTTAATCTTTTATTTGTATTAATAAAGTATTATTTGTATTAAAATAAAAAACCACATAAAAGTTGAAAACTTGTATTAAAATTTTGTAAGAAAAGATATTTAATGAACTAACAAAATACTAATATGATAATAAAAAAATAGATTGTATGATATATGAGAGTCTATTTTATTTGTTATAAAAACACATAAGTAAAAATATTTTACTTATATTTTATTCACATTTTGCATATGTTTTGCTTATCTTTTTGTTAATATTTATTCAACATTTCAATAAACTAAAAAATGACTAATTTATTGCTATATATAAACAATCACACCTATAATTCATATTTATATCGAATTTAATGTAAATTATATTCAATGTATCAAACAATCAAATAATTTATATATATAACATTACGTACTTACGTACTTTTAATATTGTCCCTGATCAATATACTTATACCCTTAAAACTATATGCTACTATGGGGGTATTGGTTTGAGATTTAAAGAGAATTTAAATAATTTTAAAAGTTATGTAAAATATGATATTATTCAATCAAGATTTTTTAAAAGTTTTTTTTAATTTGATATTATTAGTTGTGGATTTGTAAAAAGTTATTTAAAGTATTCATAAATCTAGTAAATCTAGTGTTATTGGATGAAGAGTTTTATCAAGCCATTAAAAGTTTGATGTTATTCTAGTTTTAATATTCTAAATATATATGTTTTGTGCCCCGGTCAAAATATTTGTTGGATCCGCCTCGTGGGTTGAGCTATATTAATCTCCTTTAATTTGTAGTAAATTATAAGATTAAAATAGTAATATTAAAGACCACAAGAGTTAACTTAATACAGATTTGATGATTGCGTATAAAGACACATCTTCTTTTTATTGGGGAATATAATTTACCAAACACTAGAAACAATTAACAACGATCAGGAAATGAGAATATGACTCATGAAAAAAAACCATAAAATGAATGATTACAAAAGCAGAGAACCAAGAATGTAAAATATATGTCACTCGGATCAATATATATCTCTACTCCATCATCTCCTTCATAACTTCTTTATCTTCTCGGAGAGCTCTTCCAACTTCACTTTCTGTTGAGAATTGAGTTCTTGATTAAATGTGCAACAAAGAGAAATCAGTCAGTCGAAGAACAAAGAAGAAGAAGCAAAGCTCCCGTGAAGAAGAAAACGTTGTCGGAGAAGAGACGACGTGAAGAGAGGAGTCAAGGGAGGAGAAGAAAGTCAACAAACCATATGGGTTTGTGTTTTGTGAATTGGGCCATCGGTGATGATAAGGCCCATATGAATAAATGTTTAGTTAAGGTCCAACAAGAAGAGTTGTGATAACTAAAGTAAACCTTGTCATGGTTAGAGTATAAGTGAGTTGTTAAGAGTTGTTGAATGTGTAAGAGTGAATCAAGGAACTAGAGTTCCAATGAGTAAGTAGAGTGACTACTAGTGTGGCTTGTGTAAGAGAGTAGAAGTATGGCCTATGGTATGGGCATAAGTGTGTGTGTGTGGCAAGTGGAGAGAAACTACTATATGTATGTGTGCTTGTGTTGTAAGGAATAAATAACATATATATAGAAGCATATTTATTTATTCAGCATCTTTAGTATTCACATAACTATTGAAAATAAATAAAGATATAGGGATGCTCTGCAACAAAAGCTATAACTTCCCAGAAGAAATCAGCATCTCCCACATCTTCATATTTTGCACATCTAGCAACATCTGCAAAACCAAAAGATGGATACTCTATTATACATCTGAAAAAGGACTAAGAAAACATAACATGGGAGAGAGATCTCAACCAGCTATAGTATTTTTTAAATTTAATATAGCATGGGATGGGATGGATTATCCTAGCATGAAATTAGTTACTCGCTGTTAAGTATATATATCGTCATATCGAACATAAAATATGGTTACTTTAACAGTAACAAATGCAGAGAATTAGCTGAATAGAAAATTTTCTGATGGCCAGCAATAGCTAGAACCACCATATTTAATGTAACTTGAATCCAGAGAAGAACGCGATGTTTGAACTAGGTAAACAGAATTTTCACATGAAAACCTAGGTACCGTCACTAGCTGACTACAAAGGGGGAATAATCAAATCCATGCAAATGGAGGAACATAAACATAATGTCTTCAATTTATATGAGAACTCCAGGGGAATAAAATATAGAATCTACGAGAAAAGTATGATGACTGTCGGGCTACAATAATTAGGAGGCAAGGTAATGTTCAGTTCATCAAAAACCAGGAGACGTTGTAATTTCCTAGTACTCCTAGCAACCTGAGAGCTGTGTTATTCCTCGGTCATGATTGTTGAAAATTCGAAATCATCAAGTATACTCTGCTGCTCAGATTTTGTAAGACCCTGTAGCAACAATATAACATATTACAAGAGTTGTTCTGGTTAAAGTTCCGTTAAAAAGTTCAACTTTTACTACCGCCTCTTTCTTGCAGGCTAGAATATTGTTGTCTGTTGGAATTGGACTGAAGAATGCCAAAATTACCTTAAGTTCCATGATGCGCTGAAACTCCATTGCTGTTCCTTCTGGAAGCAGTGCACGATATGCGACTTCCGCTGAAACGACTGGGCATGGTATGACCTGCAGTAAGAATAAGATTATAGCTTTCTGAGAACAGAGACATATATATAGGCGAGAAAATAAAATTTGTTGGGATAGTGTTCAGGCGAATACCTTTAGGACCGCTTCAGCTCTTCCCAACTGATAGTTAACGAATTCAAAATAGCTTGTAGTTGCGGTCTGCAATCATATTATTGAGATGAGCCGAAACCAAAATGCTGACCAGCTTTGGACTTATATAGTATTATAAATGCTCTCTAACTTTGGCTAAGAATGCCCAATGCTTCATGCTTAACAATAATAAACAATCTTGAATCCTAAATAAAGAGTCACCAGCAGCGGCAAATGTACATAAATTGGAACTGATGAGCTAACCTGTCTGCCAAGAGATGGAACTTTTAGAAGAAACATCTTTATGGCGTGCGTATCTACCAACATCTGTGAAAGACCAAAGAGACGGATCATTCATACTCAGATAACAGCTGAAAAAGGACTGGGAAACATAACATGGGAGAAGGATCTTTAGCAGCTACATTTTTTTTTACAGAGCATGAAATGGATTTTCGTATCAAGAAACCATACTAGTAGTTGTTAAGTAAACAAATCAATAATATAACAAAAATTAACATACTAGTTACTTCTACAGTATCGAAAGAAAAAGAGAAAGGTCTGATGGCCAACAATAACTAACTAGAGCGGCCATATTAATGCTACTTGCGTCCAGAGAAGGACATGATGTAGATAAATTAGATTAGGTAAGCAGAATTTCCAAATAAAAATATAAATCCTAGGTACGTTACTAGCTGACTACCAAGGGAGAAAATTAGATCCACAAAGGCTACCCTGTTGAGCTCCAGTTTCTGATATATGCTTGCATCTGAAAATATTAGCATAGAACCTTGGTCCAAGGGATAATGCCATCTGCCCAAAAGAATTTCCAAAAAATGGGTCAGTATCTATAAAGGTCACTAAGGGTTAATCGGGTCAACCTGTCGTCACTGCCAATAGCTTTAGACCTTGACTGTTCAAATTATTTTTTAGAAATGATTGTTCAATGAGCGAAGTAGCATAAACATCTATATACAAGAAAAACAATTAAGAAGTAGGTCAAGGGTCCTAAACTTTTGCAAGGCAGAAATTATGATTACCTTGTCTAGGAAAAACTGGAAGTCAACTGGTTTTAGAAGGTTTCCAAGGACAGGAATGCTACTGCTAAGGATTTTATTTATTCCATAGACGTACCTACAAGAAGATGAAAATGCATGTTAGGTGTTTAATTTTTTTACGAGCCACAAAAAATGGTTACACCCCAATTAGATCTTACTTAGACTGGTCACCCTCACTCTTAAGAGTGCCCCAGGGGACAAGTAACATGTTTGCCATTTCTGTGTCAAATTTAGTTTCTAGTCCATGAACTAGTGTCACTAATGCTTTCATTATGACGGACGAAAGTTCATCCTGCACAACAAAAAAATTTAAGCAGAATCCAAATTATGTAACATATCTGGGAAAAATATAAGTCCTTCACGTCAACAAACCTGGACCTCTGACATGTCTACACCGTCAGCGAAATGCGGGTCAATAATTGTTGAGACTTCTTCTGCCAGATCACCAGACTGGAAGAAAAAAAATCATAAACAAAATAATTCTTGCGAATTGCCAAGTTGTTGTTCTTATCAATTCTTACGGACATCGGCACACATCTTAAACTTTTCAGATAGACGCTATAGATCGTATCATTGAACAGCAAGGGTAATATGGATTCTATAATAGTTTGCAAACCTTTCACAACATTGCTTAAAATGCATTTTAGTAAGGTCACATGAGAAAAACATCAAGAAACTATCTTAAAATCAGATAAGAACAATTCAATCCTTAAAAACACCCCGTTTCAAGTAAGGCCTACAGCCAGTTATCACGTAAATACTGGAGGTGTCAAAAGTGAAACAAGCTTACTGTTTTGTGGCAATACTCAGCAGAATTAACTATGTAACAAAGCTGGTTCTTAGACAAATTAAGACATTGCTCGAAATCACAGAACTAGTCTAAATTATATAGAAAACCCAACATTGAGCGAATTAAAAAATGCACCTTGAACAAATTGAATAAAGTTTGTGACTGCACTACACCGTTTCAAGCTCTTCTCTATAGTGGAAAACAACTGCAAACAAGGAAACAGTAAACTACTTAAAACTAAATCTGACTGGTCACTGAAGATCAGAGATAATGTCATATATATATTTTGTATAAGTATTATCAAGTTCCCATTGGCCAATCTAGTAATATTGATAGTCATTAGGCACAGAAGATAATGTGCTGAGTAAATCTTGACTCTGATATTCGGTTTCACACAACATACGAAATCTGGTAGAACTTTTGCCGCTAGTAAAAAAAACGTATCATCCTGGACATTACCAAACATTTCTATCCAACTCAGAAGCTACTGAAAAGTTGTGGTTCTCTGTTCCAAGTAGAGAGAAAAATGGCAATCGCTCAGTTGCGTGTCTATAAAAATAATGCAACCAACCACCCATGCCAAATTATCATAGTGGTAGTGAGTCAATCCACTCATTGAGGATCTATATATCTGCTAAAGTAAAGACTATCAGATAACCCTACTTCAAGAATCTCGCCTATGTACTGACCTGTATGCTGCTAGATAGAATATTATTTTGACTTTCCTCCTCCATATCCCATGTTTCCTCCTGACAGAAAAAAAAAACAATATTAGGAAACTTGGCAAACCTGAACATATATGGAAACTAGCCTAGGTACTCACGCGCAAACGCTTAAATACACAGAAATATTAAATTACCTGAACAAGTTTCTCCAGGAGTTGCATAAGTTCCTTCTCTTTTATTTCAACATATATGGTTAAATGAGGCTTGAAGCAACAAGAGATAATTCCACGGAAGTTAAACTGCCAAGTTTCATAGTCTCAGTCTGACCGAAAATAAGGAAGCAATGCAAAAAAATAAAGAAAAGAAAAAATCCCATCTTCTGTTCTCTTGAAATGCAATGAAGCCTAGTACATAGAACATACATTTGCCCCCAATTCTTGATTAGCAGAAAAAATGTTTTCATACTTCATGCCAGTTTCAGATATATTGTGACTATTATTTCCCCCTTTACCAATTTCCTTAATGTCATCTCCAATCTTCCCACCACCACCAAATTTCATTTTAAGTTCCATTTCGAGCTCTAGCGTCCTTTCCAGTTCCTGATAATTCAATGACATAAAACTTTTATCGTATCATAACAGGGTAATGTGATGTAAACGAAACAGGATAAAAGAATTTCTAATCATCAGAAATTTCCTTGAGAGGTAATTTAACGCTCTTATAGTGTACAATTCATTTAATACATATAATGAAATTTTCATGTTAGGGCAAGCATGCCTGACCAGAAGCAATTTTTCTGCATCTGACTTCTCTCTGAGGTTGACCAAAATAGACTCTACTTGCTCCCTGGAAAAACATTAATGGAAAAACAGGAAAGTTAAGAAAGATGCATACTGTTACATATAGCTAACAGCTTAACTGCAACTCAATTTCATCAAAAACCAGGAGGCACTACCTTGTTCTCTCGCACAACTGGATGCATAGTCTATAAGGCACATGCCATGAAGCAGGAAAAACCGTCCACTTTTCTTGATTTGTTTGAATTTGACAATTTAGCCAATTGTATATCTTCTTAACTTCATCCAACTTTTTCAATTCTGCCAACAATTAACCACTTAGAAACATAAAAACACACTTTCAGTGCAAGTTATACCTAGGGCATAAAGTCTAACATACCAGCTCCTACATAAATATGTTCATATGAGGTTAGCTCCCTGCTAAAAAAATTTTTTACTAACTCATCCCTCACCGATGGCTCCAGGACATCAACAACCAAGCAAGAATCAGATAACTTCTTTCGCAAAAGCTATTCCTCTGCCTCTGTCCCAGTACCTAGACTGAGATCATAATAGTAGACATTTTCAGAACAAGTAGCTTTTAGGCATCTAGCAAATAATGGGAGGGGGGTTGAGGATGCGAAACAGGAAAATGAGAGATTAGTAAAACATCTTTTTAAAAATTGTGCTTTACTACCAGAAAGAAGCAGAATAGCCTAAATAATAATGCAAAGTACTATTCTAACAAAAAGAGAGTAGCCAACAAGCATAAACCTTAATTTATATCAAAAAGTGCAAAATTCCTCACAAATCCTCTTGAGGTTTAAGGTAAGGAAATTGAGAAAAAGAAGTAGCATCAACAATACAGTGGGCCTCTTTTGGCCACCTCTGTCGACTTATTATACTATGTAAATATGATTGAACCACTAAAAGGCAGTACCTGTAAAAATCAGAAAATACATGGGACTTTAAAACTTGCTTTATATTCTCAAGTTTTTCTCTTAGCTCCGTGATTTTAGGAATATCCATGTATGCTTTGAAATGATTACATAATTCGTTTACAGCCTGAAAATATATTATAGATTCAGAGCTTATGAATATCATCAAAAATGGGAAGATTTATCGGCTAAGAAGTCCACCTAGGTAACCTAGCGTTAAAATCAATTTTAAAATGACAACGAACTGCATTAAGCTCTGATGGTGAACATAAAAGCTGAAAAAAATTAACTACAACCAACAAACGCCAAAGATTGTTGAGTTAAAACAAGATACCTCCAGCTGTGCAGCTGCCTCCTTGTATTGCATTTTTTATGTCATCAACTGAAGCTGTTCAATCGCAGAGACTGCATAACATTACAGTGAGTGTCATTAATGAGCATATGAATGGTGTACTTGGTCTACTTTAACTACATTCATGGCATACATGTGGTTACTTCCTTAAAAATAGAAGGTTAAATACTTAACCAGCAACATCATGATACGTATTTGATGTTAACTACCTCGGAACCCCTATCCATATTGGGCTTGTTATGTAATTATGTTCAATACTCTTGGGCTATCATTCTGATTTCAGGATACCTTGAGCAGAGTAAATGTTGATAACTTACCTAACGCTGCGAGGCGATGAAGGGCAGTCACTACCGAGGTTATGTTCTTATTTGCAAAATCTAACTTCTGAATGTCACCGCATATGTCTTGAACCATTGCTTCGGTTTGTTCAGATTTGACTTTTATCTCTGGTATCTTATGACAGAGTTCCTTTATTGAAAAAGAGTGTAAAAAGCAAATCCTTTGTGAATGAAATGAAAAAAGATAGCATACAATACATATCAGCCCATGAGAAACTAACCTCTGCAGCACATATAGCATCAGCAAGATCGTCTTTAGCTTTAGTTCCAGAGTTGCTCTGGAGTATCATAGCCAAACCAAGAATCAGTTCCAGAGGCAAAAATCAATTTTCCCAAACATATAGAAGCAAAAAATTGTTCTTTTTCTCACAGTGCATACAATACAAATTCTTAACAACTCACAAAAATGTTCCATGCTATGTAAGTTTACAATACAAAGAAACGAACAAATGAACACAAAGTGACAAAACTCAGAGTAATCTTCACATAAGATTTTCACAATTTACCAGTAAGGATAAAACAATATAAAGAGACTTAACCTGTTTCTGAACAGCAGCTAAAATGGTAGTATCAAATCGCAGAATCTCATTAGTAATGTTTAGCAAAAAAGGCTCAACGCCAGATAGAGAAGCTTCTGTAAACAAACGAAAACACCATTTAAAACTCAAATTTTGCAGAAACTTATCAGACAAATCACTACACCTTCATGATTTCGATAACTTCAATTTTGATTTATCATCAAGAACAAATCCAGCCATAATCGAGGATCATGTTCTGCTACTGACTGTTTCAAACTTAACCTCGAAGTAGAAACAAAAAAAAAATTACATACCTACTGGGAACATCTGGTTGACAAATTCCAAACTACTTCACTTGTCCATGGCTTTTAATTTTGTATGATCGACCAACATCACTCGAAACGGACGACGATCTCCAAAAGGGGCAAAAAGGAGCAACGACGCGTCTGCTAAGAATCGAGAAGAGAACCAGGTTTGATCTTCCACTGAGTCTCTCTAATCGACGCCGAGAAAAAAAAAAAGCTCCGATCGTTCGTTTTCCCCTCCTCCGCCGAGAAAACTGTATCTTCACTTCGTTCTTTCTTGCGCCAACGGCCGGATCCAAAATAAGTTCAGATACAATATGTTCTTACGTGTTTGTTTAAATACCGGAAATCATCAAAACCGGTTTAGAAACATGAACCGTACCGGTTTGATTTTACCCGTGTAGTCGTATTTGTTGTAATGCTGAACGGTGCCGTTTTGAAATTAAACAGACCCATTATAAATTAAATTCGGTTTTATGGGTCACAATTTTGATGTCAGGCCCAATCAAGTTCATTGGTCATATAATGATTTTTTTTTTAAACTAATCAAGGATCTATAATTGGTAGAGAAATTTCAAATCACCCACAATAATTAAAAACAAAAAAAAAAAACTGTAAAATGAAATTTTTTAAATCATTAGAACCAAAAATAAAATAAAAATAGAAACCACACCAAACTTGTATAATCGGTATTTTATTTTCTTTTATTTTGTCATTCATTTGCAAAATGACAAAATGATTGAACGAAATGGTGATCATTCATTTCACTAGTTCTAGAAGATAATATTTTATTTTATGTATAATAAATGTTGGTTTTTTCTAATTTAAAAAAAAACCCATCAGTTTTCATAATTGATCATCGGAAACTTAAAATAAAAAATAAAAGAAATATTATTACTAAAGAAAATGTGAAACATATAAATTTTTGATACAAAACATTAAGTTTTCTCTTACATCTATTATCTATTATAATAGACCTTGCATTGAACATATATTAAATTGAGATTGAGGAAATAGCAACAAGAAAAACGACAAAATTAGTTTTAACCTCTCCACTATAAAGGTTAAACGTCGAAGAGATATGGATCAAATGAGAAACCTGGACAAGCCTACCTTATCACCAGTTTCTTTAACATCACGTTCACTCTGCTCCTTGTACTCTCTGAAACTGAACCTTCTATACTTCTTTGGATACCCGAAGTATTCTATCTCGGTTTCAAGATTAGGACATACGAAGAAAGCTATCGACAGTCTCTCCATGTTTACCGGAGAAATCACTCTATGTCTCACGCTCTGGTACACTCCATTACTCAGTGCCTATAACATATATAAACACCATCAATTAGCATAAATATATAGATCCATTATATATTTTTTCCGTCTATCAAAGACCAATATTAGCGTTTGAGTCATCATTTTCATTTTTTATATATATTGATTAGTAGTAATACATATATAATACATATAAATCAGTAGATCTTTATCTAATATGTGTTAGGGAGTAGAATCTCATGCATAACTATTTAATCCGCAACCACAAAATCTTCTCCCTTGATAATTTTCTAAGATATTTGATTAGGGTTTCCCCTAAATCTATGTTTATGATCCATATAATTAATAGAGAAACCATTCGATAAGAAAGGATATCGATCTATATAATTACTGAATAGTTAGATTCAAAATTTTATTGAGAACTTGATAACAAATATAAAAGTTGAGTGGCGCCTAATTAAGCATGTGTTTCTTATCAATTTTTGTTTTAACAGTATCTCTCGTAACATTTTATCTACATATATATAAATAAATACTATTCCAAAAGGCAGAAAACGTATATATTGAAGTTTTAGGGTGTGCCTTAATCCTAACTCCTAAGTCACTGGATTGCTTTTTAGTCATATATATATGCTTTAGAATCTTAGAACTTAATGACGCTGTTGCAAAGTGAGACAGAGCAATAGCCAAGAATTAACCTTAAAGGAATCGAAACGTTGAAAATCAAATGGTTGAGGTTACCTGAAACATATCCCCAACGTTGACAGTAAGGGCCTCCGAGCAAGGTTTTACGCTGATCCATTGTTCATTTTTTTTCAATTCTAGTCCTCCGATTTGATCTTGAAAGAGTATAGTGAGGAAACTTGTATCGGTATGAGGAACCAAACCAAACACTTCAGAACCAAAAACACGAGGATGGTACTTATTGAGCCTTAGAAAACTGTTTTTAAGCTCGTAAATGTTTTCAAAATACTTAGAGTTCACGTTCACTTGTTTCACCAGTACTTCACATATTAATTGTGCCACTCGAGCTATCTCTTGCGCATACGTTTCAACGGTTGTTCTGTAAAACAGAAAAAGAGAAAAATTAGTAATGTAGCGTTTCTTCAACTCATCTGTGCAAATGATACATGATCTTGTATTTATTTTTATATATATACACATATATAAAATAATCAAAGTTTTCCTTAAGTACATTATACTATTTTTCTATTGTGATTCACCTTTTATCAAAAGAAAATTTTCATCCCAAAAAATTTAAAATATTTCCATATACTCAGATTAAAGTTCGCAAAATAAGGTCTAGAAAATGGTTGTTGAAACTGAAGGGGAAGACGAATAATTATGACTAGCTACGAACGTTGACCTGGAACTAATCAAGAGTCAATTATTATCTTCATCAAATCTAAAGAGAGTTCAAGAATTAGGGTTTCATGAGACAGAACTCAATCAAAAATCTTATAGTTACCAAACCTGAGGTTGTTGCCATCCTCAGATAACTTTGGAATCTCTGAAAGAGTGATGTGAAACGCTTCTGAGAAAGAGTACTGAGCGGGAGAAGAGGCGTTAGGGTTTCCCCACCGGTAACTATTCTTTGATAAGCCCGAGAAACTTTCCCGGACTTTGGAGGAAAAGGGTCGGTCAAAGAGTTTCTTCTCTTCGACTAACATCATCTCAAAGACTTTTCTGGGGATTCCATGGTTCACAATTTGAAAAAACCCCCACTCTTTGGCAGCTGCAACCATTTGTTTCACACATCTTTTTCGTTTGACCTCCTCGCCACTAGTAAGATGGCTTAGATCGATCACAGGAAGCTTTAAGCCAGCGGTTTGGATAGTTGATGTGTTTGTATAGCTATTATCACTAGTGGATTTCGGAAAGGAACTTCCGAAAATTGAGCAGAAATTTGTCTGAAAGGGAGGTTGAGAGGCCATGTAGAGCTAGCTAGCTCTGGTTAGGAAGAATATAAAATTTGATGAGAAGTGATTATTTTCTATACGATTGTTATATTTTGCTTTATGTCGATATAAGAGAGGAAAACCCTTAACCCTCTATTTATAGGTAGAAAATTTCAGGCGTCGCTGTCCAATCTTCTGTAGTTGGAAGCAAATTATTTTTTATTTTTTATTTTTGACCTCAGATGGAAGCAAATTATTAAAGGATCATATACTGTTAGAGGAATGATTGTATAATATTTAGGGTTGATGCCGCACAGCAATATGAGTGTTAATTTAAAGGGAAGAAGTTTCGAAATGATTGTTGAACGTAGGTTAAATACATAAATAGTTTAATTATTGTTTTAATGTGTATAAATTTGATATTTCCTCCCTTACAAGATTTTGTTTGTTTGCGAGTATTACGATGATTTCAAAGAAATAAATTCGTAAGTGAATTAAATAATTACAAATTCTACTATTACGTTAAGTACCTATATTTTTATAAAAAAAAAATAATATATACTTATATGCTACTAGTAAATATGGTGCATTTATTTTGTACATTACATGCCGTTCCAAACAAACAGAATTAAGTGCATAAATCCTCATATTCATTTTCGAAATATTACAAAGGGCCTACGAATATTTCACCAAGAAAAATGAAATGTTTTAGTTATTTTTTATATAGGATATGCGTAATTATTAGATGGTCGATATGTCTTGAGAAAGTCCATATGGTGACTCTATGAACGAGACTTGATCGTGCATTTATGATAATTTCTCACGGCTATGAAAAACCACGTGTTTATGTCTCTATTTTTCATTCTTCCAGTAAAGAAAGATATTTTTTAAGATGAAAAAAAAACAACAGAAAATATTCCGAGAAAAACTCTTGAAACAACACGATATATAACACACAAAAAATCTTTTAAATGGCTATCATCTATCCAAGTCTTACCGTATCTTTTCGCCTGTTGTCACTCATGTCGACAAGTCTTTTGCTTGAAATTTAGGTGACTCTTCTTGCACTTTTAGCCACCTCCTTTGAGATTTATATACATTTTTTTTATCTTTTGTCATATCTTTAATAAGCTCACCAAATTGAAGAAAAATAAATTTAAAAAGTCAGATGTACTATACTAGCATCCAAGGCTTTTGATTACTCAATTAGTCAAATTGGCAGCGGTATGCTTGCCAAAATAGTTGAACTAGCCAAACAGAATTTTCTAGTGGTGAGCAAAAAAACCCAAACCGAACCGAACCGAAGCAATTCATTTGGTTTGGTTATGATTTCTCCTAAAAGTACATTTAGTTGTTTTTGCTATAAATTTTTTGGTTTAAGTTGGTATGGTTTAAACCATAAAAACCTAATTATTTTTTGCGTTTTTGATAAAAGATTAAGATAGTTATATATAACTATATTTGTCCGCTGTATAACTATGACAACCCGTCCGGCGGACTCCACTAGTCCATCGTTAGCTGCCCCAATAGACCGTCTATGGATCATGCTAGCCAACCGCTAGCCGTCCCAACGGACTCCAAGCTGGCTCTGCAGGGCATCGATCCTAACTCCTCACTGTGGATATCCAAATCCACCAGTAGGTTATTGGTGCGTCAGGCGTTCCTCGAACCCTGGTCCCCATCCTTTAACAACTTTCCTACAGGACACACAATAACTAATAAATACTAATAATAATAAGTAATTAAACTACAACTAGTGGTTTCATACCCACTAGCCACCTAACCATAATCACAACCAACAGCGGAAATAACAAATACCAATATCCAATAAATATCCAATAATAATAAATAACCAATATTTAAAACATAACCAATAAACAATAACCAAACAACAGGAAACATAGAACACGCAACCTAGCAATGTTTCTAATGACCCAACTCTAGCAACCTAGCAATACCAAACAACAACCAATCGAGTCTCTAGAACATCCTCCTCTTCATTGCCTTGATTCCACGATCCCACTTTGCCTTTACCTGCACCACAAACACAAATTGAGATGCATGAGTATTTTATAAATATTCAGTGAGGCAATCCTCCCATCTACTGGGCTATACACACAAGCAACTGTAATTCCAATGTTCCAAACAATCAACAAACAAAGCATACAAACCAGGAAAACAAACATCAACTCGCTGGAAGGGAGGTGTCGACCGACACAAGCCAAGTGTCGACCGACACCAGCCAAGTGTTGACCGACATTGGCTCATGGTGTCGACCGACACTACCCCACAGTGTCGATCGATGTCGCTTTACTGGTGTCGACCGACACTAATTGGTGTCGACCGACACTAATTGGTGTCGATCGACACTCCCTCTGCAACTGCGATCTGCACGAATCCGAGAGTCGAATCTCGCTCCCAAACTCCACCAAATCATCCAATACTCAAAACCCAAGCCATATACATCCGTAGGAACCTGTAGCAATCAATCCCAGCAAGAAAACACACAAACACAACAACAAACAAGCAAGAACAAGGAATCACAGGCTTAGATCAGCCATGGTCATGCACTCAGCTTTGCCAAGACGAATCTGAACCTCAAACAAGCAGAACAACGCTCCTAGGAAGCTCCTACAACGATCTCAGCTACAGATCTCTACAGGAACAGCCTCAAATCTCCAGATATCTCCCAAAACGCTTAAAAAAACTCACAAAACTCTCTCTGTTTCTATTTCTCAAAACGGCCAAAACACGTCGAATGAGACAAAACACGTGTTTAAGGGTTTTCCTAACCCAAAACGCAGCGTTTAACTTAACTCGTCCGCAGAAAACCAACCTTGCATCGACCAATGCAATCCCTAAATCGGGATTTCGGTTCATGGATGTTACAATTCTCCTCCACCAATCTAGATTCGTCCTCGAATCTTGAACAACTATCAGCCAAGGATTTCCATGCTACCGTCTCCATGGCCTGCACCCCTCCGACTGATCTACAGAAGGTCACCTCTAGGCGATAGACTCACGCTCCAGGCATTATTTGCTCTCAACTTTTGGACTTTCCTTTACTCATAGTCCTAAACCTTGAGTTTTTATTGGCTCTTCATCAGACCTAAATCGGTGTGCCATAATGTTGGCTCCTCATCGGGCCTAAGCCGCATGCCATAATATATAAGGAATATCCAATACTCGTCTCTCGGGTTGCCACCCTACAGCGCACCCCCAGATCGTCATCCAAAGTCGATATACCAACCATACTCCCAAGCCACAAAGTCTCATAATATGGCAGTACTAGGAGAACCAAAGTCCCCCAAGAGTCGCGAGCAAACAATTCTGAACACGTCTGAGTCATATCCCTATTCAGGTTTCCTTTCTGTGGCTCGCGTAAGACATCACAATGTCCTACCAACCACATATCCCCTCACTGGAATACCTCATGACCGCACAAGGATCATATACATGCCACAAGGGCCAAACAAATGTCCTAAACAGGACCGCCACCAAGGCCAAACAATATGTCCTAAACAGGACCGCCACAAAGGCCAAACAAATGTCCTTAACAGGACCGCCACCAAGGCCAAACAATCTGTCCTAAACAGGACCGTCACAAAAACCACTCTGGCTAAACAGCCCGCCACAAATGCCACACATCTGGCTAAACAGCCCGCCACAAAGGCTACATCTGGCTAAACAGCCCGGCCCAAAGGCCACACATCTGGCTGAACAGCCCGCCACAAAAGCCACACATCTGGCTAGACAGCCCGCTACAAAGGCCACACATCTGGCTAAACAGCCCGTCACAAAGGCCACACATCTGGCTAAACAGCCCACCACAAAGGAAACACAATGTCTTAAAAAACTGCCACACACGGCACAATGACTCAAAACTCCACCACTAAGGCCACACAAGCCCCTCCAAGGCTCTCCACCACTAAAATGGACAAATTCTAACTCACATAAAACTTTCCATATTTAGCACTTTCCACTTTTGGAAACTTCTACTTTCAGGAAACTTTCCCCAACCCCGCCTCACAGAAATTTTGTACCCCGAGCACCACCTCATCTTATTACTGAGTCGCACAACCACACGACCGAGTAAACAATAGAGATGGGCTGGAATACTCCATTCCCTCTCCAGCCACGGATTACAGATGGGACCAGGCTAGACAAGCTCAAGTCGCGGCTTGCGTCTCATACCACTTCTTAAACCTTGCCTCATCCTCGCCTCAGACTCCCAAGTCTGCTCGTTAACACCATCACAGTCCCAAAAGACTCTCATCAAATAAATCTTCTTCTTCCGAAGTTCCTTGATCCTCCTCCCGAGAACCCTCACTCGTCTTGCCTCCAAAGTCATGTTAGGCTGCAGATCTTCGGAATCTTAGCCAACAACTGATCATGCTCACGGAGACACTTCTGCAACATAGAAACATGGAAGACCTTGTGGAACGCACGCATAACCTCAGGCAAATCCAGCCTATATGCCACCGGTCCCACCCGCTCAATCACTCTGAATGGACCCATAAACTTTGGACTCAACTTAGTCTCTGTCAATGACCTGTTCGGACCCCGCAATAAGGCCATCTTGAGGTACACTTTGTATCCTACCTGAAACTCAAGATCTCTCCTCCTCTTATCAGCATAACTCCTCTGCCTATCCTGAGCTTCCTTCATGTTCAGCTTGAGAACCCGAATCTTCTCTAAGGTCTCCTGAACAAAATCCGCCCCGAACATGCTCCTCTCCCCCACCTGAGTCCAGCATAACGGTGTACGGCATGGTCTCCCATACAAAGCCTCATAAGGAGCCATCTTAATACTCGCCTGATAACTGTTGTTGTAAGCAAACTCTACCAGGATCAGGTGATCTGCCCAATGGCCACCCCAATCCAACACACACATCCTCAGCAAATCCTCCAGCGTCTGGATCTTCCTCTCTGATTGTCCATCGGTCTGAAGATGATAAGTTGTACTCATATGCACTTTAGTGCCCATCTCTACCTGAAATACCTTCCAGAATACCGAAGTGAACTTGGAATCCCTATCAGACACAATACTCGCTGGCACCCCATGCAACCTAACTATCTCCCTCACATATTTCTTAGCCAAGACCGCTGCTTCATCAATCTTCTTAATGCCCAGAAAATGTGTTGACTTAGTCAACCGGTCCAGAATGACCCAGATAGCATCAAAAGTCCGAGACAGTGGCAATCCTACCACGAAATCCATCGTTATCATATCCCACTTCCACTTAGGAATGGGTAAACTCTTTAATAACCCTCCAGGAACCTAATGCTCAGCCTTCACTAGCTGACACACATCGCATCTCGCGACCCAACTAGCTACATCCTTCTTCATCCCGACCCAGTGATAGTACCTCTTGAGATCACGGTATATCTTAGTCGCTCCTGGATGAATAGAAAACCTGATCGCATGAGCCTCTCTCAGGATCTCCTGCCTAAACTCCTCATCATTAGGCACACAAATTCGACCATGCACCAAGATAGTACCATTAGCTGAGAACTAATACTCCGAACCAACATCCTTAGAGGAATTCACCAGCCCCAAATCCTTCTCCTGAGCCAACCGCACCCTGCTCAGAAGATCCGCTATATCAGCTGCCTCCAAACCTAACGGTTCTTGAGCCAACCGCACCCTGCACAATGCATTGATTTCTCCTACCAGAGACTTCATCTCCTGCTCCTGTAGTAACCTGCCAAACCAAGAAAACTCCTGATCTTTGTGGTATTCTGTGGTTTAGGCCAAACCCTAAAAGACTGAATCTTCTCCGGATCTACAGAAAATCCCTCTCCAGAAACAATATGATCCAAAACAGCCCATCTCATGCTGCCAAAAACTGAACTTGCTCAACTTAGCAAACGACATCTACTCCCGCAGCTTCTCCAGAACTTGCCCATGATGTCGTCGATAAAAAATGATGACAGACACGTCCAAAAACTCCTTAAACACGATGATCATCAATCTCATAAACGCTACCGGCGCATTAGTCAACCCCGAAAGGCATCTCCACAAACCCATAATGCCCATACCTCGTCCTGAATGCAGTCTTCCTCACATCTACCTCATCTATCGAAATCTGATGATAACCCGACGCCAGATCTATCTTGGAGAACCAAGTAGCACCCCTCAACTGATCCAACAACTAATCGATCCTGGGGAGAGGGTACTTGTTCTTCAAAGTGACCCGGTTCAAACCCCGTTAGTCAATACAGAAGCGGAAACTCCCATCCTTCTTCTTAACAAATAACCCCAGCGCTCCCCACGGTGATACACTAGGACGGATGAATCCCTTGCTCCATAAATCCTCTAGTTAATTCCTCAGTTCTACTAAACTAATACTCAAGTATGCCAACATCAACTCGCCGCCATCTGAATATCAACCCTCTTGTTCGTCCAAGAACCTCTAGTAACTTGCCTCGTAGGGAAACTTCCACAAGATAGCTTATTCCAGAAATAGCTTTTCTACTTGGCAATTCTCCACAGCAAATCATCAATACGAGCGTAATAAAACAAACAAGTACCATACGTTTGCATATTCCGATTCACCACATCAAACGCCTTGCACGCCGCCAACTTAACCTACTTGACTTGTTTCCCCCAGCAAGCTTACCAAAACCTTGAATCTAGCAACCCTATCCATCTCCAATGTACTTCATCCACCATCGTCGCAACAATTAGTTTATCCTACCATGAAGGCTTCTCGTGAATCTTATTTACCTGGCAACCATGCCCCTGCCGGCTCATACCTGCTGCAGCTCTCCTTCCCCGGACTTCAGCACCTACGACCACCCAATCTTGGCACATCAGCCACACATTCATGACCGTATCGGCCATAAAACCCTTGCCCACCGGCCAACATAATCCTAAAATCCAAGATTAAACCACCATAACTCTCTAGGTCTACATTCTGTCATCATCTTTATACTCACGTTCTATACATTGCTTGCTCCCAACTCTTCCACCCTTAGGTCGCAACCTTCGAGCCATACCGATCTCACTCTCAGACCAGCGTCTTCGAGTTATACCGTCTCAATCTTGAACCACAATCCTCAAGATCTCAGTATCAGGGGAACTACTCACCCCCTCAGAGAAACATCATCTCCTCTGCCACTCTCGGAGCCCTCAGCCCCTCGAGCTATCGGTATTCAGGGGAATTACCATCCCCACAGTAGCAACAATCCTTAACGATTAAAAACATCTCTCGACAAAAAAGTACCTCATGTGGTCCGAGTATAACATTGTAATGTTACACCTGCCCCCTTAACTTCTAATATCCAACTGGATTAACCCCCAAACAGAGAAATATCTGCTCCAACTACATATGTCCACCTATCTGCCTCTCTAGGCCTGATACCTCTTGAGAATAATTTCATACCGGTCATCTACAACCGCTCCATCCTCTTAACATAGGATGAAAACTCCTCAACATCTGCAGCCCTCGGCTGCACCCCGCCACATGCGGTACAACTGGAGCCTGCACTGGTAACCCTCTCGGTAACTGCTCCAACAGCACACCAACAGATCCGCCAAGCAATCATCTCGAACCTGGGCTCCACCTGCTGCAACCCCACACCTGGGTTTCCAGCACCTCCGACACGCTCACCGGCTAACCCCCTCTGGTTCCTCCTGATACGCTTGCGACCCTCTGACGTACCTCTTCGTGGAACTCTGGACCACCCACTCTCTGGCCTCGGGACCCGCCCGACCATGACCACGACCACGTCCCCGTCCACGACCATCAACTCAACGCCTTTAATCATTGCACTTCCAAGAACAGAGGCTAACAAGCAATCTTAACATAACACAAAAACACAAAAACACAAACTCACCGTGGAATCACACTGTAGGCTCGAAGAGGATGTTCTAGGACTCCATGTCATACACAATTGACTAACTCACATAATCAATCAAAGCATGCAAATCCCAAACATCTACAGCACAAAGCCTAGTGAACCCAAACCTAGAACCGTAAGGGTTCTGATACCAAAATAAAACGACCCGACCCGTTTTTTATTTTTAATAAATAAATAATAAATACTAATAATAATAATAAGTAATTAAACTACAACTAGTGGTCCCATACCCACTAGCCACCTAACCACAATCACAACCAACAGCGGAAATAACAAATACCAATATCCAATAATAATAAATAACCAATATTCAAAACNCTGATACCTCTTGAGAATAATTTCATACCGGTCATCTACAACCGCTCCATCCTCTTAACATAGGATGAAAACTCCTCAACATCTGCAGCCCTCGGCTGCACCCCGCCACATGCGGTACAACTGGAGCCTGCACTGGTAACCCTCTCGGTAACTGCTCCAACAGCACACCAACAGATCCGCCAAGCAATCATCTCGAACCTGGGCTCCACCTGCTGCAACCCCACACCTGGGTTTCCAGCACCTCCGACACGCTCACCGGCTAACCCCCTCTGGTTCCTCCTGATACGCTTGCGACCCTCTGACGTACCTCTTCGTGGAACTCTGGACCACCCACTCTCTGGCCTCGGGACCCGCCCGACCATGACCACGACCACGTCCCCGTCCACGACCATCAACTCAACGCCTTTAATCATTGCACTTCCAAGAACAGAGGCTAACAAGCAATCTTAACATAACACAAAAACACAAAAACACAAACTCACCGTGGAATCACACTGTAGGCTCGAAGAGGATGTTCTAGGACTCCATGTCATACACAATTGACTAACTCACATAATCAATCAAAGCATGCAAATCCCAAACATCTACAGCACAAAGCCTAGTGAACCCAAACCTAGAACCGTAAGGGTTCTGATACCAAAATAAAACGACCCGACCCGTTTTTTATTTTTAATAAATAAATAATAAATACTAATAATAATAATAAGTAATTAAACTACAACTAGTGGTCCCATACCCACTAGCCACCTAACCACAATCACAACCAACAGCGGAAATAACAAATACCAATATCCAATAATAATAAATAACCAATATTCAAAACATAACCAATAACCAATAACCAAACAACAGGAAACATATAACTAGGAACCTAGCAATGTTTCTAATGATCCAACTCTAGCAACCTAGCAATGCCAAACAACAACCAATCGAGTCTCTAGAACATCCTCCTCTTCATTGCCTTGANCCACTCTCTGGCCTCGGGACCCGCCCGACCATGACCACGACCACGTCCCCGTCCACGACCATCAACTCAACGCCTTTAATCATTGCACTTCCAAGAACAGAGGCTAACAAGCAATCTTAACATAACACAAAAACACAAAAACACAAACTCACCGTGGAATCACACTGTAGGCTCGAAGAGGATGTTCTAGGACTCCATGTCATACACAATTGACTAACTCACATAATCAATCAAAGCATGCAAATCCCAAACATCTACAGCACAAAGCCTAGTGAACCCAAACCTAGAACCGTAAGGGTTCTGATACCAAAATAAAACGACCCGACCCGTTTTTTATTTTTAATAAATAAATAATAAATACTAATAATAATAATAAGTAATTAAACTACAACTAGTGGTCCCATACCCACTAGCCACCTAACCACAATCACAACCAACAGCGGAAATAACAAATACCAATATCCAATAATAATAAATAACCAATATTCAAAACATAACCAATAACCAATAACCAAACAACAGGAAACATATAACTAGGAACCTAGCAATGTTTCTAATGATCCAACTCTAGCAACCTAGCAATGCCAAACAACAACCAATCGAGTCTCTAGAACATCCTCCTCTTCATTGCCTTGATTCCACGATCACAATTTGCCTTTACCTGCACCACAAACACAAATTGAAATGCATGAGTATTTTATAAACACTCAGTGAGGCAATCCTCCCATCTACTGGGCTATACACACAAGCAACTGTAATTCCAATGTTCCAAACAATCAACAAACAAAGCATACAAACCAGGAAAAGAAACATCAACTCGCTGGAAAGGAGGTGTCAACCGACACCAGCCAAGTGTCGACCAACACCAGCCAAGTGTCGACCGACACTGGCTCATGGTGTCGACCGACACTACCCCACAGTTTCGATCGATGCCGCTTCACTGGTTTCGACCGACACCAATTGGTGTTGATCGACACTCCCTCTGCAACTGCAATCCGCACGAAACCGAGAGTCGAATCTCGCTCTCAAACTCCACCAAATCGTCCAATACTCAAAACCCAAGACATATACATCCTTAGGAACTTGTAGCAATCAATCCCAGCAAGAAAACACACAAACACAGCAACAAACAAGCAAGAACAAGGAATCACAGGCTTAGATCAGCCATGGTCATGCACTCACCTTTGCCAAGATGAATCTGAACCTCAAACCAGCAGAACAACGCTCCTAGGAAGCTCCTACAACGATCCCAGTTACAGATCTCTACAGGAACAGTCTCAAATCTCCAGAAATCTCCCAAAACGCTTAAGAACACTCACAAAACTTTCTCTCTGTTTCTATTTCTCAAAAACGGCCAAAACACGTCGAATGAGACAAAACTCGTATTAAGGGTTTTTCTAACCCAAAACGCAGCGTTTAACTTAACTCGTTCGCAGAAAACCAACCTTGCATTGACCGATGCACATAGTGCATCGACCGATGCAATTTCTAAATCGGAATTTTGGTTCGCAGATGTTACAATAACTTTATACTTCCACCGTTTCAAAATATAGGATGTTTTAACTAAAGCACGCAGATTAAGAACTCTTTACTTTTAACAAGCTCAACCAATCAGAAACAATACTGCATAATATAAATACTAAACTAATCTAAAAATTGCATAGAAACTTGAAAACATCATATATTATGAAACAAAAGTCTTCTCTAAAACATCTTATATTTTGAAACGGAGGAAGTATTTTGTTTTAAAATATCACTAATCATCTTTTATTGGACCTATAATTATTTAATCTCTTATTTAATTTACCAAAATTTAAGAATAAAAAAAATCTATTTGGTTAAAAAAAACTAGTTTCCAATAATTTCTAGCTTTCAATTTAAATTAAGGTTTTATGTTTAAGAAACTAGAAGATTATATTATTTACATTATGTTTGACTTATTAGTTGATATATTATTTGTATACTATGTTTTATTTTCATTTATCTATCAAACAATAAAAAATAATCTGTAAAAATTGAAACGATCCGATCCATTTTTTTGTTTTAAATTCAATATTAAACTAGTGATATCATATTCACTAACATCCTAACCCCAACAACAACAGAAATAAACAGCAATAAACCAATAACATCAACCAACAATTATCCAATAACCAATAAACCAATAATAATTCTATAGCAACTAAACCAATAAATCATTCTACATAAACCAAAAAACCAACAATCATAGATAACATTCTACGGATTCAACCCTAACAACCTAACAGAAGCCAGACAACAACCAATCAAACAACTAGAACATTCTCCTCTTCATTGCTTTGATTCCACGACCACATTTTGCCTTTACCTTCACCACAAACATCAATTGAGATACATGAGTACTGTCATAAACACTCAGTGAGGCAATCCTCCCATCTACTGGGCTATACACAAAAGCAACTGAGAATCTAATGTCCAACATTCAACAAATAAACACAAACAAACCAAAAAAACATTTATCAGCCGCCTGCTGAAAGGGTTGGTATCAGCCGCCTGCTGAAAGGTTCGTGTCGACCGACATTGATCGTTAGTGTCGACTGACACTGATCATTGGTGTCAACCGACACTGATCGTTGGTGTTGACCGACACTGATCGTTGGTGTCGACCAACACTGACCTCCTCGACCCGAAAGCTCTAGCAGTATCGACCGACACCTCCACCTAGTATCGACCAACACATGCCCAAGTCCTCGCACCATCAACTCTTTGGTGTCGACCGACACCCACCTGTTATCGATCAATACCGATCCCACAGATGCGTTATACTTGAAGCTGACGGTCTGTTCTTCGCCTTCCACCGCCTCCAAATCGTCCAAGGCTCATCCAAAAGCCAAGTAAGGCCATAGGGACCATGAAACAACCACAACAAGCAAGAAAACAACCACAAACAGACATAAAACAAGCTAAACAAATGAATCTTAGACTTAGATCAGTCATGATCATGCACTCACCTCTTTAGCAGGAAGTTTCTGACCAAAACCGACAAATCCAACACCCAAGCAACCTTCTAGCAAGCCTCTAGCCCTGGATCTTCACTCCCACAGAAGAATCTTTCAAGCAAAGGCACCAAAACTTCAAAATGTTCAAGAAACTCTCAAAAACACTTTTCTCTCTTCTAGTTCTCTGGAAACGACAAATGAGCAGCCACTAAAACCCTCAAGTTGACTTCTCCCTTAAATACCTCGGTTTAGGGTTTTCCCTCCTGGTGTCGATCGACACCCACCTCCAGAGCCGATGAATTTGTTCGCGGATGTTACAAAAATTAAAAATAACCTTAAAGTAACGGAATTGAACTGTGATAGATATTATAAACCCATTAAAACCAAATTGTAACTAATCCATATTACAAAAGATTTTTATATCGTTTCAGTTTCTGTAAAACGTTTATTTTTTTTTTGAATATAATTTAATATTATGGATAGAAAAAATAAAGTTTCTGTAGAACCAAAAAACCGTAAGTCCATTCCTAAATTCTCTTCTTGCTTATATTTAGTTAGAACGAACTGACTGGATAGAAAAAATTAATAAATCTTTTCAATTTGGTGGGATTAACTTATTTTGAACTGATAGTCATAAAAAAAATGCATAGCTCGCTCATCCATCCGCTAGACAATTAATATTTCTATACATATGTGAGATACAGACTATCAAGTCCTTCGAGTTCGAAATAAAGTCATAACACAAACATAGTAGGGAAGACACAATATGTGAATCATTAATCTTTGTCTTAAGAAAACCAACCACCATTTTCGAGTCTACTTCCGGCTCTAAGCATGTAATCCATCTCTCCCACACTATATATAAGCCATAGTAAAAGCGTTATAACTCTGCTAATAGTGTTGAATATATCCCAATATTTAAAGCAAAACTATCACAGCAATTACCTTCTCCAACACATACAACCCCGTTGTTATCAGCTCGGGATTCCTATGAAAAGTTCCATTTGTATTCAACTTGAACCATCCAATCGAATGTGGAGTTGATCCTTCAACATGTTTGAACAAGGATCAAGTCTCATTTTTTTTTCAATCTTTATATGTTTGTTTATTTTTTAATATTAGATCACAACAGAACGATACATTAGCTAAATTTTTACATTTATTGAGAGTAGGTGTCGATCTTTGGTGTGATAGTGTATGTTTGCAGTTGACTTATTATTTGCCACTATGGTGACTTCACCTTTATATGTGTTTAATGCTATTTTCTTATTTTTAAGACAATTTTATCAAAAATACAAAACCTCATATATGTATTAACATATTAAAAAATGGATTACAATAAACTTTTATGTTTTCCGCTGCATTTTATAAAGCAAAATTTAAAATTTATCTGTTTGTGTTTGAATTATAAACTGAACCAACTTGTGAAACTCTGAAACAAGTCAATCAGAGTTTGGTTTTGTCTATCAACATTTGTAATAAATGTATGAGTTAACTAATATGTTGATGAGCAGGTTGTTCAAAGAAAAAAGTAATATGTTGATGAGTTTGCCCCAAAAAAAGAAAAGAAGTAATATGTTGATGAATTATTTGTAAAAGTGTCGTATAAAAAACCGTAAATAAGTTTACGTAGATTATACATGCGTTTTTAATCGATGATACATTATTTATGCACATTGCACATGTATCAAATATTTGAAATATGATGGACAGTGAAGTCACCATAGTGGCAAATAAAAAGTCAACTGCAAACTATGGTGACTTATTATTTTTGCAAACTATGATGACTCAAAATCAAATATCTTTTGGAGAACAAAAATATAACTTTTGGAGTCAAAACACCCAACATGTGACATTTTATATACTTTTTAAATATAATCTCAAGAAAAAGGGTGTAATCTTAAGCACTGTTTACCCCCACAAAAATAATATATACTTAGAACTTGAGATTTAGTTACTGTAAACATTAACAACATACTTGATCATTTTAAATAGAAAACATAAAATATTTCAGGAATTTCATATTTCCATCATATTCAAATGTCATTTTTAGTTAGTCAAAAAATTTCAAATTATATTTTCTTCAATATATTATATATATTTTTTTCGACACCAATATATTATATATATTTTTTCGACACTTAAATATGTATCTTTAAATTATTTGTAAGGAAGAAAGAAGTGTGATTCAACCTGAATAAAAAACACTGAACTCTTTTGTAAATTGCAAAAATTTACGTACAATTTAATCAGTTATAAATTACATGTTTATGTAAAATTTAGTAAGTTAAGTTACCACTTTTTACCAAAACAGAAAATTTACTTAGCATTTATCTTCATGATTCATAACCTAGAGGGGTTTATTGAACCATATATATATATATATATATTTGAGTTTTTGTAAAATTTTAAATAATTTTGATGATTTTGGTTGAACTTAATAAAGTTGTTATGATTTGTTATTAAAATTTTATGAAATTCTAATAAAAGCTATGACAATTAGTTTTTTTTTTAATTTTGAAGTAAGAAATCCATGTAAAACACTTTAAATTCATTGCGGAAAAGATGATAAGAATGCGATAATCAATAATATTATACGATAATACATTTGAAGTATTGCGGAAAGCATACTACTTTTAAGGTTTAATTATGTAAAATGTGGTTTGTTTCCTGACAATGATTATTATGATAATTTTGATGAAGAAAATACCAATTCTATAATTCTTACCATCGTAATAGATGGTTTTTTTTATGTGTATTGCTTGCATGTAATGAATTAAAAGGTTGTAAAGAAATTATGGTGTGCAACTTTAGCACACAAATGTGACAATGAATAATAATAATATATAAAATAATACATTTGAAACATAAACAAATACGACAAGCATACTATTTTTTATTTATATTTGTTGAGTTATAACATTATATTATTGATCCTTATCATTTGTATCTATAATTATTTGATATTGTGATATATTTAAAAGTGTAATATTCAAACCCATATATATCACAAATAGAAATTATTAAAATATCAGTTAATTAACAGTTAACACTACTTGTCACTTTTAAGTTTTAACATCCTCATTATTTCTTAAGAATTGATGTGAATTTTGTTATGATAAGAAATTGACCTCTTTAATTAATTTAAAATTTTGGCTCATACCAGGTCACAACTTGTAACTAAAGATCAATAAGTTTATATTTTTTTGCAGAATACTTATTAAACTCATAATAAACAAAAATATCACAAAACTAAATTCTGGAAATATATATATATATATATATATATATTATCTCCGCCAAGTAACTATGAAATCAATTTTGTTAAATAATATATTAGTTTTTAATTTAATTTTTTGTTATATTAGAAATAATAATAATAATAATATAATTAGATGAATATAATATAGTATGAAATCTCATGCGGGAGTTGATTTTTAGTATTTTATTAAGAATTGACGTGAATTTTGTTACCATAAGAAAGTGACGTCTTTAATTAATTTAAAATTTTGGATCATACCAGGTCATAACTTGTATAACCAAAGATCAATAAGTTTATATTTTTTTCACAATACTTATTAAACTCATAATAAACAAAAATATAAGAAAACAAAAATTCTGGAAATAAATATATCATCTCCGCTAAGATGTTAAAATATATTACATTTTTTTATACCAAAAACTAAATTCACATGCATACCAAAAATGATATTATAATCACCAAAACAAATCTTGCTCAATACCACAAGAAATCCACATAGTATAATTATATTGTAACTTTGTAAGTATAATTTCTCTAAAAATACCATACACCAAAAAAATACTTTGTAGCTTAAAAATATATATATACGGTATTATATATGTAGATGTATAATGCCAATGGGGTGGTAAAATTTCGATTCCTCCTACAGGCAGAAAGATTTTGTATGATAGTTCATAAATGTCATAAATAAGATTCATAACTCATCGAATAAACCCTCAATGTCGACGATGCATTATAGTAAGTTAGTGAGATTTCTTAAATCGGATTGAATTGAATTTGAATTGACTTGACCGATTACAAAAATAACTTCCAAATCTAATTACAAACAACATTTAAAACAAGTTAGCCTAGTAAAGTTTTTAGATAAATGGTAGTATGTATGGCCATGGAATATGTGGTGTCGGCAACACCTAAACCAGTAATAAGTCGACAAGTGATAAAGTTGGGATCATCGACATTATATTATTTTAGGAATAAAAAACCCATTCCTTCTCACTAACTAATTTTGGGCCTCTGTAGCTGTCCTATCCAAGGAACAATTTTAAAGACTCACTTCACTCTCACTTACATGATCACTATCACTTACATGATCACTATCACTATCACTCTCACTTATATCACTATCACTCACTGTTATTATCACTCACTTCTCACTTCTCATTACCAGTATCATTAAATAATCATTTATACTATTGTTTCTCTTCGTTTTTCTTTTTAGTGAGATGTTATAATCAATTAATCATTACTATTTGTTTTGGAGCTAAGTTTTGTTTCTCTTGTCGACATGCTTACATATTTTATTATTATTTGAAAGTATATTATTTTGGATTGCCACATAAAGATAAAAGTTTGAGTTTGAGTTTTGAAATGTTATGAAGGTAAGTTTCGGCTAAAATCCATATACGATATTTAATGAATTTATAAGGTATATATCTATCCATGACCTAAAAAAATTAGTTAAATTTCACTTTTTTTGGATTAGGAATGCATGGTTTTGATACGTACCATTTTGAAGATTTATGGACATCTAGCTGACATATCAATCACGCTATGCCGGTCTGGTATGACTCAAAGTCTCAAACTCCCAATATCGCATAGATATTTTAAATTGATGTTCTTTGGCTTTATAAATAAACTGTGGCATAGACCGAATGGTTTCCGGCTTTGTTAACAAAGAGTATCCATTTTAAACTTTCATCAATCAGTATGGTTTGTTCACAAATCCAAATTAGTTCAATTGCAATAGTGAAAACACCGGACTATCTTAACTCCAAAAAATAAACACACATACTTTTCACAACAATTAGAAGACGACAAGAGGAAATATAGAACAAAAATATAAAAAGTATGAAACATAAGATTTCTATATTTAAGATGGAAGTGAAAACTTAACATGCTTAATTATAAGTATAAATGTGAAACTGAAAATTAAAATTTTATAACTCTAATAAACATAAATGATATTTTTTTCGAATCATGAAACATGGATTCGTTCAACCAAATGCGTAGCGTATAAATCAATGTTAGGAAGAAACATGACTACTAAAATTATTTTAAAACATTATATGAAATGTAAACTTGTTATGTTTATTAGTGACCTTTTTTGGGCCACTTTCTTTTTAGGTTTTTTTTTTTGTGCAAATTAGTACATTTTCAAAACTTAACTGGATTTTTAGTACATAGCAATGTTTTTAAAACCGGACCGGTCACTGAACCGGGAAAGCTTCTGAATCATGAGTCAATATGGTTCGACCGGGGTCAACCGGGTTCAATTGATTTTGATGATATTTTTATAAATAATAGGTATGGATATGTCTTCTATTTTTTTTCAATGATTATAACTATAATATAATTGGATATACCAAATAAAATAATTCATTAATCATAATGTTTTTAAAAAACATTAAAAAGTAATAAACTCAAACTGTAACAAACTCAAAGTATAACCATTACTAAAATATTTTAGAAATTCAAATCTAAAAGCAATAAGATAATAAGAGTGTAGAACATGCAATCTTCATTCTCTAAGAAACCCTACTATTGCTGATTTGCTAAGAAGAAAACTAGAAAAGGTAATTAATTAAATTAATTGTACTCAAATTTACCAAAAAAAAAAATAGAACCCAGTTTTATCCGGTTTAGTGGTTCACCGGTTTTTAGTTTTTTGGCGGGTTGATATGGTTTTTTACCGGTTCAATTTCTTTTGGGTTTTGATATTAATCCAACCCAGACATGATGCCGGTTCGCGGGTTAACGTGGTTCGACCGCCGGTCCGGTCCGGTTTTGAAAACATTGGTACATAGAGTAGAGTGTGGTACGTGATGTGAAATTACAAAAGCGTATTTTCATCCATAAAGCTCATTTACTTATTCTACATTATTTTTAAAAATATATATATATTTTTTAAATGTACAATTATTACTTATTCTAAATACTAAGATAAAATAATCATGAGAGAATAAATAAAAATAAAAATATTGTGAACCCAACCGGACGAAATAATTTAATTTTATAAAATAATTTTAAAATATTTGTGAGATCCCACAATTAAAAGAATAGATTAATGGGCTTGGTTTTCTAGTGTGTCTTCTCGTGATCCTTCAAACAGTGTATGTGCCAGAGAGTTCGTGGTAGGTAGACAAAAGGGTTGGACCGTGCCATCAGCTCATCAAACTATACAATCAAAGGGCAGAGCAAAGCAGGTTCCGAATCAGTGAGTCTCTGCATAAGTTAAGAAACCATTTTGCTCATTCCGATACATAAATCATATTGAGTCGAAAATCATGGACAATGCAGTGTTCGTCTACCAACCAAACAAGACTCGGTGCTTCAATTGACAAGAGACGTTACGATAGCTTCAACACAGATGCAGCCACCGCTATATTCACAGATGGTCACACTTCCTTCACGCTAACTGGTCTGGTCCATATCATTTCATCACAGCTTCGCCTTGTTCTTCTTCCTCTGTTTTGCCTTCTACTAACAGCTACGTTGGTATATTACCGTATTTGTCCGTGTGTTGTTTATTTCTATTGTAAATGATCTACACGATTCATATAACTAGAAGACCTATAGTATATGAATATATGAAGGATAACGAAACACTGAGACTGAGGTTAACTATAGGCAAAACAATCAAGAAGACCTATAAATGTTTCTTTATTCTCTCTTTAAAACTGCTATTCGAAAATAAACAATGTCTACAAGGTATGTAAAAACTGAGGGTTTGTTTTCTTCTATGGTTTTGCTGATCTTTAGAAAACTGAAAAACTAACATCTAACCTCACTCGCTCATTCCTGATCAAATGTTTTTCCCGAGTTCAATCTTTTTCACCAGTCTGACTGTGTTTTGAAATACCGAATCTAGTATCCCCGCGACCTGAAATCCAACAAGCAAAAAGTCTTAACTTCTACACCAAGGAATCCAATAGAGACTATGAAAAAAGCTAGGCTGTGAGACAAATGCTATACCGTAAAAACACCTCCTATTATGGCGCAAACATTGGTGATGAAGTGCGAGAAGGACTTCGGGTTCTCACTTATTAAGACCTGCAAACAAAAAAAACAGAGCAATGTATAGTATGAAAAAAGGAGAACATGCATTCAAATTAGTAGAGCATGATATATTTATTTCTCATCTGTTTAAGTACCTGCATTGGAGAGAGCTCAAAGTGAAACTTTGCTTCGGGATAATGGTAACTGCGAGCTACACTGCTATGAGCCGTATATTCATATTCCTCAATCAATGAGTGCTCTTGGCCGGATCTCCTTGAAACCACCTCTGTTTTGACTATTTGCAAGTAGTGTTCGAACTGTATATGTTACACACGTTATAAGAGAAACCTCGAGTAGGAAAGTACTTTCACATGGAATTTTGTGGAACTTACGGTAACATTAGCATCCAACTGTTGTTGATTGATGAACGATTTCCCATTCAGCCTATCATGGCTTTGGCCAAGATAAGGCAGTAATCGTTTCATATCAGTCCACAACCTTTCTGAAACCATTGTACCAAATGTTAGATGGGTTACAATATGAGACATGTTTATTTGAGAAACATCGAATGAATGAGCTCCTGAATTAGCTGAGATCACAAGTTCGCCCGGGACCTGAAAAAAGAAAACAATATAAAAGACAAAATTGGCACCATGAGAAGGAAAAAAAAAACACATGAACATCTCATAAAATTTGGATGTTTTCACATTTTTACCTTCTTTGCACGCACATAGCCTTCAAATCTACAACCTCCACTAACTGGTGCCTTTTTAATAGTTGTGGACGCATTAACAGATTTATCATCCAAAGCCAACTTATGATCCTCTTTTTTGATAGGCTTGAGTAGTTCTTCCACCATCTGAAAGAAGAAAAAACAGTTGTAATGATATGCTATTGAATCCTATATAGGTAGAATCTGAATTTAGAGTAGTCTACCTTGACTAGGCTATCTGTGTCTCGATCTCCATAATACGATTCATGTTCGTGGTGCCCATGGTCCTCCCTGAATAAGATAGTGAGCATTATTATATAAACCACCTTTTTTGGACCAAAAATGATGTGGAGTTTTATACAAGAGGTGAGTAAATGGTTTAAGTAGACGACATGAAAAAATTATAACTGAAGCAAATTGTAAAGGAGGTAAGTTCAAAACTCACCTAAGATCACTGCCTTTTCGGAAAATCCGAATAGATGGGTAGCCTTGTATATGATTGCTGAAAATTTCATTTGATAAATTAGAACTGAGAAAACCTAATGTGACTACGAAATACCCTAAAACAACAAGAAATAGAGGAGGAAAAAAGTCAAGATTGACAGATACCTATTACATAGAGTAGCTTCTAGTGTGCAATCAACACTTCCTAAAAGAACACGGTCATCAATTCCAGGATCATATCTGAAACATCAAATGTTCCAAAATGAAATCATCAGAAAAGCGTATCTGGATGATTTCTTTTATCTCATCAGAAAATGTTTAATAAATAATAACAAATACAGAAGAACAAAACACACACCTCTGTCTTGTTATTTCAGATGCTTTCTTCCAAGATGGTTTCTGAAAATTTTAGCAGAGCAAACAACAAAAAAAAAAACACGGTAAAAGACCAAGCATGAACATTTTATTGAGCTAACATAGGTTATTATCAGACCAACAAAAACTCTCACAACAGTGTTATTCATCCACCAATAAGATATTGTCTGCTAGACTCCATAGTCTGGTTGATTATAATAACAGTCGTAAAGGAAACAAAGGCAGATTCTTTCTGTTTCGACTGAAACTAACTAGGTTGTGATGAGAACATCTAGAGTCTAGTTTAAAAAATCTGGTAATTGCAAAAGTATTATGAAAATTGAATAGTCTACTACAAAATGCAAAACAATATTACCAGGCGATTACTCCAGTAGCACCACGGTGCATAAAAATTAACGACCAAAATTTGAAAACTGCATAAAGAAAATCAAACATCAGTTCATACTATAAAACCCTTTGGACATGTACTCATATATAGTTAGTAATAGTATATATACACAATATAAAAGAAGTTGCCAACTTACTGATGTGTATACTTGTCAAAAGAAGCAGCAGTTAATGGTATATCAGCATAACTATTTTCTTCATGATCTTCATCTCCATGGTTGATGAGATGTAATCCGGAGGTGGAGTGAAACTCCGCACCAGTGGCTCTTAAATGCGGATCAATTGGAACTTTTCTAATCGTTTTGGTCATATTCAACCTGTGCTGAAGAAAGTTTAAACATAGGATATGATTTAACTATTATTGTCACTGCACACCCTATGATGAGAAACTTATAACATGCATGCTCGCAATGCGAAATGGGATGATAGAAAACAGTTAGACTGAGAATTGGAAACAGAAACTTACAGTTCGCAACACGTCGCTCACGTCAACCGATGCAAATTCACATGAGAGGGCAGGAAAGCTACAAAAAAAAAGGTGAAAAACAGACCAGACATCAATTTATCAAGAAACTGTCTACCAGTATTCTAAATAAGATTGAACCATAAACACATAAGAAGGAACGATAGTGTCAAAAAAAAAATGGCATGGTGGTGTTGTTCATTCTAACCAATAATTACACATGATTTTTAAGCATTTACCTGATGTTGAAATCAATGTTTAAGTAGTCCCCATCAGAGCTTTTGTCAACTATTACGGATGTGCTAGTGTTAACTGCCAAATAACTACTCAGCTCCTGCAAGTTGTTAAACCATGAGCCAAAATCATGGAACAATGGCAGAATCATATACTATTCTTTCAAGGCAGAGAATGATAATTTACCATTCCAAACAAAAACAACATAGCAAGGGCAGCTACAATGGATAATCCAGCACCAGAGAGAGATGCCTCAGTCAAATCTCTTGGGATTTTCCTGAATAAAAGAAAAAAAGATATCATATTCAGAACAACACAATTACACTCAGTTCTAACTCCAGACAACAACAACACAAGTATACAATTTTAAAGACAAGGACCAAAAACACTGTTTCCCTATTCATAATCAAGATAAAAAAAAAAACAAAACGAGAAAGACAGGACCAAATTCTCACAATCCATAATCCAACAGACACTGTCCATATTTGTATTAAAAAAAAGGTACGAACTTTTCGCATGTGCATCAATGCCAATAACGAGAATTGTCACTAAAATTGTTACACGAAAGAGATAATAAGAGGGTTTGATTGTTTGTTTGTATGATGTACCTGTAGAAATCAACGGCCTTGATCTTAGTGGTTGAAACCATGGCTGTGGCAGAGACAGATCTCGACAATGAGCTCTCTCTCTCTCTGTACAGTATCTCCGGTTCTGTTCCTAAGGCCGTCTCGTGATCCCACTAAGCCAAATCTTCATCATTTAAAGTTTCGATTTTTTTTTTTTTGTTCTTTCTGTTCTCTGTTAGTGTTAGATCATATAATAGGAAAGAATCATCACACTATAAAAATATGGAATTTTCAATTTTGTGAAATGTGTATCTGACTAATCTACAAATGGAAACGAAGTAATCAGCTTTTGATCTTTTTGACTAAACCTCTCAGGTCAATAAATAAAATAAATCCTTCCAAAAAAAGAAAAAAAAACATATTGGCTTTGATCCGTAAACGTCGTCGTTTTATGTAAGTTTCGTTTTTTTTTTCTTTTGTCTTTTGATTTTTGTCAATCTGATGGAGAAACCAATCAGAAGACGGAAACGATGACGAGAGCTGTTCTACTGAGAGCTCTGACGAGAAAAACTTCGTCGCCTCTTATGCTCCTCGATCCATCTCCATCTCCATCACCAACCTCTCTCGATGCGTATGATCTTTACTCTCCTACCCATTTTTACCCACTGTTCGATCTTTTTTTGCCATGAAATCGATTCTTTCACTCCCCTGTCTTGTTTTCGTTGTCCCCGAAGCTCGATTTTGTAGTTTCCAATTTTTACATGTTGGATAATGGATTTGAAATGGTAAAGTATCGGTCTTTATGTTGATTTCAAAGTCTTGGAGAATAAAAAGGACAACTCATTATTGCTCAAGTGTTGTTTTGAAATAGCCAATTTGTGAAGCTTCTTTATATTTTCTTCTTGTTCATTGTGTGTTGTGTATGTTGGCATGTAGATTAGCACTCTGATTCTAGCTGAACATGAGAGTGGTTCTATCAAACCTCAGACAATTAGTACGGTAGTTGCAGCTAACTCTTTGGGTGAGGATTCTTCAATCTCTTTGTTATTGGCTGGTTCTGGTTCTTCTCTTCAAGATGCTGCTTCCCAAGCTGCCTCTTGTCATCCTTCTGTTTCCAAGGTGAACTGAAACTACTACTACATTCTCATTTTCTTCATGTGTTTTTTTTGTTTTAAGTGTGGTCTCTCAATGTTGGTACTTTTGTAGGTACTTGTTGCTGATTCTGATAAGTTTGAGTATCCACTAGCTGAACCTTGGGCTAAATTGGTTGACTTTGTTCGGCAACAAGGAGATTACTCCCACATCCTTGCTTCCTCTAGTTCATTTGGCAAGAATTTATTACCCCGTGTCGCTGCTCTTTTAGATGTTTCTCCTATTACTGATGTTGTCAAAATCTTTGGATCCAATCAGTTCATCAGGTACGTTCCAACTCTCTCTTGTTCCCGTTGGATTCATGATATGTGTTGTTGAACTGAAACTTAGCTTTTTAATCTGTGTCAGGCCTATATATGCGGGAAACGCTTTGTGTACAGTTCGTTATACTGGTGCTGGTCCTTGTATGTTGACTATTAGATCTACATCTTTTCCTGTCACCCCAATTACATCAGACTCCGAGTCAAAGAAAGCTACTATCTCTCAGATTGATCTCTCAAACTTCAAAGAAGGTTCGTTTAGTGTTCTCTTCGTGCATTCCTGTTCTAAAACTTTGGTTTCTTTTTTGAGAAACTTAGTTTTTTTCATTCCCCATTGCAGACTCTGCCAGCAAATCTAGATATGTGGGACGTTCAACTCAGGATACAGAACGGCCTGATCTTGGAAGTGCGCGTGTTGTGATAACTGGTGGAAGAGCGTTGAAGAGTGTTGAGAATTTTAAAATGATTGAAAAGCTTGCAGAAAAACTTGGCGGAGCAGGTTAGTATATATGCTTATCCTAATCACCAATGAGTATGTGGTAATCTGTTTCTCTTCAATGAGTTTGCTTTCAAAATGTGCATACATACATATCTAACGTTTTGTTTGTACAGTTGGTGCAACTCGTGCTGCTGTTGATGCTGGATATGTTCCTAATGATCTTCAGGTAACATTTTTTGGATCTTTGCTTTGGTTTTTCCTTCTGTTTAACGGCTTTTGAAATCCAACAAGAGTTTGGTTGTTGGTGTGTATTTGTCAGGTGGGACAAACTGGTAAAATAGTAGCTCCAGAGCTATACATGGCGTTTGGTGTTTCAGGAGCCATTCAACACTTAGCTGGAATTAAGGATTCTAAGGTGATTGTCGCGGTTAATAAAGACGCGGATGCACCTATTTTCCAGGTGACAAACATGATAGAGAGCCTTCTTCTCGGTAAATTTAAGATAGGACCAAAAACTATGCTAAAAGTGCTATGCAATTGTAGGTAGCTGACTATGGACTTGTTGGAGATCTTTTCGAAGTGATACCCGAGTTGCTGGAGAAGCTTCCCGAAAAGAAATGAGAACCCGAGAAACCGAAACATGTCTATGTAATCATCTCCTAAGCTGCTCTCTGTATTTTCAGGTGCAGACCATAGCAAGTAGTGTGTACATATCAAAACTGTAATAATAAAACGGTCTGAAGAAACTTTGTCATAATCTGTGTCTCACTTTTGATTCTTTCTCACGAATCTGACAAACAAGAAGCAAAGTGTTTTAACTTTCCAATATGAAATTCGATTTCTCTATACATTTGTCAATAATAGTAACAATTTTACATAAAAGAATCAGAAGAATAAAAAATAATGACAACAGTTAAAATAGAAAAAAAAGAATCATCAAGCAATAAGGTTAGATAACATGGACAAAGGAACTACACAAAGTCCTCTCTTCTTCAGTTCCGCAGAGAATTCTTCATGCATAACTTCATTTATCGTCAATCCTGTCTCTGTTATGCATCTTTTCTCCTATAAAATTCAACAAAGATACAATGTATGTTAGTCCAAATTCAAATCTACTTTTGATAAAAAGAAGTATCAGTTTCATGCAACAAATGTTTCTTATTACCTCGGACGTAACATTGTCCGTGAATTTTCCATTATCTTCCGCACCATCCAATACAAAGAAACCCTAAATAAACCCCAAAAAAAACAAAATGTTAGAAAACTATAATTAACAACAACAAAAAAATTAAGAAACAGTCATATATATATATATATATATATATATGTATAATGTATCTAACCTTGGTTTTATTAGAAGGAGAAGAAGCTGTGTCTTCTTCATCTTCTTCTTCCTCTCCTTTTTGCTGTTGTTGTTCGTCTTCTTCTTCTTTGTGTTGATGAATGATTCGTCTCTTTTTAGGGTTAGTATTAATGTTGGTAGCCTTTCGACGAACAACATTATTAATCTTTGTGGTGCGGACAGGAGATGCAGCGTCCGAGATCATAGAGGAATCATTATCGTAATAATGACTCATTTCTTCTTCGGTCTCCACCATTTCATCATCGTCATGATCAATATCTTCAAAGTAGACTATCCAACTACTCTCTTCTTGATCTTCTTCTTCGTGTATCGTTCGGATTTGGTGATTGGAGAATACTCTTTGTCTCACGCAGGAGTTCTCCATTTGAAGTGTTTGGGGGTATATGTAAGAGGTGTGTTATGTGATGAAGCTGATCAGACTTTTCTTGGCAAATGATTGTGTTATAGAACAGGCTCTCATTTATATAGTAAAGACCAAGGTTTTTAGATCATGGAAGTTGGAGGTGTGGCACATTTTGGTCCGTTTGTCCTTTTTGTTTTTTAATAGATTTTTATTTCTTTTTAATATTTGTTTTAGTTTTATATACCAACTAGTTACGGATCTTATGTACTTTGTTTTTAAAAAATGACATATGTACTTTTTCAATTAGGAAAACTAAAAGATCACAAGATTCATCACAACAAGAGATTTGCTTGCGGTTTGGGGTAACATTTGTCTTTTACGTACATCTGAAATTTTTTATATCTGTAAAAGAAAAAATTATATCAAATAATTTGTTATTGTAATATTTTTCATCTGTATATATATATTTGCGTAAACAAACAAATAATCTTAGGTCTAAAATTAAATAAAGATAGTTTGGTTTGCTTGATGTGCAAGAACAAGAAAAGGAGGGAAAGTGGTCGGCCTTCTTGTGGGTTAGTGGATAATGTGTGATTGTGCACGTTTCACATTTCTCCTTGTTCTCTAAGTGAGTTTGCTAACTCTAATCCTTCTCAGATTATATTATATTATCATCATAAAACTCAACCAAAAAAAAAAGTGCACTTTCAATAATGTTCGATTTCGTTTAGAAAAGAGATGCATATTTTAAGCCGTGACCTAATTAATCAACAAGATTCACTCATTGACATCGAGATTATCTGAGAATTTTAAAATAGCTGACATATTAACGGTTAAAAGTCCATGATCAATACCTGAAAAACATTATGGGTTAAATATTACTAGTTGGTATATCTTTAGATCATTGGTATACTTATATAACTAGATATTTTACACTAAGAATTGTTTTATTACAGTTTGGAATCGGTGTTTCATTTCGTGGCTTTGCCATGAGCTCTCATTTCATTTCCTTTGCAGGTTGAATTGTGTTGTTGTATTTTATCTTCTTTATTTTCTTTCTTCTGCTACTTGTTTCTCGTGTAACTTGAAAATGGTATAAAATCTTCACATTGATACAAAAAAAAAAAGTTGTGTTATTTTTAGAATCCATGCATACCAAGTTCACGCAACAAAGTTGGTAATCATTGAACTATTATCATTTAGTTTTCTGGATAAAACCGTAAACTACGTACATACCAACCTACTCTATGTGACTATATATAGCATCTCTTTGTATATATCTCTTATATATTGATATATACAACTCTTTTGATAACTATCACACGATAAGCAGTTATGAATATTCGCTAGTGGCAACCACATATTAACATCATTATCATCAAATCTTCTTTTCACCATGACTAAATCTAATCTAGGTCAAAATTTCGACACCTTAACATTCATACGCATCGTCTAACGTCATACATTTTTGCGTCACCTAATTAAAATTACAAAGAATGGGTACTTTATATTCATAAAATAAAAATCTAAATTCAGTTCACACATTTCACATCTTGGATGATGGTATTAACAACCCAAAAATACAAGAGGTGTTACATCAAAGCTATTTTACTTAAATCCAATAGGTATTACATCTATCTAACTATATATTCTGTTCAATCCAAAGAATTTTTTCTTTATGAAATTGTCTTGCCGGACTCAAAAGGTTCAAGAATCGTGGACCAACTATATTATATACAAACCATTGATTTATTATAAAATAACCATGTATTAGTTATATACGTCGTTTTTTTTTTTGTTATTTGGCCTTAACCTCACTATTACCTTCATCACGTTTCGTTTTTTAATTAGTGTTTTTAAATTAAGTGAAGACTATTTTCGCCTGCTTGCCAAGTTATAATCCACATTCTCGTTGAATCTTTATTACCACTTCCCCACGAATTACATGTCTTGATCATTGACCAAAATTTATTTATTTCAAGAAGTAAGAACCAAGTACTCTCTCGAAACATTAATTTTTGTATTTGGCCGTCTCTCTTAAAATCATTTGATTTCTTATTTTTTTACACACATGTCATCTACTCTCTAGTTCATAGATGATGCTACTAAATAGTTTAATTTCTCGGAGACGACATATATTTCTCCTTTTAACAAAGAAATTTAAAAAAACCTAAAACATAGAAAACAAATTTCTATCTTAGGATGATATATATCATTTACGTAGGCTAAAATGGGGTTTCATTTAAAAGAAGTACGTTCATAAATTTAACTTCTTTATAAAACTCTAAAATTAGAATGTAGCTAGTATATGAATTACATGATCAAAACAATGAGGAAACTAGAAAGAAAACAACATTTATTATAAGATTCTTCAATTTTGGTTTGTCAAACAGATTATTTAAAATAACAATTCTCCATTTGTCGACTGATGTATTTTAAGTTCAGATCTTTTAAAACAGTGTGCTTGCGCAATATCGTCCATCTCATTAGTGTGCTTACGCAATATCTTTCCGCAAGGGGTCTTTTACGAAGTATAATAAAAATATTTCATAAAGAATAAAATACAAAATGACTATATATAATATTCGTAAGTTATGTATCAATCATGTATGTGTATAAGATTCAACCCAACAGGCTAAGTTAGTTTATGAATCTATGACGATTAAAAAAGACCACTACGACTAGTACCAACAATACTTGTTACCAAAAAGAGTATGAACTTCACTTGACACATCCTTAAGAGCGTATTTGCTGAATTTTCCCTCAGTTTTAATTAAAAATTTTAATCCAGCCGTGAGTAATTTTTGGAATCACTAGTTCACCATTTGTGCTTTTGTCTTTACAATTTTGTCGAGAGATCAAAAACAAACTAACCAAATCGAACTGAAGACGGTTTAGTTTCTTGTCAACCCGATTGGTTTTCCAATAATTAAAACTAATTTATACATTTCTATCATCCATCCCACGATAATAATGTAAATGTGTTAGTATGTTACTATTCTACCTTGCACTTGATATCGATTATCGATTGATGGTTTCGAGTTTATCAAGTTACTAGATTATGACCGCGATATACCGCGGGTTCTAATACAATTTTTTTGTTAATGTACTATTTTTGTTAATTTTAGTGATTTAGTATATAATTTGTGTTCTATATCACACTACAATTTTTGTTTAATTAAATCAGTTTGATTCGACATATTTTATATGATATTGTTAAAATAGTAAAATGAAGATTTGGTGGGCTTGGTCTTCTCTCAAGAGTTCAACATTCCTTCTACCTGAAGAGTTCATAACTCTTACCATTACCTCTGATTCTTCCCAAACAATCAGTGTAGCAATTGAATCATTGGAGATTTGTTTGAGTGAATCATCCAGCCCAAAAAACACATCCCCTCCTCAGATCTTAGCCGATGAAAAAAAATATTGCAGCATGTGTTTCTCTATTGTGAACCTAATGTTTATCAAGACATCAACTGACAAGATTCATAGCCCTATTAAAACCATCTAAGCCACCATACTCTACTTCCACCAGTTTAAAAATACGATCTGTAAGCCAGAGGTTTAACTCTCCATGCAATGAAGACATGAAACTCTCTTCACCGGAAATTATTAACCCCTTCACATTAGGATCACAGTAATACCGGTTTGCATAATGTGCAGCTATGTTATGATATCTAAGGTTTGAATTTTCCCCATATGGCCATCGAAGCTCCACAGGGAAATTGTACTCGTATAGAACCTCATGTACTGTACTTCTCAATGTTCTGAACACGACCCGTCTTCTATCCATCACCATAATTCTGTATTTCTCAAGGGGAATAAGCTATTGATGGAGAGGTTCAGTGTTAAACAGAGCACCAAACTGGAAAACCGAGGCTTTTATGGGTTCAAAAGGCTTAAAGTTAGTAGTGAATATCTTTTAGTGTCTTCCTTGTCAACGATGGTGCATGTATTATCAATTCAATCCTATCATGTCACATAATCTGTCATGTAATATAACTCGTTTGTGTTATTTTGAAACTTTAATATGTTTAAATATTCATAATTTTAAACTTTTTATTAAGTTTAGATATATCAGTTATATATTATAAACTTCTTAAAATTTTATAATTTACTATATACGATAAATTTACTATATTTGTATGTTAGACATACACTTTTTATATTAATTGAGTAAGACATGTTCGTTTTAAAAATTCAAATTACAATATATGCAGACAATATTCTTTTTATTAACTTTATGTATTATATGATGATTTACATTTAAACTTTAAAATCAAAAAGAGATGATAGGAGAATAAATTTTTTTAATCTAGAATAAATTTTCTAAATATCTATATTAAATGTAGAAAATTATATATATGTTTTTTTTTAATTATGTTTAGTTATAAGGATAGTTGAGAGAGTTAACTAAACTTGTTTGAATATAAATATAAGCATTTAATGGCATTCAATGGTAAATGTTTCCAAAAACATATTTTTGAGCAAAAAGTGCTGCAATTATACTATTATAGATAGATGTTGCAAGAGGGATGCGATCATACCATCACTAATGCACCGGATCCCATCAGAACTCCGCAGTTAAGTGTGCTTGGACGAGAGTAGTACTAGGATGGGTGACCTCAAACAATGTGGTAGGCGTCAAAGTTAATCCTCTCGTTAATCTTTAGAAGAGTATATATACAATCCCAAAGAACCCTAGAGAATATTATAGACTTGAGGACCAAGACTCTTTACAATAGGAAATATAACATAAGTGAAGATATTTATAGATATTTATACAATGGTCCCTAATACTCCCCCTCAAGTTGGCGCATGAAGATCCCGAATGCCCAACTTGCGCAAAAGATAAGAAAACTGTGGACCGCCAAGAGACTTAGTGAAAATATCAGCAAGCTGGTTGGAAGTGTGTATCTTGAAGGTCACAATAAGCCCAGCCTTGAGTGCGTCTCGTACAAAATGGCAATCTGCTTCAATGTGCTTAGTACGCTCATGGAAAACAGGGTTTGCTGCAATATGTAGAGCAGCTTGATTATCACAGAAAAGTGGTATAGCAGTATCATGTCGAACCCCAAAGTAGGATAGAAGTTCATGTTCCCACTTCAATTCACCAGTCGTGTAACGCATCGCTCGATACTCTGCTTCAGCAGAAGAGAGTGAAACTGTCTTTTGCTTCTTTGTTTTCCACGCAATAGGAGACCCACCTAGAAGTATAACATAACCGGACAATGAGCAGCGAGTACGAGGACAGGTCTGATAGTCAGCATCACAATAAGCAGAGAGTGTAAGATCAGTATTAGCAGTCAACAAAATCCCTTGTCCAGGACAGCCTTTAAGATAGTGAACCACCTGAAGTGCTGCTTCCCAATGTTTGACCTGCGGTTTCTTGAGAAACTCTGCAAGAATATGAATAACATAAGTAAGATCAGGACGTGTAACCGTGAGATACACTAAGCATCCGACAAGACGACGATATCGCCCTGGATCAGCATAAGGACCTTCTTCAATGACTTGCAACCGATGATTCTCTTCCATTGGTCTCTCAAATGGCCGAGAGGCTAACAGTCCACATTCGTCGATAATATCCAAAGTATATTTGCGTTGAGACAAATAGATACCCCGAGGAGATCTCGCAACCTCAATACCCAGAAAGTATTTGAGATGACCCAAATCTTTCATTTTAAACCGAGAAATAGTTCTTGAATTATTGCCACCAATCAACAGATCATCAACATAGACTAAAACGTATAGCCTCACATCCCCACATTCTAAGTAAAATATTGAGTAATCAGGATATGTCTGAACAAAACCATACTCGAGTAAAGCATTTGTTAGTTTGGCAAACCAACAACGCGATGCCTGGCGCAATCCGTACAAAGACTTGCGAAGGCATAAAACTTTATTTTGACCTGATCCTCGATAACCTGGAGGTAATGTCATGTAGACCTCTTCCTCTAAGTCACCATGAAGAAATGCATTGTGAACATCCATTTGATGCACCTCCCAATTCTTTGCAGCCACCACTTTAAGAAACATTCNGTGAAGATATTTATAGATATTTATACAATGGTCCCTAATACTCCCCCTCAAGTTGGCGCATGAAGATCCCGAATGCCCAACTTGCGCAAAAGATAAGAAAACTGTGGACCGCCAAGAGACTTAGTGAAAATATCAGCAAGCTGGTTGGAAGTGTGTATCTTGAAGGTCACAATAAGCCCAGCCTTGAGTGCGTCTCGTACAAAATGGCAATCTGCTTCAATGTGCTTAGTACGCTCATGGAAAACAGGGTTTGCTGCAATATGTAGAGCAGCTTGATTATCACAGAAAAGTGGTATAGCAGTATCATGTCGAACCCCAAAGTAGGATAGAAGTTCATGTTCCCACTTCAATTCACCAGTCGTGTAACGCATCGCTCGATACTCTGCTTCAGCAGAAGAGAGTGAAACTGTCTTTTGCTTCTTTGTTTTCCACGCAATAGGAGACCCACCTAGAAGTATAACATAACCGGACAATGAGCAGCGAGTACGAGGACAGGTCTGATAGTCAGCATCACAATAAGCAGAGAGTGTAAGATCAGTATTAGCAGTCAACAAAATCCCTTGTCCAGGACAGCCTTTAAGATAGTGAACCACCTGAAGTGCTGCTTCCCAATGTTTGACCTGCGGTTTCTTGAGAAACTGTGCAAGAATATGAATAACATAAGTAAGATCAGGACGTGTAACCGTGAGATACACTAAGCATCCGACAAGACGACGATATCGCCCTGGATCAGCATAAGGACCTTCTTCAATGACTTGCAACCGATGATTCTCTTCCATTGGTCTCTCAAATGGCCGAGAGGCTAACAGTCCACATTCGTCGATAATATCCAAAGTATATTTGCGTTGAGACAAATAGATACCCCGAGGAGATCTCGCAACCTCAATACCCAGAAAGTATTTGAGATGACCCAAATCTTTCATTTTAAACCGAGAAATAGTTCTTGAATTATTGCCACCAATCAACAGATCATCAACATAGACTAAAACGTATAGCCTCACATCCCCACATTCTAAGTAAAATATTGAGTAATCAGGATATGTCTGAACAAAACCATACTCGAGTAAAGCATTTGTTAGTTTGGCAAACCAACAACGCGATGCCTGGCGCAATCCGTACAAAGACTTGCGAAGGCATAAAACTTTATTTTGACCTGATCCTCGATAACCTGGAGGTAATGTCATGTAGACCTCTTCCTCTAAGTCACCATGAAGAAATGCATTGTGAACATCCATTTGATGCACCTCCCAATTCTTTGCAGCCACCACTTTGAGAAACATTCAAATCGTAGTCATCTTGGAAACAGGAGCAAAAGTTTCTTCATAATCTTTCCCTACAATTTGTCGATTCCCCCGAATAACCAGACGTGCTTTATAGCGTTCGATAGAACCATCAGAATGATGCTTAATGGTGTAAACCCAACGACACCCAAGTGCCTTTTTCCCGGGGGAAGATCAGTTTCATACCATGTATTAAGCAATTCAAGAGCATCAACCTCAAAACCCATTGCCTTGCACCAAACCTTAATTTGAACAGCTTCAGCGTATGTCTTTGGTGCCACTGCAGAAGTAACTACCGCAAGAAAAGCCCTGTGCTTATCCCGAAAAACGATCACATGTAACATAGTTTGAAATCGGATAGAGGACCGTACCTGGAGGTGAAGATGCTGAAGTGGGAGTGTGTGGTGAGGGGTCAGTTATACATTGCGTTGTGTTCAGGATATAGTCATTCAACTTAACTGGAGGTTGCTTAGGACGTTTTCCAATTCCCAATTCTGGTTGCAGATCAGAAACCAACACAGGTTGGCTAATCTCCCCCTGAGATCGATCAGTCTCCCCCTTAGATTAATCAGTCTCCCCCGTAGATTGATTAGTCTGCCCCTGAGATCGATCAGTCTCCCCCTTAGATCGATCAGTCTCTGTATCCAATGGTAAAGGCGGAACCACTGTTGGATCGACCGATCGTGGTGTGAGATCGGTCGGTCCATCATCTTCTGTACTTTTATCCACAATCAACGATTCCTGCGGATTGGTCGGTCCGGCAAGAGGATTGATTGATCCTTCCTTGTCAAAACTCACAAAATCATCTTCACGCACATCCTCTTTCACTGTGGCATGTCGCGGAGCTGTAAGTGACTCTCTTGATACTGCAAATGGAAATACATGTTCATGGAAGATAACGTCACGAGATACAAAATATTCCTCCTTCTCGATATCAAAGACTTGCCATCCTATCTGACCATATGGATATCCCACAAACACACACTTGCGACCCTGTTCTCCAAACTTATCCTTATCACGTGACTTGTTATGAGCAAAACATAAGCATCCAAACACCTTGAGACGATCAAACAGAGGTACCAATCCATATAGTAATTCATAAGGTGTTTTCCCATGAAGGATAGTAGATGGTGTTTGATTGATCAAATGTGCAGCCGTCATAACACATTCTCCCCAAAATCGAATTGGTAAGCTTGCTTGAAACATGAGAGATCGAGACACGTTCAAGATATGACGGTGCTTGCGCTCGACACGACCATTTTGCTGAGGCGTATAAACAAAAGATGTTTGCTGAGGCGTATAAATCCCCTTGAGCACATAAATTCAGATCCATTGTCACTCCGCACCACACGAACCTTTTTGTCAAATTGTCTAGCAACATAGCACAAAATTTCTTAATAGAATCAGCTACTTCACGTTTTTCGTGAAGAAGATAAATCCAAATAGCTTGGGAGAAGTCATCCACAATAGTAAGGAAGTATGCGGCCCCCGAAGAGGAAATAGTACGATAAGGGCCCCAAACATCACAATGAATCAAATCAAATAACTCAGCAGCTTTATTAGAACTTTCATGAAAACAATCACAAGTTTGTTTAGCTCGAAAACATACATCACAAATGACTTTTGACTCCACAGTTTTTCCAACATCAACAGAACCCGATAAAAACGATAAAACCCTACTAGATGGATGTCCTAAACGGCGATGCCATAAGTCTCTTGCTCCTAAACTGGATGCTGCCTGAGCTTGAGTCCCCATAACACCTCGCAAAACATAGACCCCTCCACACTCTCCACACTCTTCACCGCCAATCAGCATCTTCGAAGTACGGTCCTGCAACACACATAAATCTTCAGTAAACGTCATTGAACCCTTTGTCAATTTAAGTAATTTAGCAACAGATATCAAAGAGCATTGCAATTGTGGAGAATATAAAACGCCCCGAAGCCACAAATCTCCCCCTAAACAAATATCCCCTTGTTTAACGGCAATTGCTCTATCACCATCTGGTAATCCAATCGAGCATGGATATATATCACAAACATTGCTCAAAAGGTCCAGCTTCCATGTCATGTGGTGAGAAGCTCCTATGTCGATAATAAAATCTACATTATCTTTCTTACTAGTCAGTTTGTCAACAGAATCTTGCTTAGTTGTGTTGACGAACTGTCGAACCGCACTCCACTGGTCATCCGTCAGTTGTGGGAAAGCACTCCGATCAAGCACCACTTTCATATTCCCAACATGAGCTGCTTGAACAGCATTCAGCTGTGGTGCTTGTGTGGAATTCGCACGACCTCCATTGCCTCTTCCACGACCAGAGGCTCCAAACGCTCCACCACCACGACCAAATCTCCCGCGAGCACCACCTCCTTTGCCGCGTTCACCAAATTCACGCCCTCTCTCTCCCCACCATTCGGGATAGCCTTTCAACTGGAAACAATCGGCTTGTGCATGCCCATACTTCCCACAATGAGTACATGTTACATCCTTTTAAGGTTCACGGTAAGGACAACTGCCACGTGATCCAGCTGCCACCGAGAACCCAACGACATCTGCGGTGTTTGTCTCTCTATTTCGTATCACCGTTTGTTGTCTCTCCTCCCGGATGATACGTTGATAAACTTGAGAAAGCTTCGGTAGAGGTTCTAAGCTCGTAATTGTAGAACGTACTGTTCCAAAGCGAGCATCATCCAAGCCGTTGAGAAACATGTTAAGTCTCTCTTCATCCCGATCCTCTTCCAGTTGAGCAGCCAATTCCCCACATGTACACGTCCGAATTGGCTTATATATTGCCAATTCATCCCACATCTTTTTGAGCTTCCCAAAATATACCATTACGGTATCCCCTCCTTGTCGACAATTTGTCAAGGCTGCCCGAATTTCACCTATCCGTGGTCCGTTTCCTGCAGAAAACTGTAGTTGCAAGTCATCCCAAAGAACCTTTGCTTCATCAACCATGGAAACAGAGGTTCTAAGCGTGGGTTCAATAGTATTCATGAGCCACGCTACCACCATTGAGTTTACGACCTCCCATTGCTCTATCTCCTCTTCCGTCAACGGCTTGGTGAAAGAGCCATCGATGAATCCCAACTTTATCTTCGTCCGCAAGGCGTTCCGCACATGCTTGGACCAATCTTCATAGTTCTCTCCCCTTAGCTGCACCGTGGTGATTAGATTCTCTGGTCCGTCAGATGGATGAAGGTACATCGGTGAGAGTGTAGCCTTATCCACCGCCGTGTTTTGTCCCCACTTGCACCGCCTTTCGCGAGTGCGATTTGTTTGTCACCATCTTCTCCCGTAGTCATTGTTTCTTTCTTATTTCTTCTTTTTTTTTTTTTTCAAACCCGCTCTGCTACCAAAACAATGTGGTAGGCGTCAAAGTTAATCCTCTCATTAATCTTTACAAAAATATATATACAATCCCTAAGAACCCTAGAGAATATTATAGACTTGAGGACCAAGACTCTTTACAATAGGAAATATAACATAAGTGAAGATATTTATAGATATTTATACAATGGTCCCTAATAACCTCCCGGGAAGTCCTCGTGTTGCATCCATCCCTCTTTTTTTGATTGTCAAAACAAAAAAGATAGATGTTGCAAGAAACTAAAAACATAGAAACAGTTTACAAGCCTTTCTTTCACAAATCACAAGCCACTATGATGATCAGGGCCTACCTTTCTATAAGGCAAAGAAAGGTTTATCTTTAGACCATCCAATAGTTAAATAGAACTGGAGGTCAACACAGATGTAGCCACCGCTATATTCAGAGATGGTCACACTTCCTTCACGCTAACACTGGTCTGGTCCATATCATTTCATCACAGCTTCGCCTTGTTCTTCTTCCTCTGTTTTGCCTTCTGATATCGTTGTTATTCTGTTTCTATATCTTTTCAGCTAAGTTGGTATATTGGCGTATGCAGCATACTACGGTATGCTTGTGTGCGTGTGTTGTTTATTTCTAATGTAAGTGATATACACATTTCATATAACTAGCACTTAGAAGACCTATATAATATATGAATATGAAGGATAACGAAACATTGAGCTTTAATATAGACAAACAATCAAGAAGACCTATAAATGTTTATTTCTTTATGATTTTTGTCAATATAAAACTTCAGCTGATCAAATTGTGAGGGAGCCTATTATTGCTATGTGAGAGATATGGATTCTATAAGAAAGCCTAGGTTGCTTTATCGTGTTCATTGAGAAATAAAGGAGAGAGATGATCGTGAATCCTTTCAGCATGGTTAAAAATAAACTTCCCCATACACACAAACTTTGAGTACTACTAAAACCCAAAACCGAACACGTAGCAATGTTTGGATAAAAATTGCATTGGAAAATAGAACCGGAACAGAAACGTACCAGTTTTGGTTTACAAATTGTAACCGAAACACATTTAGCATAAAATTAGCGACGAAAATACACGAGGGTCTTAAATCAAAATACAACGCTGAAAGAGTCATCAAATACTGGATTCATCATTGGATCTTAAATCAAAATACAAGAGGGACTTAAATCAAAGTGGAGGTTTGAAACCAGCCTTAGCAAACTCCTCCATAATGATCTTCTTGCTAATTCCCAAGTTCAAATCTTTTTGTTTTTTAAACCTCAAGTCTTCCTCGGCTTCTACTTTTCCCACCAGGCCGTCAAAGTTTTGCCTCCCTACAACCTTCTTATTTAAAAGTTAAAACCAGTTTTGCACAAAATTATCTATTTAATAATACTATTAAGCATAAAACTACATTGTATAAAATAAAAAATAAAATTAATTTTTTAAATTTCTGTTTTTTAAATAACATGTTATTGTATTAACTAAAGTAATATTTTGAAAAATATTTTAGATTAATCTAGCTTAAGTAATATCAATTAAAATAATATTGGAATAAAATTTAAATTTATGCATAATGGAGCTTCATTTATAAATATTTTATTTTCTGACCTTAGAAAAACAAAAAATAAGAAAATATAAACTATTTAATTGAATTCATAACTATGTAAAATATGATTTACTATAAAAAAAATTACTATGATCCTATTACAAAGGAACATGTGTCCATCTTGATGAGAGAGAGGGTCTCTCTTATGACTCAAATTTTGATTTAAAAGTATTTTTATATCCAAATCTAATGTCTCTTTTGGTTTAGAAATAAACCGGCTTTGAATCGATTCGATTTAGATGTTGGTTTAGGGCTGGTTCTTCTTGAGCATTCGTCGTTCTTAAACGAAATTAAAACTTTGTTATAGCAGCAGCAGACAGAGCTCAATTAAACAAAAGGTTTTAAAGAACACAAAACCCTAAATTCGTCTCGTTCGAATTAGAGAAATTTTATCAGAATTTTAATTGAAAGATCCATTAAATTAGCTGGAAGAAGTGTAAAACTCCCATGGATGATGATTCACAAGTCAAAGCTCTAGAGGAGAAGCTGAAGAGTCAGCTTAGTCAGCTTGAACTTGAGCACGCTGTGTTCGACAGAATGGTTTACAAGAATAAGAACCAGCATCGGAGATGCTCCTATTTCCAATACCTTCTCAAGGTATGTCTTTTTCGATTCTCTTGTTTTTGGGTGGAGTTCAATTTTAGCAAAATCGATTTTTGTTTTTGTTTTGATTGCTTCTCAGGTGAGAAGGGATTTGAGAATTTTACGAACAGCAAACATGGAGGGTATACTGAGACCTTGCTTTCATGTTATTTCTGGGAAAATAAGTAAACAGAAGATTCATGTTTTGGAGAGGTATGCGTTTCTCTCTTTCTTCTCTTGAGATTTTTACTGATTTATGAGAATTTTGTAATAAGGAGCTTCATTTTTGGGGTTTATATGTGTAGCTTGAAGTTGAAAAAATGTGATACTGGGAAACCAAATGTCTTGGAACGACTTCGTGGAACTCTTCATTTACTCTCACAGGTATGCTCTTCTTATGAACCTCTCTTTTGTTGCTCATACATGTGAAATTGATTCTGAGTGTTCTGACTCATCATTGTCTTTGTTGCAGATGACTGAACCCATCTTAAAGGCTGCTAGGTATTAATTGACTCATGAGTTCAACTCTTTGTGTAAATCTCTTAGACCTAATCGCATTCGGTTTATGATATTTGTTCTACAGTGGGATATCTACTCTGCTAGCTCGTTCATTTTTCGTAGGATTTTCTGTGACATTTTTGGCGCTGCTTGCACGTCTCAGAGTGTTAGTTCAACAAGTAAGTTCACTTTTATTTTCGTTCTGCCTAATCCAAACAGAACTAAAAAGAACATTGTTGGCAGTTTCTCCAGTCTATGATCTGATAGGCACACACTGTGATTGATCTTGTTGTAGTTATAGTCTGCATTATGTGCTTATTTTCTGTATCAATTTGGGTTTATGCAGATATTACTTGATGCTGTGACAGTTTTCAATTCGGTTACCTCTACATCCCTGAAGAAACAGTCTGTGAAGATAGCACAGGATGGGGTTGAGGTTGGTCAAAGCTTCTTTGGGGGACCCTTTCGTTTATTTCTTACATAGTTCAATGATCATGTCAGTTAACTCTGTTTTTTTCTATTGGAATTGAATACAGGTGTTCCGCGAGTACTATCCAAAGGAAGAAGAGTGCATGAGCATCACAATGTTGAATTGTGTGTGGAAGACGGATAAATATGTCTTACTCGAGACATTACAGAAGCATGAGAGTAGTAAACCTATGGAGGAAAACGTTTCAGAAGATGCTACAACTAGGGATTCTTTGGTACAGTATCAAACATCTGTTTCTCCTCTTGGGGGTAAGAAAATTCACAGAATTACGTATTTGGTTGTTCTTTTTTCGTTCCCAAGTTCCAATGTCCTTACTACCTAGATCTAGTCAGAACCACTCACTTGTCTCATACTTGTATAGAATTCTGCCTATAGAGTTTTGGTTTAGATGGCTAAAGTGTTGCAAGATCCAAATTTTCGATGTTTTTTTGTACTTAACTAGATAATTTGTTTCTCCGATTGAATTCTGCCACTTGCAGAAGAGTTCTCTCCTTTGCTTGATGTAGACAACGGTGGTGTTACTGTGAGAGAAAGTTCTTCTCCCATTGCTGAAGCAGCTTCGTCCAAGACTGATAATGCGATGCAACCAGAAGATTCAGAAAACCCAGAAGATGCTGTAACGAGGGAGTGTTCAGTTCAGTATCATACGTTTGCTTCTACTCTTGGAGGTAAGAATCTCCAAAAAATCACTGTTTGGCTGTTTATTTTTGGTTTCCCTAGGCCTAGACCGTATGCTGGTTATGTACATAGCACCGATCGATTATGTAGGCTTATACTTTGCTTTTAGATGGGTTTTTATTGTTAAGGACCTAGTAGATACAGAAACTCACTGTTTTGTACTTCACTGAAAGAGTTTTGCTTTCGACTTAATTTTCCAATTGCAGAAGATATCCCTCCTTCTCCTCTTATTGGAGCAGATAAAAACGGTGAAGCTAGTGCTACAGAGTGTTCGACCCCCTTTGCTGAAGCAGTTTCTTCCAAGACTAACAATGGATCCCAAACAGAAGATACAGAACAACCCGATGATGAATCTACAAATCCAGTGAGCCCGGCAAAAGTTAACACAGACACAAAAAAAGCGAGTTGCAGAGCAACCAAGGTGGCGTTTCTACCCGTGAAAAGACCTTCCTCTGCAATAACTCAAAGCACCATAGAAGAACCCCCAAAGAAGAAACAAGAAACAGGCGAGAAAGACAAGAAGGAAGAAGATGGATTTTATAATTTACTCGTCCGCGGAACTCAAAAAGACAGTTTGTTCTAGCAAACGCATACATTTCAAAACCCAACTTATGTGGTTCCTTTGGGGTAATACCAAGCTGCGGAGTCAAGCCTTTTGAGCAGTGTAGTTAAGGATCAAGTCACGGATCTCTTCGCTGCTGGCTCTGTCTATAGCAGTTCTTCCATCACCATCCTTGACTGAGCAATCAGCACCGGCTCTGAGAAGCTCCTCGATCTTAGGTCTGTCACCTTCTGTAGCGGCTAACAGCAACAAGATATCGACTGGATGAATGTTTAGGTTAAGAAGAGCTTCCATCTTTGAATAGGTACCTTCTACCGCAAGCATTCCCATGTAGTTGAAATACTGCAAAAACACATCAAGAACATAACATTTATTATTACACATAAGATCAAATGTTTGTTAAATAATATATTCGTTCACTGTTTTCTTTACAATTCAAAGAAGTTGGCATTTGCGTTTGTGTTTGAGATCATTATCCAAGAACCAAAGTGGAGAATTTGATTAATAAGTACCCACAGATGCATCAATGATTAATCAGAACCCAGCCTAAGGCTCTTCCTCGTAAAAATTATAAACCAATTTGATTCGAGTCCAGAAGAAGAAAAACCTGTTCAACGTCGTCTCTGTCAAAGTCGTCACGAGACTGACTGCCATAGATTCCGGCATTTTCAGCATCGACACCGTTCTTGCCAAACTTGAACCAACAAGTTGTTCTTGACCCATTGGAGGGACCGAGTCTGGCTGGTCGGATCTGAAGCTTTAAGTTTCGGGTACCGAGAAACCGAGAGGAGAGCAGCGTTGGGGAAGAAGAAGAAGAAGTGGTGGAGAAGAGTGAGGTGGTCAAAGAAGGTGCGCAGGAGAAAGAGATAGAAGAAGAAGCCATGGCTCTCTTAATGCTTTCAACTAAAGCAAAANTGTGTGCTTCCTCTCGAAATTCTGGTCATCGAACTTGGCCCCGTACATCGACTCGCCGCCTGTTCTGTTCCCGGCTGTGAAGTCTCCTCAAGTTTNAGTGGTTTTATTATCCACTCATTTTCTCCCTTTTATCTTAAAAAGACAATAAATAATATTTTGATTAATTTCCACCGTTAGATTTGAGATACTGTTTTTGTCTTTTTTGTTTTTTTGTTTTTTTTTCTTTTGTGACAACCAAGAAAAAATAGTTTCAAAGCAATCTATTTTTTTTTTCTTAACAATCATTATTAGTTGCTGAATGACAACCCTTTTTGTGTGTGTGTGTGTGTGTTTTTTTTTTGTCAACAACTTTTTTTTTGTGTTTAAAACTAAAAAAATCTCATAGTCAAACTTTTGTTTATTTTAAAAGCATATATATATTTTTTCTTACTTTGATTTTTTTCTTCTCTTTAAATAGATATTTTATTTTTGGATTTCTAATAAAACTTAAATTTATTAGTTCAAAACTAAAGTTAAATATTTTGTAATTTGTTCCCATTAAATGTGCTCTATAGGGTAAGAGGCAATATCCACCCATATCATCAAAATCAAGATCATTGATCTATGCAAATTAGACCATCAATTTAAACATGTAACTTTGAATGCAAAAATGAAGTTTTTTTCTTAAATTTTGTTGTACATTTCTAACAGTAGACATGATAAACACTTCATATATATGGATCGAGATGATGAATGTAAATTGTAAAATAAAAATATTAGAAGAATTGATCAAGATGAAAATTCACTTGGTACTTCTAGTTTAAGTATTCGATTCATGCTTTATTTTATCCTACACAAAAACACAATGCAGAAATTATTCATAGGAGACTTCTAAGATGATGGATCCTAAAGAGAGCTGACCACAATCGGCAACAACCCCTACTTCGATGGCTTCCCAGACAAATATCCGACCTTCTCGATGACCTTGACGACGTCTAACCCTTCCACCACCTGCCGAAACACCACATGCTTACCATCGAGCGAATTGGTATTCACGGTGCAGATGAAGAACTGAGATCCGTTGGTGTTGGCTCCGGCGTTCGCCATCTACAGGATTCCTGGTCCTGTGTGCTTCCTCTCGAAATTCTGGTCATCGAACTTGGCCCCGTACATCGACTCGCCGCCTGTTCTGTTCCCGGCTGTGAAGTCTCCTCAAGTTTATGATGAAATCTCCTCCCTGGCACATGAAATTATTCATAGGATAGTTAGTTATGGTTAGCTTAAAGAAAACAAAAAGTAAACGAACATTAAAACAAAACAGAGTGAAAGTGAGAGATGACTCGATTGCAGTCGAAAATGGTTTTTATAGACTTGCAGAAACATAAATTTTGGAGCGAATAATTTGATTTTTGACTTAAACTTTCAATTTATTGCTAAAAAATTTTAGATCACAATCTTAACAAAAGAAACTAATAGAGATATATTAGGAAACAATATTTATAAATTCAAAATAATCTAAAATCAAATATCTTAAACCCAATTGGTAATAAATTAGATATTATACGATAATCATTAAGTATAGATAATTTTGGTAAGTAAAAAATTACTAAATAATATGAGCGAAATTAGTAATAAAGATTGATTCATATAATAAAAATCGTAATTAAGAGGTTAGTAATCCGATACTAAAAATAAGGAAAGTAGGATCTGCGTCACTCTATTCTTGATCCGAATCTATTATTCCTAAACCGATTAATATTAGTTTATTAAATCGATTAATTAATAATTAATTCAATGGCAGTCTTGTAAATAAGT
>NC_025701.1:30075501-30092302 GCF_000633955.1 Camelina sativa | reverse complement strand
TTTAAAACTAAAAAAATCTCATAGTCAAACTTTTGTTTATTTTAAAAGCATATATATATTTTTTCTTACTTTGATTTTTTTCTTCTCTTTAAATAGATATTTTATTTTTGGATTTCTAATAAAACTTAAATTTATTAGTTCAAAACTAAAGTTAAATATTTTGTAATTTGTTCCCATTAAATGTGCTCTATAGGGTAAGAGGCAATATCCACCCATATCATCAAAATCAAGATCATTGATCTATGCAAATTAGACCATCAATTTAAACATGTAACTTTGAATGCAAAAATGAAGTTTTTTTCTTAAATTTTGTTGTACATTTCTAACAGTAGACATGATAAACACTTCATATATATGGATCGAGATGATGAATGTAAATTGTAAAATAAAAATATTAGAAGAATTGATCAAGATGAAAATTCACTTGGTACTTCTAGTTTAAGTATTCGATTCATGCTTTATTTTATCCTACACAAAAACACAATGCAGAAATTATTCATAGGAGACTTCTAAGATGATGGATCCTAAAGAGAGCTGACCACAATCGGCAACAACCCCTACTTCGATGGCTTCCCAGACAAATATCCGACCTTCTCGATGACCTTGACGACGTCTAACCCTTCCACCACCTGCCGAAACACCACATGCTTACCATCGAGCGAATTGGTATTCACGGTGCAGATGAAGAACTGAGATCCGTTGGTGTTGGCTCCGGCGTTCGCCATCTACAGGATTCCTGGTCCTGTGTGCTTCCTCTCGAAATTCTGGTCATCGAACTTGGCCCCGTACATCGACTCGCCGCCTGTTCTGTTCCCGGCTGTGAAGTCTCCTCAAGTTTATGATGAAATCTCCTCCCTGGCACATGAAATTATTCATAGGATAGTTAGTTATGGTTAGCTTAAAGAAAACAAAAAGTAAACGAACATTAAAACAAAACAGAGTGAAAGTGAGAGATGACTCGATTGCAGTCGAAAATGGTTTTTATAGACTTGCAGAAACATAAATTTTGGAGCGAATAATTTGATTTTTGACTTAAACTTTCAATTTATTGCTAAAAAATTTTAGATCACAATCTTAACAAAAGAAACTAATAGAGATATATTAGGAAACAATATTTATAAATTCAAAATAATCTAAAATCAAATATCTTAAACCCAATTGGTAATAAATTAGATATTATACGATAATCATTAAGTATAGATAATTTTGGTAAGTAAAAAATTACTAAATAATATGAGCGAAATTAGTAATAAAGATTGATTCATATAATAAAAATCGTAATTAAGAGGTTAGTAATCCGATACTAAAAATAAGGAAAGTAGGATCTGCGTCACTCTATTCTTGATCCGAATCTATTATTCCTAAACCGATTAATATTAGTTTATTAAATCGATTAATTAATAATTAATTCAATGGCAGTCTTGTAAATAAGTTTGAAGTTGAGGATTTAATAATTGTACTTGGAAAATGAATATATAGATATTTGATCATTCCAAGATTTAAGGTTTTGACCAAAAAAAAAAAGAAAAAAAAAAGAAAACCTCTTTATTCGCAATCTAATTCAAAGTCTTTAAGCTTCTGTCATTGGCTTAAAACTAAATTTAAAAATGGAATATTTTCTGGATAAAAAAATAAAACCAACGAAGCAATGACATGGCAAAGACGTGGTCTCCACTCTCTCAAGACTCCTCCCCAACAGAAAAAATATTAGCAACGTCGCCGGAATAACCAACCAGACGTCCTTCTTCTTCAGTTCTTCTTCCTTCTGATCTATTTCTTCACATCATCCAATGCGATCACCAACCTTTACGAAACCTTCAATGAAACCTTCTTCAAATCCATCTTCCTTCTCCGTCAGATCCTCCTCCGTCGCTGTCTCGTCACACTCAGCAACGGTTGAATTAAAACAGAGGATCTTAACCTCTCTCTCTCGTCTCGGTGATCGCGACACTTATCAGATTGCCGTCGATGATCTCGAGAAAACAGTCCTCTCCGTCTCCGATTCTCCCGATATCCTCCTTCCCGTGCTTCTCCATTGTCTCTTCGATTCCTTCTCCGATCCTAAAGCTCCGGTCAAAAGAGAATCGATACGACTCCTCTCCTTTCTCTGTCTCACTTACACCGATCTCTCCTCTTCTCAGCTCGCCAAAATTATCTCTCACATCGTTAAGCGTCTCAAGGACGCTGATAACGGTGTACGCGACGCTTGTCGCGACGCGATTGGCTCTCTCTCTGCGCAGTTTCTCAAGGAGAAGGATGATGGAATTGGGTCTTCTTCTTCTTCGTTGGTTGGGCTATTTGCTAAACCCTTGTTTGAAGCAATGGCGGAGCAGAACAAAAGCTTACAATCTGGTGCTGCGATTTGTATGGGGAAGATGGTGGATTCAGTTACTGATCAGCCTCCCGTTGCTGCTTTTCAAAAACTATGCCCTAGAATCTCTAAGCTTTTGAATAGCCCCAATTATATTACTAAGGCTTCACTCTTGCCTGTAGTTGGAAGCTTGTCCCAGGTTTGTGCAATGTGGTTTGTCTAAAGTACAATGCCTTTTTAACTTGGATTAAGATTCACTTGCTTGAAATGTTCAGCTGCTTTTAGTTTGTGCTTCGTCTCTAGTTTTGGCTACTTGTGTTTCTATGCTAAGAAGATTAGGAAGGGCCCGAAGGGGTGTGCTCAGACTTTTGGAATCTTGATTTATGTAATCTAGAAATGTTTTTGTGGCACTGGACTAAGAGATAAGCTATGTTTTGGTCTCCTTTACTAGAGAAATGTGATGAAAGCAAACCTTTATGTGTCTAAAGTTCATTGTTCATCTCTGATCTGCTTGGTGGTCAAATCTACTGGGTCTTCTCTATGAATTACATATTTTGAGGTATGAAATTGTTGCAGGTTGGAGCTATTGCACCACAGAGTGTGGCATCACTGCTACACAGCATTCACGAGTGCCTTGGATGTACTAATTGGGTTACTCGTAAAGCAGCTTCTGATGTCTTAATCTCATTGGCCATCCATTCTAGCAGTTTGGTAGCAGACAAAACAGATTCCACTCTTACAGCTCTTGAAGCCTGTCGCTTTGATAAGGTACACTCCAATTTCATTTCTTTTCAGTGAAACTATGTTCTTACAGTCACGTGAATTTCTGTAAAGAAACGACTTTATACTTTTTGTGGATTTAACATCTTAGCTTATAACAGTTAGCATAATTATGGGTTCTTTTCTTAAGATCTTCCTGGAAGAGGAATCATTTGCCAATATCTAAGGTTAGAAAGGATATTGACACCAGGGAAAGAAATGCAGATTACTCTAATGGTTACGATAAATTAGCTCTCCCTTGTCTTTAGAACCTTATGAGTAAGCCGTGTGTAATTTTTCTGATCAACTAAACAGTGCCAAAGGTATACAAGCTAGACTTGGATAGTAATAAGAATTGCGGATGTTCGTTATACAGTATAATTTACAAATCTACTGGGTCTTCTCGATGGATTACATACTTTTTCCGACATCTTTATGCTTCATTCTGAAAAGCGGCTATATTTTCTTTGGCGTGCAGATAAAACCTGTTAGAGAAAGCTTGTCCGAAGCACTAAACGTCTGGAAGAATATTGCTGGAAAAGGTGAAGCTCGAACATCTGACGAACAGAAGGATGTGTCATCTGAGCAATGTATGTCAGAAAGGAACGGAGAAACTGATTCATTTGCAAGCGACGGAGCAGGGCTGGTGATTCGAGGCTCTTCTGATGGTTTGAGCAGTAATTCAGATTCCATTTCAAAAGCAGTTCTCATTTTGAGGAAAAAAGCACCTCGATTGACTGGCAAAGATCTTAACCCAGAGTTTTTCCAGAAACTGGAAAAAAGAGGTTCTGATGATATGCCAGTTGAAGTTATTCTTCCCTGTAGGCAAATGAATTCGTCGAACTCAAACACAGAGGATGAATCAGATGCAAATACTTCAGTATCGAGGAGTAGGTCAAAAGGTGTGTGCAGAACAGCTGGTGTCCATCTCAAACAAAGACATTTTGGAGACTTTGCAAGAGAAAAAGGGGTTGATGAAAGAATGAACGGAGGTGACTCACGGTTGAGAGCATTTGATGGGGATCAAACCGAAGTAATCCAGGCAGAGGCATCTGAAAACAGAGGGAATTGGCCACCTTTACAGAGACAGTTATTGCACTTGGAGAGACAACAAACCCACATAATGAATATGTTGCAGGTACTATTTTGATTTCAAATCAATATAGTGATTTGGTTTGAAGAAGTTTCACTCTTAAAAGGTGAACTCCTTTATCATTGCAGGATTTCATGGGTGGTTCACACGACGGCATGATAAGTTTGGAGAACCGTGTTAGAGGTCTTGAGAGGATTGTAGAAGAGATGTCAAGAGAAATTTCCATGCAATCAGGTAAGTAAAACTGCTTGATCTCCCCAGTTAAACAACTGCAACTTGTTGAGTCCATTTGCAGAAAGATATTTATTAGTCACCAAAACTTAAATTATCTTCAGGTGCGAGGGGAAAGGCGGCAGCATCATGGAGGTCTGATGCAAATGGATGGGATAGTTCTAAGAATGGAGCTTTTTCTAGAAACACTCAGGCCAGTACAAGGAGGACACATGGCACTGGTCCTTCGGACTCTGAGCATTCAGGTAATAGCAGAAGAGCTTGGGACAAAAGCTCTGTACCCATAAGACTAGGTGAAGGACCTTCTGCTAGAAGCGTATGGCAAGCATCAAAAGATGAAGCTACGCTTGAAGCAATACGTGTGGCTGGAGAAGAGTGTGGAACGTCAAGGAATAGGCGAGTATCTATTCCCCAAGCAGAAGCAATAATGGACGAAGATGATGATGAACGTGGAGGACAAAAGGGAGACCTTATCTGGACTAGTTGGAGCAATGCGATGCATGCACTCCGAGTTGGTGACACCGACTCTGCATTTGCTGAGGTATTATCTACCGGAGACGATCATTTGCTTGTCAAGTTAATGGACAAGACCGGTCCTGTTCTTGATCAACTCTCGAGTGATATTGGAAACGAGGCTATCCATTCTATTACACAGTTTCTCCTGGATCATACTCTGTTTGATATATGTCTATCTTGGATTCAACAGGTAACAAAATTCTTCATTGTTTCTTTCCAAGATTCATGTTTTTTACCTCAGATCTTTTTGAATTAACCTGATCGTAATTATTATCTGTCAGCTGCTGGAAGTAAGTGTAGAAAATGGAGCAGACTTTATAGAAATACCGTTGGAGTTAAAGAAGGAGCTTTTGTCGAATCTACATGAAGCTTCGTCGACAACAGATCCTCCAGAGGACTGGGAAGGTCTAGCTCCCGACCATCTTTTGGTCCAGTTAGCATCTAACTGGACCATCGAGCTCCAACATTTTGACCCGTAGGAATGTTTGGAAGACATTTCATTGTACAGATATATGATTATTCTTACACTTGTGAAGCACTAAAAAAAATAAACATTGAATATTGATACTTTTGAGTCAATGAAAGCAGCCACTATACATCTGATCATATATAATACTGGTATAATCTTAAACTTCCAAAAAAGTAGAATAATGGTGCTCCTTAGTGCATTTTATGGTTTGCGATATTGCTTACTATTAAATCACAAAAGGACATTAGTAATGAGATAGAAATCCTATGTAAGGAACGATAATATTATCATATTCGACAAAAACGAAACAAAAAAAATATAATTAACCTTGAAGTTCCATAGGAAAAAGAAAAAAGAAAAAAAATCAAATGTTGTTACAAAGCCAAGAGACTCTCAATGTTAAAGCAAGTATGTAACCGATAGAGATGTCCGTTTCCAAGTCCATTACTGAGCATAAAGTCAGCACCCGCGACTCCTTTGAATTCGACTTTTCTGGAGCTCTTTTTCTCCGGATCATAATATATAATACAAAACGATCGGAGAGTGTGTGTTGGTACAAAAACAAACTCACCATCATCAGTGGTACCAATTAATCCGCAGGATGATTCACGAAATGGTATAGTATAGTGTTTGCACAACCATTTAGCATCCTCCAAAACCCAAAGTGTGATTTTCGTATGGTTCGAGTTAAGACCAACACAAGCTAACTTACCCCCATAAGGTAGAAGCTTACCCCACCATTTATTACCCCATGGCATTTCTATCACATCATGGAACTTTTCAGACCTGACATCAAAACTCATTATAACGCCAACATTGGATTTGTCAAGGCTGGCTTTATAATATACAACACCGTTGATGCATCGCCCATCATTGCCACTGAAAAAGTTAATAAAAGGTTGATGCTTATGGTTGATCTTGATGCTTCTCCATTTTTTTGTAGCTGATCCTGTTAACGTAAGAATTCGACACTCATCAGAAGTTTTCTCACGAGGCATGGACACTACTTTGTGTTCACACGCCACGGGATCGTATCCTAAAAACACTGATATACCCTTCCAGGTGGTTTTGGGTTTGGGCAAGGTTGAGAACTTTCTAAAGGTAGGGTTCCAAATGAAGGGTGTTGCTGCTCTCCGGAAGCAGATCAAGCCCTGGACAGATTCCGTGAAGGACAAGCGACAGTACCTAGGGTATTTCATTTGATAACTATCCACTTGCTGATCAGGCTCGTTCGGGTTCTGAATGGAGAAAACAAACAGCTTTCCTTTTGTTTTGAACAAGAGTAGAAGACTCGATGAAGACTGCTTTGGAAACATGTTGCTAATGAAATATGGATCGGTGCTGATCGAGGACCATTGCTTCGAAACGCAACGAGATCTCAAAACTGATTTTGCTGGCAGCTTTGAAAGTATCTTCGACGTTACATCCGAAGGAATTGATGGCGATGACCTGCTTTTCTCGATTTTTCTCATCCGAAGGAATTGATGGCGATGATCTTTGATAGCTTTGCTTAAACCCCTATAATTCGTTCTCTTATTATATATATGGGAACCCTAACAAAGCTGTGATATACTCTCTCTTCTTTTTTATTTCTTTTTTTTTTTTTTTTTTAAANACTAGAAAAAATCCAAAGATATATATTATTATTATCCTTTCGGAGATTTATGATAAAATTGGAACGATAATGACAAGATTAGCATGAATAACAACAACAAAAACCGAACGATATTGGAGCTAGATTTGAAATACAACTTGGAACCCCTACATGTTAGAAACATAAACATTAATTTGGATTTTTTAATCTATATATGCTTAATGTTCCCATGTGCATTCATGTCTTGTAATTTTTTGTTTGACAGCTCACTTTGTAAATTATTTTACTCAAAGATCACAAATTTTTATGATAATCTTAAACATATGAAAATAGCCATAAGATTATAACTAAAATGTAAAGACATGAAACCATATAACAGTTCAGTAACTCATCTTACCACTTTCAAACTTAAAAATTAATACATGATAAAAGTAGAAGCTATAAGCTCTTAAGGCTATGCACATAGGATTTTAAACAACCAATATTAGTTAGTCATCTCACTAATTAACATTTTTGCTTAAGGTGTCCACATAGTATTTAAAACAACCAATATGGATCAGACATCTCACTTATTAACATTTTTGAAAATATAATAGTTTTCTATATTATTAACATCTCACTTATTAACATATATATACCGTCCCACATCTGGTAGAAAAGTTTTAGACTAATATGCTAAATAAGAACCATTATAAATAAGACTAATATGCTTCTAACAACAAATGAACAGGAAAGCTTGATTTATCAAGCGTCCAATTTTAAAAGTTTTATTCGGTTTAATCTGATGTTATATTTGAGCAAATAAAAACATTTAAAAAGTTTTTAAATATTATAATATTTTAAAAAGTTTCTAAATATTATAATATTTAAATTTTTTAAAAGTTTAAAATATTATAAATATTGAAACTTTGAAAAGTTCTTAGCTTTTACGAAATTTAAAAATGAACAGGAAGCATGATTAATCAGGCATCCAAACTTAAAAGTTTTATTCGGATTATTTTGGTTCTTTATTTTAGAAAATTTAGACATATTTGCCGACAAAAAATAAAAAGGAGATAATTTAAACAATAATAAAATTTCCAACAATTTAGATTACACATACAATTGATTTCCGGTTCTTTATTTTAGACAATAATAAAATTTCCAGCAAAAAGTAAGTTGTGTAGTACTTCAAAACAAAAAAGTTTTGAATGATTATTCAGTGATAGAAAATAAGGAAGCGGACGAAGACGAGGAAGAATAAAAGTATAACAAAGAAGCGGACGAAAGTTATGTGTTAATTTAAAACAAAATTGTTCTCAACGATTATCCAGTAGAAGAAAACAGAAAATCAGATAAGAGAAAATAAGAATAAGAGTATAACGAAGAAGTAGATGGTGAAAGTACCGATGACAACTACCATACAAAATTGAAAATGAAGATGACGAGAAAGAATATAAAAGTAAATGAAAAAAAATACGAAGATATAAGTGGTGGTGTTCCATTGAATATGAGAAACCAAAACTGGTTCAAAGTTCTTTTGATCAGAATTGATTTTTAAACACAACTGATTTTAATATTTTTTAATTGTGTATTTAAAATAAAATTATTATCTTAATAATAACTTAAATTATCAGAATACTATATTTCATAACTATCATTAATTCTATATAATTTTATCTAAAAATATTTAAAAAACCCACGCTGGGTTCAAAACCTAGTAGTTAAGAAATAATTTTTGAATTTGTTACATATTTTTACGCTTGATCACATTTATTGTTACGCTGAATATTTTAGTTTTCAAATAAATTCCAGAACTATTTTTAGGCATGATCACATTTATTGTTATCAAAATCTAATTTTTTTTTTTTTGCTTAAACAAAAAATCCAACTAATCCCATAATATATGGAATTGCCTTTTGTTTACGATTCCGTTTAAAGAATGTAATATTGCTGATTTAATGTGCTAACTTTTCAAATAAACCCATGAATTAATCTGTTTAATTATATGATTAGTTGTCTTTATTACCTTTAATCATTCTATTTTGTTTGTGCTGTCTTTTCAAGAAAGCGTTAAGCGGTATCTGGGTGGTGACCCTACGCCTAGCGCCTAGAACGCTTAGTCGGAGTCTACACGGTTTTTAGGCGGTTTAGACGTTTACAACATAAATTATTATATATATAAAATTATGTAAAAATATATGTTAGGAAATTAAAAATATATATATATATATATATATAATATAAACAAAAGTAAGAAAAATACATTTATTTAAGTTATGTTAACAACATATAAATGTTTATAATCACGTATGCATATAAAACTCAATAGTTTAAATATATGTAGTTAAAAATTAAAAATAAATAATAAAATAAAATATATGTTATTTTAAACAGTTCAGGTGGCTGCCTAGACCACTTTCGTGAACACTTCTAATGACATTTCAATGTAATTTTTTTATATTTCAAATGTTAGTTTCTTATCTGTACTTCTCAGTATAGTAGAATTAATAAAAATCATAAAAGCTGCATGAATAAAGTGTGTCACTATAAGAAATAAGAAAAAATATATATCAAGACGTGAAGGTTTCCATGTGACTGGGGAAATATTGGATCTCACGCAGGGGTCTCTCTCCAGTCTCCAAGTCCATAGCGTTGTCGAAAATCATAATCTGCAATCCCATTGTACTCGACTCGTCGAAACGTCTTTGTCATTGGATTAATAATATATATGATATGAAGATCAGATTTGAGCGCCGTCCTTGGTAAATAAATCAATTCATTATCACCAGTGATACCTATTAGTTTGAACTTGTTTTTTAAACCCCGACCATAGTGAGAAAGAGGTAACAAAATATGATTCGACCATTCGAATTGTTTTGCATCATTCAAAACCCACAATGAAACACTATCATGGGTGGAGCCAAGACATACTAACCTTCCTTGATTAGATACCATCATCACAGGCCAATACTTATCCTCCCATGGTAATTTGCATCGTCAAAATTTTCAGATCTTACATGGAACCTCATTATAACCCGATCATAATCAATATCGGCTCGATAATATAAGACACCATTGACGCATGTGCAGTGTCCATAATCTTCTGTGCGATTGCCAGTGAAAGGGCTGTGCTTGTAGTTGGTTTTGACAGCTCTCCATTGTTCTTGAGCTGGTCCCAAAGTTAAAACCCTACACTGATCATCGGATTCTCTATAATCATACGGCATGCACACTACTTTGTGACCCGTAGAATGTTTGGAAAACATTTCATTGTACAGATATATGATTCTTTCACTTGTGAATCACTAAAAAAAACACATTGAATACATATGATACTTTTGAGTCAATGAAAGCTACTATACATCTGATCACATACTGATATAATTATCTTAAACTTCAAAAAAGGTATAAGAATGGTGCTCCTTAGTGCATTTATGTTTTGCAATATTGCTTACTATTATTAAATCACAAAAGAACAATTAAGTTTCAATTCATAAGGAAAAAAAAAAACAATCAAATGTTACAAAGACAAGAGACTCTCCATGTTTAGGCAAGAACGGACCGGATGTATAAGTGTGTTTCCAAGTCCATTACTGCGCCTAAATTCAGCATCCATGAGTCCTTTAAATTCGACTTTTCTATAGCTCTTTTTCTCCGGATCATGATAGAAAATACAAAACGGGTTCAGAACCTAAGGTAAATAAATAAACTCACCATCATCAGTGATAGTGTGATACCATGTATTCTGCAAGTTTCATTCAAAAGCTGATAATATGGATCAGTAAAGTGTTTGCACAACCATTTATGTTTCGTAGCGTCCTATCCAAAACCCACAATGTGATATCCGCGTTGTTGTTCGTGGTATAATTAACACAAGCTAACTTACCTTCATAAGGTATTAGCTTACCCCAACACGGATTAACCCATGGCATTTCTATAACATGAAACTTTCCAGACTTGACATCAAAACTCATTATAATGTCAACATTGATCAAGGCTGGCTTTGTAATAAGAACACCGTTGATGCATCGCCCATTATTGTAACGATCGAACAGGAAGATGCTTATTGTTGATCTTGATGGTTCTCCATGTTTTTTTAGCTGATCCCAATTCTAGAACTCGAGACACTCATCAAAAGCTTTACCACGAGCACGAGGCATGCATACGTAGTTAGTAGGGTTAAAACCCTAATTCCCTTATGATAAGAAAGGCTGACTTTTAGTAATCGAAAGTTTTAGGTTCGTGATTTATTGTATGGTTTACATATGTGCACTAATAGATGTGATTAAATTTTCTAATAAATTAAATTAATTAAAAAGAACCAAACTTTGATGGCAAAAAGCATTTTAATTAAGTTTTCAACCCCTAAATGCTGGAAACATTACATTGTTCGTAGTTTTTTGTTTCTTTGATTCAGCTAAAGCTACTAACTACTATACATATAGTACCGTCATATTCAAAGAAGGTATATGCTTATTGTTTCCATGTGCATCCATGTTTTGTAATTAGTTTACCTAAAGATCACAATTTCTTTATGTTGGTAATAATTAATTAGAACTGGATAGAATATATCATAACAATATGAAAACAGCCTGAAAGTTATAACTAAAATGTAAAGACAACACTAAAGATTAAAAATGAATAAAGGTATCACTACAAAAATAAGAAGAAAACAAAGAAAAAAGATAATTATTAAGACATGAAGGGTTCAATGTGATTGGGAAAATATTGGATCCCACGCAGAGGTCTCTCTCCAAGTCCATAGCGTTGTCGAAAATCATTATCTGCAATCCCATTGTACTCGACTCTTCGAAACGTCTTTGTCATTGGATTAATATATATGATATGAAGATGAGATTTGAGCGCCGTCCTTGGTACATAAATCAATTCACCATCACCAGTGATACCTATTAGTTTGAACTTGTTTTTCAAACCCCGACCATAGTGAGAAAGAGGTAACAAGATGTGATTCGACCATTCGAGTTGTTGTGCATCCTTCAAAACCCACAATGAAACACTATCATGAGTGGAGCCAAGACATACTAACCTTCCTTGATTAGATACCATCATCACAGGCCAATACTTATCCTCCCATGGTAATGTCATTGCATAAAACGTTTCAGATCTTACATCGAACCTCATTATGACACAATCAGGACCAGTAAGGGCTCGATAATATAGAAAACCGTTGACGCATGTGCAATTTCCATAACCTTCTGTGCGATTGCCAGTGAAAGGTTTGTACTTGTAGTTGGTCTTGACCGTCCTCCATTGTTCGAACGGATTTTTTTCGTCTGTTTTTTTCCAACGAAAAACTGACCAACACGAGTCTTGTTAGAAATCTGTCGCGTCTGAAATTTCCGACGGATTACTGCCCGTCAGAATTTCCGTTGGTTTTAGCCTTGTTTTCTTGTAGTGTTCTTGAGCTGATCCTAATGTTAAAACCCTACACTCATCGGATTCATACCAATCATACGGCATGCACACTACTTTGTGTTTACCTTCGATAGGATCATACCCTAAAAAGACTGTTATATTCGTCCAGCTCTTGTTAGGTTTGGTTAAAGGTGTAAACTCTCTCTTAATAGGGTTCCAGACTATTGGAGTTGCTGCATATTGTAAGCAGATCAAGCCATGGACTGACTCGTTTTTTATGGTGAATGAACAATAACTTGGAGAGGTGATTTGGTAACTATCACTGATAGGTTGAGAAGAGGAGTAATAAAAAGAGTTTGGGTTCCTATTGTGTTGATAAAGAGAGAAAACAAAGAACCTGGCTCCAGATTGGAAGAAGAGTAGAAGATTTTGTCGAGTTTCCAACGAGTTGGTGAGATATGGATCGGTGGTGAGTGATGACCAAAGCTTTGAAACACAACCAAGCCTCAGAACAGATTTCACTGGCAGCCTTAAGAATATGTCTAAGGTTAGATCCAGAGGTAAGGAAGGTAATGATATTGACGACGACGACGACGACAATGAAGATTTTCTTCTTCTGTTTCTTTTTCTTTCGATCTTGTCTTTTGGTTGCTCCATATTTTTTTTTTTGGTTGAAAACCCTAATTCACTATCGTTCCTCTATTTATCTCTTTGGTGGCTATCGATCGGCAAGTTGGCATTAAAGGTTCTCAAGCCTTGTTTTTTTTTTTTTTTTTTTTTTTTTTTTNAATATCAGTTCAAAAGAACCAACATGAAGGAAAAGAGTTTATAAAAACAGTAGGATGCGGAGATGTACGCGTTTGACGTGCCAAAGAATCCGCATTTACATTAGCATTTCTAGAAATAAGAGATAAAGAGAAAGAACAAAACTCCTCCCTGTCCATCCTGTTAACGTTAAGGTAAGTCTTGAAAGCCGGCCAGTCCTGAGGAGAAGACACCATCTTCATCAAGTCTGAGCAATCTGTATAAAAAGCCACCTCTTGATAGTCATGACCAATCATGCACCGCATAGCCCAGACAAAGACTTCTACTTCAGCATGTAAAGGGGAAAGACTACTTCTGAAATTGGCGGCTCCCTTCTTCGTCGAAGATTCCTGATAGGATGAGCACACCCAACCTGCACCCGCATAGTCATTCCCCGCTTTCCACGAGCCATCAACAAAACACCTGTAACCAGAATAAGCAATAGGCAGATTCCCTACGCTCCCCCCCCCCTCTCGCCAGCTAGTGACTCTGGGACTCAATGATAAATTCTCACCCACATCCTCTGCCTGAGCCTGCAACCATGTAGCCCCCTCCCCTACCGCTAACCTTACGACCTCGTCGGGTTCATCCCTAATATTCTTAAACACAAAAGCATTCCACGCCTTCCATATATACCACATAATCCAAGAAAAAGCCACTACATGAGAACCCAGGAAATGATCCATATTTGCATACAGAGAGTCTATAGGGAAAGAAACCGGTCCAACTGGCACATGAGCTAAAGCCCATGTCTGTCGAGCTGGCGGACATCTAAAAATAACATGATTCACCGTTTCATCATCAGCCCCACAGCGAGCACAACTGGCACCACAAGCAATGCCCCACCGCTTCAGATTTGTCGTAACCGATATACACCCGATAAGACTTGCCACATAAAGTGTTTTATCTTTGGGGGACAAGCCACCCGCCAAACTCTGACAAGGAGTGGAGTAACGTCTGGCCCAAACCGAGGCACCTGAGACCCCTGTTTCGCCAATTATTATGTAACATACCCTGATTTAACCGAATACTTCCCGAATTTCGTAAAATGCCAATCTAGTGAGTCGTCCAACTGGGAACTACCCAACGGTATAGTCCTGATCAAAGCGGCATCCTCTAGAACAAAATGCTCAAGGAGCATATCTATATGCCAAGAAGTTCTCAAGCCTTTCATAAAAGATAAAACAAATAAATGTTTTTTTAGTCATATAATTTATAATTTATCCAATCAAATTCTAAAGCCCAAAATTCTCCCTCACAAAAATAAACTCAGTCATAGTCATTTTATTCTTAAAAATTACTATATCAGTGAAAAAAAATGTTTAGTGATTTTTGTTATTAATTGAAACTTTTCGTTTGATTAAGTTTTTGTTTGAATTAAAATTTGTCAACACGACTCGTCCGATTGAGTTATAGGTTTAGATCGCATCGCTCTACAAGTAGGGTTTTCTTCACTCAATACAATCAAACTTTTTCCAAAAGAAAAATTATTGGGTTTACCCATAGAGAAATGCCAATCAGAATACAAGAATATGTCATGTCATATCATATTTTAAAAAATAAATCACAATTAAAATAAAATAAAAAACAAAACAAATTAAGGAAACAAATTATGTAGATCTTCTATTAAGTAAATTATATCGGTTTGAGTTTATAAAAGAAGATTAGAGTTTAAATTTATAATTTTAAAAATTATATGTCGGTTTAGGTTTGTAAAAGAATGGTTAGGATTTTATATTTTATAATTAAATAAAATTATACGTCGGTTTGGGTTTACAAAAAGTGGTTAGAGTTCAGATTTTACAATTAAACGAAACTATATGCCGGTTTGTTACAAAAAATTGGTTAGAGTTTAAATTTTACAATTAAACAAAATGATATGTCGGTTTGGGTTTATAAAAGAATGTTTAGGGTTTAGATTTTACAATTAAACGAAATTATATGTCGGTTTGAGTCAGGGTTTAGATTTTATAATTAAACAAAATTATATGTTGGTTTGAGTTTATAAAAAATGGTTAGAGTTTAGATGTGATAACTAAAAACTATAATACAATATTAGAATTAACAATTTTAAAATTAATTGATCTACAGAATTTGTTTCCTTAATTTAAAGGGGTGAATAAGAGAGGTTCACCCCTAGGGTGAACCCAAGAATTATCCTTTTCAAAGTAGTTCAGAAGAGACCATAAGATTTTTTTATTAACGGGAATTTCAAAAAAAAAGAAAAAAAAATCTTAAACACTTTTCAAAAATATCATATTTCTATAATTTTATAAAAAATGCTTTTTAGAAAAGTAGAAATTAAAATTTGATATATACTCAAATAAGTTTATAACCTTATAAAAATATACAAATTATTTTTATACATGTGTATAATTTTATAAATATTTATAAAAATATCTTATAAATACTTTTAAAACCATATAAATACATTGTAGAACTTTTTAAAATACATTGAAAAACCCCTATAAAAAATTCCAAGCACTTTGATCGAGTATCCAAGCACAGGTATCGATATCTTTATTTATAATGCCTGTCTTTAATATTGAAAAAAAAGTTGCGAAAGGAAAAAAGATTATTCTTGTGATGGGATGGTAGTAATCATATATACTGTAGTATGTTAAGATTCAAACTATACAAACGCAAATAGAATCTGACGCCGAATTTACGCATGATCCTCCTTTTTTGTACTTTTGTTCGATGCATTTTATATTGCAATCTTTGATTTCTCCACATGAACCGATAGGTATTATCGTATTAATATGTGTCCTCATAAGAGAATTTTCTTCTGTAGTAGAATATGTCTTCTTTTCCGCAAGACCTTGAAACGTAAAAAAAGTAGTAGCAAATCATTAAACCCAATTACACCCTAAACTACAATTGATTAGTAACATGTGTGCTGTGTGCATAAGAATGTGGAACAGTCATATACCTCGACTCAAAACAAGGGCAATACATAGGAAAGTAAGGAAGATGCATTTGTGAGAAGAAACCATTTTTTTTCTTTTTGTAAATATTCTCTTCTTCTTCTTTTGTGATATGTAAATTTTCTTTCATGTCAGTATATACGTATCCCGTGCAGATACATGCATATACATTGGAAATAATCATTTGTGACAAGAAAATGTTAGTATAGAGAAAAATTCTTGAATATAGATTTGATTTTTTTAAAAAGCAGATAATTAATGACTTAGAAAGCAGATAATCATAAATTGGTTTATGATTTAGAAAGAATTTTAATGACTTTAAAAGTTATGTAAAATATGTTGTTATTCAATCAAGACTTTTTTAAACTCTTTAAAAATTTGGTGTTATTGGTTGTGGATTTGTAAAAAGTTATCTAAAATCTTGATAAATCTAGTGTTATTGGATTAAGAGTCTTATAAAGTCATCAAAAGTTTTATGTTATTCAATTAAAACAAAAGAATCTTGGATTGTTAATGAATTCAAATTTTGTGTTATGGTTTAGGATTTTATATCATTTCCTTCATAACAAAAGTCATTAAAACTCTTTCATCAAATAGAAAGATTTTATGAAAGATTTTACAAGATTAGGAAGCACAAATCAGCAAGATTTAAAATAACTTCCTAAACAATCTCTTATAGAATCCATCATTTTTACTTTCTAATTTTCTATGATTTTAAAAATCAGCAAGATTTTTAAAA
>NC_025701.1:30072036-30075455 GCF_000633955.1 Camelina sativa | reverse complement strand
CCCCCCCCCTAAATAAAAATTTGGACATGTATTTAAGTATTTCTGGAAATAACTTTAAGATCTAAACATATTTTTTTTTATATAACCAGTTCATTTGTTTTAATATTTATGGATGAATCTCTCTTACAATTGCTAATTTTAATGTAAATAAATAAATATTTTTATCTATTTTTTTTAATAGTAGTGGTAAATGATAAAGATATATAATAATACATGACTTTTAAGATTTTAACTTGGTATTAAAATGCATACCTCATGTGACATTACATTATTATAGTTGGATTATCTTTGATTATATTTAACATAGGATAATTAATACAAATATGATACCTAATGATATATATATGTTTACATAATTAATCAGGATTTTAAAATTTACAGAAATTGCTAAGATGGGAAATCACTGATAATTGGGATCATCCATTTTTGTTTTCTAAGAAGAAATTCATTATTGTTTGCGATTCTTCAATATTGAAGTTTAATTATGATTAATATATATCTGTCCCTAGAATCCTAATTAAGCAATTGGGAATGCATACCGCAAGGAAAACGCATCGTTTTGGTTTAGGAGGTTCAGTCTAGTTTATATGCCCATTCTTAGGTTAATTAGTATGACTTGGAGAGGGTTTAATACTTTCGTTTTCATAAGCCTTTACTTCATCAATCTATTACCTGGTTCTTATTAACATCAAATAGCAGCAACTGATCTACAATATTTGCGTTTAGATAAACTCGTGTTTCTTCTCTTTTGACCAAACAATAGTTTCTTCTTACGAATCTGAAAACAACTTTATGTAAAATTATTTGGGGAAACAAACACATAACAATCTCTATTTTTAACATGAATAATATTATCACGAAGTCTTCGGCTTCTCGTTACGAAGCTGGAACAAACTTAGATACTATCAATTTCCCCGTTCTCAAACTCAATGTAATCATACCCCGCGTTATCGTCATCTTCATCGAGATCAACAACAACACCTTCATTAAGACGGATATTCTTTGGAGTTTGGAAGCTGACCGTCCGCTTTGAGACTCCTTGCCTCATCAGACATGTACTTCAAAGGACACTTAACCAAGCAAAGGAGACTTAACCAAGCATATGAGACTTAACCAAGCACAATATGTAGCTTCAATCGATTCATTTGATTTTCTTTTTTCGGTTTGACTTTTGTTATGATTTACTTAGATAGAAAGAACAAAACTGAATTATTTGGTTCAGGTCAACTTAATCGGACATAGAAGAGAGATCTCTGTAGAAGAATTTTACACAAACCGATCCAACGTTAAACGGTTTCATGATATTTCTGAAGTTACTTGGATCACATTTGCAGACATTGTTAAGTTAGAGAATTAGTAGTAATGAAAGCAATTTACACAGCCCAACAACATTCAAAGGCTTCCTAACAATTAACAAAGCGAAAAGCCAACATACCAAACCTTAATATATGTACCCAAAAATGGTCTTCCTTGAACTATTCTCTCCTTCGACCGGTCTCTTAGCTCTTATTTGGCATAATACCAGTTCGGAGCACATTTTGCATCTACAGATAAATCGACCGAGAGGATATTCTTTCCGTTAAACGGTTTAGCCATACAGTCCACAACTATGTCCTTGGCAATCTCCGCTGATTCCAATGGTCCTTCCAAGATTACTTCATCATGAATCTGTTTCCCAAAAGAAGTCTTATTACTCAAGTTTCAAACAAGTACAACCCAATATGGTTTTTTTTTGACAAATGTTTAGTCTGTGGATATAAGGTTATGGTAAGATTCATGAGTGTTGTTTACCTGTAAAAGCAATCTCCAACCAAGCTTCTTCAACTGTTGATTTGTTGATATTTCCAACATTGCACACATGGCAACATCAGCTGCACTTCCCTGTGATGCAGATCAACGATGCTTATAGTTGAGATTGGCGAATAGAAAGGATATTAGTATATATGTTAAAATACAAGAACAAAATGGAAACCTGCACTGGGGTGTTGATCGCTGCTCTTTGGATATGATTCTTCTGAGCACGTGAACGATACGCCGGGAATCTACGATCTCGTCCTAATAAAGTACGTACATACCCGTCTGTCAAAGCTTCTTTCTTACGCATGTCTTGCCATTTCCTTACTTCTTGTCTGTCATTGTACCACAGATTGACTGTGTCTTGAGCTTCTTCTTTCGAGACCTTTACATGGTTAAAAAATATGGCATCGTTGTAGATTCATCACACATGAAAGCATATGGTTATATCAACCATACAGATTCAAAAAGTATGTATTACCTTCCAATCTCTAGAAAGCCCAATCGCTGTTTTCCCATATGCAATTGAAAAGTTAAGCATCTTCGCTTTTCTTCTCTCTGACCCAAAGGCGTCCTGAGTATCAACATATTTGCAAACTGTTAAAAGAATATGAGCACAGAATTTTAAGTTCTTTGTGTCAACGATGGGCTCTATACATTATGCAGAGATGTCGAATGTTTTCGTAGCTAATCAAACCACTTTGTCAGTTAACAATCAAGAACGCACCTTTAACAATGGCACGGGCGGCTTGTCTTCCCCAGGTTGTGGATGCCATTCAAGGATAACTTGGCCATTCTCTACAGCTTCACGAATATGCGGATACATATTCATGGCTGTCCTTGAGTGGAAATCTCCGCCTGCTTTGAAAGCTTCCATCATGCTTTTACAACCAGCAAGATGTGCCAGAATTCGAAGTTCCAGCTGAAGAAGATAAAAGAGATCACAGTCAACGAGTGAACCAGCATAATACCCTTACGTATGTTTCTACGACTACCAGAGTATCGTATTTTCACCTGCCCATAATCAGCCACAATGAGTGTATTTCCAGGTGATGATACAAAGGCCTTACGAATCTTGTACCGATCCTTCTCCAGAGCAGGTTGGTTCTAGGCAGATAAGGAGAACTTTAGTAACACATTGTAAAATGCAATTACAAGACCATAAGTAGCATACTTACGATTGACAAAAATAACTTGACCATTTCAAATAAGATACTGTAATAGCTCTTGGTAACACAACACATAATTTCAAACATAACTATATCACTGCCGACATAATTTTCAAAATGTACCAGTAGATAACAATAGAAACTTACCTGCAAATTTGGCCTTCTAGCTGATAAACGCCCAGTTTCTGTGTTGATATTTAGGGAGCAATGGACACGACCATCTTTGCCTGATACATTACTTCCCTGACAAACAAGAAAAAAAGATTCCATAAACATCAATCTGAAGGGTAAGGGATTAGCAGCTAAAAATTCAGATAGAAGCTGTTCCGAAAAAACAATTACCTGTAATGGAAGAATAAAATTTGAGATCAAAGAATCTATAGAGCAAACTTCACATAATGAGGCAATAGCATGACATGCTTCCTTTCCCCTTTCACCGCCTCCAAATCCAACATA
>NC_025701.1:30069810-30071921 GCF_000633955.1 Camelina sativa | reverse complement strand
CTTCCCCAGGTTGTGGATGCCATTCAAGGATAACTTGGCCATTCTCTACAGCTTCACGAATATGCGGATACATATTCATGGCTGTCCTTGAGTGGAAATCTCCGCCTGCTTTGAAAGCTTCCATCATGCTTTTACAACCAGCAAGATGTGCCAGAATTCGAAGTTCCAGCTGAAGAAGATAAAAGAGATCACAGTCAACGAGTGAACCAGCATAATACCCTTACGTATGTTTCTACGACTACCAGAGTATCGTATTTTCACCTGTCCATAATCAGCCACAATGAGTGTATTTCCAGGTGATGCTACAAAGGCCTTACGAATCTTGTACCGATCCTTCTCCAGAGCAGGTTGGTTCTAGGCAAATAAGGAGAACTTTAGTAACACATTGTAAAATGCAATTACAAGACCATAAGTAGCATACTTACGATTGACAAAAATAACTTGACCATTTCAAATAAGATACTGTAATAGCTCTTGGTAACACAACACATTATTTCAAACATAACTATATCACTGCCGACATAATTTTCAAATGTACCAGTAGATAACAATAGAAACTCACCTGCAAATTTGGCCTTCTAGCTGATAAACGCCCAGTTTCTGTGTTGATATTTAGGGAGCAATGGACGCGCGCATCTTTGCCTGCTACATTACTTCCCTGTCAAACAAAAAAACAATTCCATAAACATCAACCTGGAAGGAGAAAGGCTTAGCAGCTAAAAATTCAGATAGAAGCTGTTACGAGAAAACAATTACCTGTAATGGAAGAATAAAATTTGAGATCAAAGAATCTATAGAGCAAACTTCACATAATGAGGCAATAGCATGACATGCTTCCTTTCCCCTTTCACCGCCTCCAAATCCAACATATGCTGTTCCATAAGCAGATGTATCGGTTTCAACATCAGTCTTCGGCTTCTGTATTTTTGAAGTTTGATCTAGTAGCTGAGTAGCAGCAGTCTCTTCATCCTCAGAAATGTCTTCTAGAGTAATATCTGAGATGTCCTCCATAAAGTCATATTCAGCAGAAACTTTCCCAGCTAAGGCTTTCAAAGCATCCCCACTAATAGAAGGCCAACCAGTAGCAGTGAACGTTTCAGTTGCAAGTGGGTTATCGCTAATTCTATGCAGTTTGATATTTCGGAACTTTGTCGGTGTTTTTTTTCCTTCCTCAATAACCTTATCAACATTGGGAACTTTGAAAAGTTTTTCAACTGGAAGAACCTCACCATTCTCACTGTGAATGAAATAAACGGAAATCAAAATCCATAAAGCTAAGCACTAAGAAACTAATCTTGAAAATTCTTGTTACAATATACCAAGAGATATGACTATTTTCCCTAATTAGTAATAACTTTTGTTTAACTTAGACATTACACCTGTTAGAAATGCCACAAAAAAGTAGGAAAAAGATACCTGTTAGAAATGCCACCAAAAAAGAGCTGACGCAATTGTGTGTCGCTACCAACATTCATATGCTTTGCATCGGGGCAATACTTAGAGGCCCAATTTCGAAACCTACTAACAGCAACTTGCTGCTCGACTTTGGCAACTTTCTCTATTTCAGCAAGATACTCCCTATCTACAAGTATCCCTTCTGCTTCCATTTTAACAAGAAGTTCACCAAAGGGTCGCCAAAACTCATGGTAAAAGTCTAACATTGTCCTTCCTGATACTAGCTTTCCATCAAGACGCCATTCTTTCAGTTGCAGTTTCTTTGACATGCTTTCGTAAAGCTTTAGTGTGCTTATCGCATCCAAGGCAGAGTATGAAATCCAAGCCTCTCGATCTTCTCGCTGAAGCTCTTCAACAGGGGGAATGACAACCATCTTCCCTTCTGATCCATCTTTTTTCAGTTTTCTCTTGCCAAAAATAGTCTTCATCGAAATTTTACCAAGGAACTCTGCTTCCTCTTTCGTCTGTGTGGCCCCAAGAACTTTTGGGTCACTTGTAAGCGCTTCAAGTGAATAACCACCCTCTGTCCGTCGTGCAGAATCCCATAATCGTGCCATGTGCATAGTGTCGGCATGAAAACCAGAAATTTCAATTCCATGGTTCCTAATGATGTGGCTATCGAAACTGTAGTTGTGCCAGACCTGAAACGAAGAAAG
>NC_025701.1:30049972-30069466 GCF_000633955.1 Camelina sativa | reverse complement strand
AAGTGAATAACCCCCCGATATCCGTCGTGAAGAATCCCATAATCGTGCCATGTGCATAGTGTCGGCATGAAAACCTGAAATTTCAACTCCATGGTTCCTAATGATGTGGCTATCGAAACTGTAGTTGTGCCAGACCTGAAACGAAGAAAGCCAACCTATAAGGGTTTATGAAGGATAGCTAAAAAGTGTTCACAGTAAAAGCACACAACAAGAAAGTGGAATAAGATTTAGAACGAACCAGAAAATGCAAATGTCACAGAATATGAGGAAACAATCAAGATTGTAGTTTACATCATCAAGAAAGGGAAAGATTTAAAACTTACTTTTTTGATATCAGAGTCTTCAAAATACGATTTAAACTCGGCCAAAACCTCCCTGCCATTTTCACCAAGTACATCAACCCAGATGCACGATTTTCCATCACCAAAATCTGCTTCTGGTCCACAGTAGATACTGAAACATATTAATTCACCATGGTCGACAGGAGTTTCTTCCTTCACCTCAATCCCGGACACCTATAAGCATTGAATAATCAGAAAGAACGAAGTTTCGTAAGAAAAACAGTTTGCCAATTGCATAAATATGTCTGAACTGTAATGATGGCAACGTAAACAGAAAAATGCAGCACACCTCTGTATCGCAAGAATGGACAAGATTCCTATACTGATTCACAAGCTTAGCCACGGTACTTTTTGCAGCGGTTACATTATCAACAACGAGAACCTTGTCATATATTTTCCTAAGGTTTTCACGGACTTTCGAAGTGTCACTGCTTTTCTCCACTTTCGAAATGGTATCAGTATTCTCACTGCTGATTTTTGTACCAGAAGACTTCCCGCTGCTTCTACGAGGTCTCAGTTTTTCCTCTCCTGTAAGATTTACATCAATACTTGCCTCAACCTCTAAACTCTTGCTAGGCAATGTCACAACAGGTCCAGATGGCGTAACGCCAACCGATTCTGTATCGAGTGTAGCAGCAGTACCATTACCTATGGGCTTGAAACCAGAATCAAACTTCTGAGAGGTTTCATAAGTCGGAGCATTAGATACAACTGGGACAGAGCCATTGAGATAAAAACTGTCATCGAAGTTTCTAGCAATTTGACCATTTCTTTCTCTAACCTTCTTCGCTTCTTCCCTCCAAGCACTAACATCACCAGGAACTCGATGAGTTTCAGCTACTTCTGACTGGTTTCCCACCTTGGTAATCTCTGGAACCATTCTAAGCTCATTTTGCTTTTGAGTAACGGGTTTTAACCTGCTTTGTTCTAGGCTCAGCTCATTTTCCCTCCAAGCACTAACACTCTCAGGAACTCGATGAGTCTCAGCTACTTCAGACTGGTTACCCACCTTGATAATCTTTGGAACCATTCTTACCCTGTTAGATTCTGATCGAAGTTCCCATTCCCCATTGAAAACAACAGAAGATGAGCGTTGCTGACCCGAATGTTGAAATCCCTGACAAACTGTAGTAGTCGAGTAACCAACATTTCCCTCAGTGGAAGCTACTCTCCTGAAGAAAATTCATAAAGCAGTCACAATCAGAGCTTGCATACCAAACAAACACAAGAACAAACTGAGCCCAGACCAAAGCAGGTAGAAACCTCATACTTAAAAACAGAGCAAATTAATCCATAAGCAAGTAAGCCTAGAAGCTAGAACAGAGCAAATTAGACAATAATCAAGTTAAAATTGAGCATAAAACAGAGCAGGTTAATTGATAATCAAGTAGAATTGAGCCTAGAACAGAGTAGATTAATCGATTATCAAGTGTAGGTCTCGAAGAACCCATTTACTAAAAAACCTTGAGAAAGATAAAGTGCAAACCTTTGGAGGGTTATACGGCGAGGGAAGAGGAAGGAAGGAACCGGCGAAGAAGAAGAGAAGCGAGAGGAACGAGAAAGGAAGGAAGAGGAAGGAGAAAAGTGGCGGCGAAGAAGAGGGTTATTGTGGGAGGTAAGAGAAACCCCCATGGCCATTATAAGAGAAGTTAATCTACCCAGCTTGAACTCGTCGGAGATAAGGGATATATAAGGGGTTTATGGAGGCGAGTTTTGTCGTGATTCAAGCAAGTGGGTCTGCCTGAGAAGGAAAGCTAAGAGGAGCACAAGATTATTGTGGCCATCGCTTGAGAGAGAAGACGCACTGTGTCCCTTAAACCCTTGTTTCTATTCTTCTTTATCTTTTCTTTTTTTTTAATTACTGTAATCATTTTGTTAATTATTTAACTACTAAGGACAGTCTCAGATAAAGTTATCATTTTTCTATGAAAAAAGTTTCGAATTATTAGGTGTGTAGCCCTTTCTCATTGGCCATTAAACAAAAAAAAAAACCTCACTTCACCTTATTACTTAATTTAAACCTTGAACTATAATGATTTAAGTAAAATTATTAACTTTTATGTTTATTTATTTTTATTTTTTTGGGTCAACTATTAACCTTTACGTTGAAAAGGTCACTCTGTCCGTCCGGTATCGGATGGACTCATGGACACATCATGAGGAAGAAGGCAAGCAGCTCATAAGTGGTGGATCTAAAGCAAATTACACGTACTCTTAAGTCTTACCCATAGAAGTTGAAGCTGAGGCCTTCAAGAGCAGCTGTGTTGGAGATTAAGAAGAATTTGGGATATATAGAATTTTATCGAAAATCATTTTTTATAATTGGAATTTAACTCTTTATTAGTTTATTAGGTTTCAGATTAAAAACTAAAAGATTTTTTTATTTTTTGTGCAACCCTCTTATCCATTAAAAAACTTATTGGGCTGAACCCGTTACAACATGAACAGCAATACGTCATATACCAAATTGTTTTCAATGTAAAAACGGTTTATAATACACTACTCAAAATAATTGTAATCACAAAGTATATAATTCATGAATATTAATTTGAATTATTTTATACTACTAGAATTTGAACCCGCGCACGCGCGGGATTTTAATTTAAAATATTTTTTATCAATATAAATTTTTGAGCTCAATATATTTATTAAAATTTTTGAGTATAAATCTATATAAACATTAAACTTATTTTACTAAGTAACATACCACATATATATTATTGAAGATAATGTTTAGTTGTTATATTTATTTGCAAGAGATTTTAGTTTAAATTTTTTAGGAATAAAAATCATTGAATATAAATATAATTAATCATTTAAAGTTTAAAAGATAAATCCAAATAAAAGTCATACTTATTTTACTAATCTATATATATATATATATATATATTGTCTAGTGTCGCAATAATGTTTTTCTGGTAAATCAATAATATATAACATAGTAACAAAAAATGATTTAAAGAATATCCCTCGAAGAGTACATTTCATATATATATTTTTTTTGTCAACCATTGGACCACAACAGGCCGGCCCATTAGCCTAATCCCTACATTCGTAGGGAGCGGGACTCGATCACGGGTGTAATAGTGCCTTGTGCATTAAGGACTTACTTTTGGCCACTGCACTAAGGTCACTTCACAGTACATTTCATATTTATATCCAAGGAAAACATCATTTTAAAATTTCTAACACCGAAGGTCGATCATTGACCTAATTATAGAAATCATTTAAATATATCGATATTTCACATTAAATGCAAATATACAAAGTTTTATGAACATTTTTACTGTTATGTCGTTACAACGGAGTTATCCAAGTGCATCACCTGTCATAATAGAATTTCCGACCAAGTCAAGAATGCGTGAATGCATGGTGAAATGATTAAACCCGACATCCGTTCACTAATCCAAGTTACATATATGTCTAAAACCCTTCATATGTTATTTTCAAATGTTAATTTTGTGATGCAACCTCAATTTCGTCTTCTAAAAAAAACATGGTGTACTTTAGTAATATGTTATTTCTGGCAATGTTTTTGGTTAAAAGCATTTGATCATAAAATTAATAAAATCTCAAGCATGTTTTATATATATTTTTATTTATCATGTTATAGAATTTTAGCTCCGGTTGATAATATGCATTCTGAGATATACTGTATATGTCACTTTTTTATAACGACTTACATATCATTTTCTCTATATTTTGTGACCATTGATTTTGTGTTTTTTTTAGATGGATTAATTTTTCAAGATTCTTTTTCATAGTTTTTCCCAAAAAAAAAGATTGTGACCCTTACAATATCTTTGTTTTAGATCAAAAATTTTAAGTTGAGTTAAGTAATTAATCTTTTATTTTTCTATAAGTGAAATTGTTTCTTAGAAACTAATATTTCACTTCAATTTTATTTTTATGTTTAGAATTTTATAAATACAATTACATAAATTGTTTTTTTGACTCCACCATGTATTAAAATCTTACTTGTATTCTAAAACTTATTAATTCATTCTAAATTTTGGAATATGATCATTTTTGGTTAAAGTTTGAATAATAATATTATTACTAAAATAAATCAATAGTATTATTTTTATTATTTTAAAATATTCATTTATTTAAAATATTTGGGTTTAATATGGGCTTTTAAAGTGTTATGAATGAATGGATTAGAAGCTACATAGTGGATTAGTGTTTAGGATTAGGTCTAAATAAAAAAAATGAGTTGCTGATGTGGCAGCATGAGGAGTGAGGAAAGTTAACTTTATATATATAGATTATGTGTCCTTCCACCCTCACAACGATTCAGGCCATCTGCATTAGCAGAACAGATTTTTTTTTTTGTATGAATGTGAAAATATATTCAAAACAAAAAGTGCCTCTTTACAATAAATGCGTCCTTGAATCAAATAAATTTTGCAATGCCTACGCGTGTGTAAAAAATAAAACAGAGAAAACAAAAAGTGGAGTCAATGACGAGTTGCAGGCCGTCAGCATACTTGGTCGTGTGTTGCTGCAGCAAGAAGAACTTGTTGCGGACCAGTCTATCGAGGAACTTGATCAATTGCGCAGAGGTGGTTGACTTATCCCCATGACGACGCCGGTTGCGCTCTAACCAAATGGAGTGAACAGCGGCCTAGAAAACAAGGCGAAGAAGGAAACAGGTTGTGCCTGTGATCATGGTACTTGAAAGGAGAGTCAAAATCTGGGTGAAACAGGTTGAGTAGCGGTGGCGGAAAAGCTGGCAGGTGAGGTCTTCCCAGACCCGAACCGAATACGGGCAAGCAAAGAAAAGATGACCCAGGGTCTCCACTGGCGCTTGGCAAAACACACATGAGGGATTCAAACCACGGTTCCAGGATAGCATGCGTTCCCCCATAGTAAGCCGGTGTCGTGCAGCAAGCCAAAGCATGAAAGAATACTTTGGAACAGAGTCGGAGAACCAAACACATGGATACCAACCAACTGTTGAAACCACTCGCCACAGTTGTAACCACGTTTCGGAAGTAGAAAACTGAGGCATGTATGTGCCGTTTGACTGTCGCCACAAAGCAATGTCTCCTTGAGCACGCTGTTCTCGACTCCTGAGGTTACCAATCTCCAGCTCAATATTGTTTAGCAGAGCAGAGCGGTGATGACGACCACGGCGAGACTGAATAACTGACGCAACTGTAGCAGTGGAGGGAATGCCAAGAGCAATGAAGCCCCTATCCCCCACTATATCGTAAAAACAGCCAAGAGGGCTCCAAGTTTCATACCAAAACGATGTGTGAAGACCATTCTGGACGTCCATCATGTGAAAAGGCTTTGCAAGTGATTTGTACTTGAGTAGTTTCTTCCACATCCAAGAGCCCAAGGTTGTGGATTCCCTGACTGACCAAAATGAAGAGGAACGCAGGAGCTCTCTCTTGATCCAGTTAACCCAAAGAGAGTTGGTTGCCGAGACGATCCGCCATATTAATTTGAAACAGCTAACCTTGTTGACCTCAACAATGGACTTCAAACCCAGACCGCCTTCAGACTTAGGCTTACATACATCCTCCCAAGCAACCTTATTTTTCCTCCCATTGAGATCCGGACCAGACCAAAGGAAAGCTGCACAAAGGCGTTCAATCTCATGAACACAAGCACTTGGTAACCTAAACGCCGAAATCCAAAAATTAGTAAGACTCGCAATCACTGAACTGAGCAACTGTAACCGTCCCGCAAAGGATAAAAATCTATGCTTCCAAGAACCAATACGGGCTTTTATTTTCTCTATCAATGGAAGGCAATCATGGATAGTCATGCGCTTTGTTAGCAGTGGTAAACCCAGGTAACAAACAGGGAGAGATCCAGACGCAAAGGGAAACTGAGCCAGGAGCTCTGCACGAGAGGAGTTCGAGACACCAGCCAGGAACAAAGTGGACTTCTCCAGACTAATAGTGAGCCCGTACATTGCCGCAAATTCTCTAAATACCTCAAGAATGCCAGCTAAGGAGGAAGCATGCCCATCTGAGAAGACCATGATGTCATCTGCAAAGCAAAGATGTGTAAGTTGCAGATGCCTACAGCGAGGATGATAGCCAAACCGACGATGCACAGCTGCCTGGTCCAGGAGTGAGGACAAGACATTCATGCAAATCACAAAAAGATATGGTGAGAGTGAACAGCCCTGCCGCAAACCTCTCTCACTATTGAAATAGCCCGCCAATTCCCCATTGATTTGGACCGAAAAAGAAGCCGTGGACACGCACAAACGAATCCAATGGATAAACTTTCCGGGAGATTTAACACTTCCAACACATTAAACAGAAAAGACCACTGTACAGAATCAAAAGCTTTTGAAATGTCAATCTTCATGGCACATCGAGGAGAAATGTCTTCCTGGTGATAATCCTTAACTATTAGTCTATTTCTCTTGCAAGAAGCAAGTTCTCCATTAACAACCGATCCTTGATGAAGGCAGATTGGTTTGGAGCAATGAAACCAGGTAAAATGGACTTAAGACGGTTTGCCAGAAGCTTCGAGATGATCTTGTACAAGACATTGCAACAGGAGATGGGCCGGTAGTCCTTCATTTCTCGAGTACTACTTGTCTTAGGGATAAGAGCAAGGATCGTGGCATTGAGGCCTTTTGGCAGGAATCCAAAAATGAAAAAGATTGAACAGCCTTTATGAGATCCGATCCGACAATGGACCAGCAGTTCTTAAAAAACTCTACCGTGTAGCCATCCGGGCCTGGAGACTTGTTCAAAGGCATAGAATAGAGAACATGTTTCACCTCATCAGCCGTGACAGGCATAGTCAGCTGATTCTGCTCCTGCAGAGAACAGCGGAAAGGAAGTAAAAGCCGCAAGTCATCAACAGTAGTACCAGTAAACTCCAAAGGCTTGTGAGCCAACAGATGGGAGAAAAATCTGATGCCCTCTGCTTTAATACTCTCCATATCAGTAAGTCAAGTCCCATGTGGGTCTGTTATCTCATGAATCAAATTCTGAGTGAGCCGTTCTTGCAGAGCATTGTAAAACACTCTATTGTTTTTATCCCCCACATGTAACCAATGCAACTTTGACCGTTGTTTGAGAAAACGTTCCTCCAACACTGCAACTCTCTCCCATCGAGTATGGGCCAATGATTCAACAGCAACATCCTGAGGAGAAGGACGAGAAAAAGAGGCAAGCTGTTTTGCACAAAGATCCGCATAGGCTTCTGAAGACTGACGAGAAATATCAGACAGCGTATTACGACTTATCTCGCGTATCAAAGGATTTAGCTGTTTCATCTTCTTGCTCAAAAAGAACAAAGAAGAAGTGGAATGATAAAGACTAGTAGTCTCATTCCAGAACTGTTGAACACGCGGCAAAAACTCTGGCTGGGAAGACATTAGGTTGGTGAACTTGAAAGGCCCTCGCCTTCTCTGAATGTCAGAGGATAAGTTAATCTTTCCCGGAGGTGATCAGAGCATCTACCCGCTTCCATCACGCAGTAAGCAGACAGGAAGGCCACAGACCACTGAATATTATGAAGAACTCTGTCCAATTTCTTACAAATAAGGCTAGATTCTTGGTTGTTTGACCAAGTAAACGTCGGACCAAGGCCCCGAAGCTCCAAGAAGGAACAATAACGACACACATCCTGGAAATCTTGCATCCCAGAAGTGACCATAGGCATGACAACAGAGTTAGAATGTTCTTAGCAGAACAGGTTCTTAGCAGAACAGTTTGGGTGTTCTTAACCCAATAAAATGAAAAATATATTGAACAGTACCCATATAACATTTTTTTGTTCTTAAATTAGAACAGATTTTGGCCCAGTTCTAATACGACATGGCAGTCTGCTATTGGTTGATTTTTTTTGCAAAGGAGAAATTTTTTCATTTTTTTGCAAAGGGGAAATTAAAGGAGGATTTGATTGAGAATATATGGAATAAATTTGGACATTAGACTATATATTAATTAAATAAAATGTTTGTGTGCTTTAATTAATTAAGTAATATGTTTGTTTTTTTTAATGTTTTTTGTTTCATAAAAATTTGGTATTGTATTTTGAATTTTAGTAAAAGTTTTTTAAGTTTGCAATTTAAATGTTATTTTTTAAAGTTTTTATAATTGTAATATGTTTAAGATTATTATATTGTTAAATCTTATGATCTTAAACATGTTCTTCCAATAACAAATTTTTTAACAAAATATCTAAACTAATGATCTTACATTATTTTCATAATATTTTTACTCTAAGAACATCCAAAAGTGTTCCCCCAATGCAGATGCCCTCAGATCCTAATCCGAAGATATCTACGATTCTATGTCATGCCTTGGTAATGTAATACACCATTTTATCGGGAGTTTGACAGCAAACATCACAAATCCATCATTGGGCGCGTAAACTAGAGCATTATTACTCATATTGACATGATTGATATCTGATAGCCTAGCCATTCTTAAAAGTATCATCATTGCATAATTTATTACTTCCTCCATTCTAATTTAGTTGTCGTTCTAGGATTTAATTTTTGTTTCATATTAGTTGTCGTTTTAGATTTTCAATGCAGATATTTGATGAATATTCCAATCTCATCCCTGCTGTTTTAAAGTTTCAACCAATGAAAAAATTATACAATATATTAATGAAGGGCAAAACATAAAATTTAATAGTTTCTTTAATTTGTGTGCAAAAACCTTAAACAACAGTTAAACTAGAAGGGAGGGAGTATTATATAACTTTCTCAATACTTGTTTGACTATTGTGTGTGTCGATTACATTGCAATTTCTTTATTAACCAAATCATGTGTACTCATTGACTATCAACTGATAGAAATATTTATTTGATAACAATATATGTTTATGCTGTTTCAACCATGGAAAATTTTATAATCTCCTGTGTTAAAATAATTTTTTTTAAAAATTGTAATCTCCATTTAACTGATGACTAATTTTACTTTTAAGTTTTTTTTTTTTAAATTACTTTTGAGGTTTGATGGTATAAGTTTATGGGTTTGTACCTAGTTATAATATAATAGTAAACACACGTGACACATCTCTCAGCAAACCCGAAAGATGAAAACAAAGGTAGCTTGTTTGGTGGTGAAATTAAAATCTAACACTGGATTAAATATTGAAAGTAAAAGCAACAATAAAACAAAAGGCAGAGTTTTCAATGGTCTCTTACATTAGGATACTTGGTAATCAAGTTAACTTATACTCTAAAAAAGCCAAGACTCTCGACGTGTTGATGTGCAATCCGAACAAAGTAATCTTCGGGTTTAGGATTGAATCCATAAGAGCGCCTAAACTCATCACTGTCTCCAATTCCTAGGAGCCTAACTCTTCTTATGTTTTGAGTTTCAACATTGTAGTAGAAAATGTAGAAGGGTCGAACATGGCGTGACAACTTCGTTGGGGCCACAATGATTTCACCGGCCTTGTTGGTGCCTGGAAAATAAATTTCACCACACTCGATATCATCCCACACAGAGGAGGGAAACGCACATGTATGCTTAGACCATTCAGGTTTCTCGGCGTCTTCTAGTATCCACAAATCAAAACTAGGGAAACGACCATAAGGGAGTCTCACAATGGAAGCTAGCTTCCCTTTGTATTCTAAGAAAACTGTTTCGTTCCCCCTAGGCAAAACAACACTAGGTGCTCTGATGAAACTTAGTTTCTCAGATCTAACATCGAAACGCACAAAAGCAGCACCTGTAGTTTGGGTGAAGAAAGCAGCATAGTAGAGAAAACCGTTGATGCATACATTCGCTAAACTCTCCCTATAAGGTAAAAGAGTACCTTTAATGGGTCTCCATCCTTGACCACTTCCCACTGTTAATACCTTGTGCTCCAGATGACCATCATAATCGTTCCAACTTGTTGCACAACAGGATAATGCTTTGAACTGATCATCAATGGGATCGTATCCCACAAAAGAAGCAATGGGATCTCCAGGTAACTTAACGACTTGCTCCATGCTAGGGTTACACATCATCATCCATGAGTTTGCTTTCACAGCGAGAATGCCATGGAAAGAAGCCAAAAGTTGTCTGTAGTGAGAAAAGGTGGTGGGAATTGCCATCTCGAAGCTGGGTACCAAAGAAGAAGAAGAAGACTTATGCTCCTCCTCTCCCTCGTCGTGTTGAAACGAGAAGAAGAAGGTAAGCTTCTCCTCAGGGTTGGTGAATACACCGTTACTCAAAGCGACTATAAACCGTGATTGCTTCGAGGAATTGGAGAAGTAGGATTCAATAAACCCTTGGCTTCGGATGATGGATGACCACGTCTTTGACACGCATCGGGAATTCATAAGAGTCTTGGCACGCACTCTAGTCAGTATAGCCATCTGTAGATCAAGAGGGAGAGAATCAAAATCTGACTTACTTGGGTCTGTTTCTTTCTCTTTCTCATCATCATCATCGTCCTCCTCCTTGTCTCTCTCCTTGCGTTTCATGCCGCCTCCCAAAAGGAATTTATTTTGGCTCTTCATGTCAGATTTGGCAGGCAGTCGAGTCACTGTAGCCATCTTGAGATCAGGAGGGATTGGCTCTAACTTACTTCGGCTGCTACAGGATCTGTCCTTCTCATCGTCCTTGCGTTTCATGGCGGCTCCTCACGGAACCCTAAATTTTAACATCTTACTTTACTTTATTAAAATTGAAACAGAGATTACATAGTTATTCTAGGACATACACATCTAACTAAAAGTTATATCTCGGACACCTATAAGCATTCCATAATCAGAAAGAACGAAGTTTTGTAAGAATAATCAGTTAGCCAATTGCATAAATATTTCTGAACTGTAAGGATGGCAACATAAACAGAAAAATGCAGCACACCCCCGTATCGCAAGAATGGACAAGACTCCTATACTGATTCACAAGCTTAGCCATGGTATGTTTTGCAGCGATTACATTATCAACAACGAACGAGAACCTTGTCATATATTTTCCAAAGGTTCTCACGGACTTTCGAAGTGTGTCATCAATACCCGCCCCAAAGCAACCTCTAAACTCTTGCTAGGCAATGTCACAACAGGTTCAGTCTCTATTTAAGTTAGTTCAAGTTTGGACATGGGAGAAATCTTGGTTCTTCTACAGGTATCTCTTCCCAGCTTGCTTTTGGAGATAATGAAACTATACCACCACCAGAGATAGAAGAAAGGAATGAAAAGTCTGATGAAACTGGAAGCAAAGCTGGGAAGAATGTGGTTCTGAGCTTATTTGATGATAAAACTTCTTCAAATCCTGCTCTTGGTGCTAATGGAGGAGTATATGACATTGTAAAGTCACCACCAGAAACAAGACAAACCTGTGATGACGACATTGTTGTATATGGAAGCAATGCATGTATGACTAATGATGGTAGCAGTGAACCAAAGTGTTTGCTCCAAGAAGATGGTGTCATAAGTGGAGAAAAGCAGTAGATCGGATGAGAACGAAGATGTTGTTGATGATGGCAGTTTGATCTATAAAAAGTTGACAGACAACAATGAGTCCATCCCGTGTCAAAAGCTTGCTAATGGAGATGGTAGCAAAACATATAAGAGTATGGTTCTTAGTCCACCTGATGAGCCAAACATTCACATCGCTGTAGGGGATGGAAGTCAGGAACAGGACTGTCTGTTTCATGATAATGCCCTTAGAAGTGAAGAAACTAAGAGAAATGATGGTTTTGGTGAGGGTAACGGTGGTAATGACTCCTACGAAAAGAGATTCCACAAACTGAAAGAGCTGGCATCATCCATAGAAGATCGTATTATTAAGGCACGAAAAAACATGGCATCGTTGATAGAATGGAGAGCCTTAAAACAGAGGAAAATAACAGCAGCTCATTTAACTTAAGCGTGTTCGATGTTGTTTGAGTCAAGTAGAATATCAAAGACCAAGCTTACTTGTGTAGTCCTTTGACTTTAGTATCTTTTGAAGACTAACTTGATGTAAGTGTATTTCAACTGTATCTTTTGAACTTAGTTATGAGCTAATAGCTTCTTGGTGTGTTGTTTACCAGAGAGAGCCTCCTTTTTTATTTCATCATGTAAAATCTATAAACAAGAAAACTATATGTATTAAAGAGATTCTTAAGACAAAAAAAAAGACATTGGTCGCGTAAGGATCAACTGGTAAAAGGCATAAATTACCACAGCAATTGTCAACACCATACAGATTTCTAAACTAGGCTTAATAGTTTGATTATACGAAACTACACATTAATTTAGTTACAAGGAACATTGTTTAGTTTTTTCGAGTATATAGAGCATTTGCATTTGCATCCTAATACAGAAAAATGAAAAATTTTCATTTGAATATATCGAGTATTGAGATTACAGAACAAGAAGATAGTTTTTAGGATCATCATATTGACAAAACAGAGTTGTACGTCTCATATGATATGCTCAGCTTGGTTACTTCCCGTGTAATATAATTTTCAGTAAATGGCAACTACAAGGTGGACATGAATTTGTGAATACGAAGTACAAGACCATTCAATAAATATTAAGAAACTGTAGTTATGAAATTATTCAGAAAAACATTTACATTTCTTTGGAAATTATTAATTGTGGAACTTTGCTCGTTTGCCATAAAAAGCCACTGTTCCGTACAGTCAACATTTTAGTCTACCCATCTTCAACAAAGCCACTGATCCGCCAAGTCTCCGTCTTTTATCTTCAAAATCCCTAGTTTTGTTGTTTCCGACCGAATCCTTTGTTTCTTTCTTCATCGTCTCGAGAGATGAAGAACACATCGTCACCGTCAGAGAATCTTCTCATTGAAGAGAGAGAGGAAGTCATGGTTTCTAAGAAAGGTTGTTCCTTGAGCAAAACCCAGTTTCTAAAACCCTTCGTTACCTCCATCGATGGCTGCTCTGTAGCTGAGCTTCCCCGTCGTCAACAAGAACAACGTCTCTCTGTTTCATCTCCGCGGATTTCCTTCTCTGGGGTTAGGTTTGCACAGCCTCTCTTTGTTTCCTGGCTTGAAAAGTTGGAAGCTTTACACGCACCCACTTGGAGAAAAGCTGGGATCTTTGAAGCAATCAAGGCATCTAAATACAATATCGAGGTAAACCCATCTATGATTCTCCCCATTGTTGAGAAATGGTGCCCTGAAACCAAATCTTTCGTCTTCCCGTGGGGTGAAGCAACGATAACGCTAGAAGATGTGATGGTGCTTTTAGAGTTTTCTGTTTTAGGTTCTTCTGTTAATGCACCTTTAGAAAGCTCAGAGATGGTAGATTCCGTTAAGGAAATGGAGAAAGCAAGAGTTGAGAATAGAAGCAAGGATCAAAGCGTGAGACAAGGATCATGGATACGGAGCTTCTTTGGTAGAGGTGGTCACTTGGAACATGAAGCTTTTCTTGCATTGTGGCTTTCGCATTTCGTTTTTCCAGTTAAATCAGGTTCTATCCCTGTAAACAATCTCCCAATCGCTGTTCGTTTAGCTAGAGGTGAAAGGATTGCTCTTGCCCCTGCTGTTCTTGCTAGCCTATACAAAGACTTGGGTGAAATATCCAGAGGTAAGTCCACTAAAAGAGGTAAACTCCCCTCTCTGTTTAAGCTAGTCAAAGTTTGGGTGTGGGAGAGATTTAAGAACTTGAGACCAGAAGCGAAAGAGATACCAAAAGGCGAACCAAGAATTTCTCGATGGGAAGGTGTACGACAAAAAGCTGAGAATGTGAGACTCAGTTTTGATGATTTTGAGTGGCGTCCTTACACTATCCCTTTAAAGAATTGGAACCCACTCCGGTTTTACCTTGAGGAAGCTATGTGGGTGACTGTTGATGACAAACTAGAAGATGAGTTTGTTTCTTTTGCTCGTTGTGTGAGGAGTTCTAAGCTTGTTGGTATTGGTTTTGTAGAGGATTATTATCCTAATCGTGTTGCAATGCAGTTCGGGCTAGGGCAAGATCTGCCTGGTTTGGTTGCTCATCAGAGCAACTTCACAAGAAATGAAGCTTGGGATGATTACAATAAGTGTCTTGATGGTTTAAAGCTGTTCATCCCTTCTCGTCTCTCTACAACTTCTATTACTGCGAGATACAGAGACTGGTGGCTGAAATCAGTTTCAGAGTTTATGGGTTCTGAAGAGATGCAGAAAGAGTCAACTGAAACTTTTAATGCAAGGAATACATTTGATCATCATAAGAAGTATGATGGTCATACTGATGTATCTCTCAAGGCATTGCCTTTGATTCCAGTGGTTCAGAAGTTGCAAGAAGGTTTTACTGTAAAACGCAGAAGATCTAGGATGCGTCGGTTAGCAAAGATATATAAGATAGGGGAGTTGGTGAACAGTGTTGTGTCTTCAGGTTGGAAGATGGACAAGACAAGTGGGGATGTGACAAACAAGAGAAGCAGTTACGAATCTTTGCACATGAAAACAGCTTGTGGCAATGGTGATGAGAGTTCTATGAATGAAGAAGATGTTAACATGACCATTTCTCAAATCATCAGATGTGGGAAGAAGTATAGTGATGCAGATAAACCAGGAGGAGATGCTACTGAATCACTCGGAAAAAGAAGTAGAAGATATCTGGTGGCGGACAGTTATGATGATTTAGGGCCTTGTCAAAAGAATGCTTTGAAAAAACTAGAACAAAGGAGTGAAGAGGATGATGAAACTGGAAAACAACCAGAAATGACAAGGCAAAGATGTGATGATGTAAATGGAAGTAATGCAGAAAAGAAGACTATGATTGATGACATAACGAAGGAAGCAGAGTGTTGGCTACACAAAGATAGAGAAAAACAGAGATGCATTGAAAAGCTTTGCAGTGAAGTTAAGATGGAAAAAGATATTGATGAAAGATTGAGGCAGAGAAAGCTTGCAATAAAGGAGTTAGGAGTGAAGCTGGAGGCACGTATTATCAAGGTGGAGAAGAGTTTGGCCAAGATTAGAAAATGGAAAACCAGACCAAAAATGCAGTTTCTGCCTAGCTAGTTATGCCATTTGATCTGAAACTTTTCAAGAGTATCCCCTAAGTGAGTCATGGATATTAAAAATTAAACAATGTCCTTTACTCGTAGGCAAATGACAAAACTTTATGGTGCTAGTATTAGAAAGATATATCAAATGTGGGGAATCAATACTTTTGCTTTTGAATTAGGTGCCAGAAGACTATTATCGAACTTGTTATTCGTTTTTGGTCAAACGCTAAATGGATGGTTTGAAAGACGGTTAAGTTGAATGGTTAGTTCCGGTTTAAGTGTGGATTACTTGAAATAAAAGTTAAGCCGTGACATGCCATAGAAAACCATTAATAATTATCCTCTTCATCCTATCGCTTATGAACCACTTTGTAATCTATTTTCTATGTGATAATTGAATCAATTGAAGCTACCTCTTAGCTTTGTCTTCTTTGAGTTTGAAACGTGAGATTTTTAAAGGCTTGTAAATGTTTTGAACCAAAGAAACCCATCAAAGCCACCACGAACCACCGGCCCACCGTTAGTCCTCCTTAACACGAGGGTTGTCTGTCTTACGGTTTAGAGTTTGTAAAACATTTTTAACCATCAAATCTTCATAATTACTCTTGATTCTTGTTTTGATTCTTGTTTTCCAAGTTAACTTTATGATCTGAAAATATATCCTTATGCTTGAATTTCATTCGTTTATTTTTTTCTCACTCTAAAACAAAATAACTAAGTTTCAACACAACTTTTTAATGGGGATTATTATGGATTTTGCCACTTTTTGCTCCAATTATTTTGAATCTACCATTTTATTTAAATATTTTAGATTTACCATTTTTGGTCACTTTTAACATTTGTGAATTTTATTTGCTAAAATACATACTTCATAACAAATACTAAATCCTATGAAAAATAGAATTAAAAAACCCAAACATAATGTATAAAATTATGTTTTAATTAAAATCTTGAAAAATGACAAATCCATAAAATTTAAGCCAAAATGCCAGGGAAAATTCATGGATTTTGAGCTTTTCAGGTAGAGGTGGTCAGATGGAGCATGAAGCTTTTCTGGTTTTGTGGCTTTCGCTTTTCGTGTTTCCTGGTACATCTCGTCGTGCTATATCTACACATGTTACATCCATTGCTGTTCGTTTAGCTAGAGGTGAAAGGATTGCTCTTGCCCCTGTTGTTCTCTCAATCCTCTACAGAGATTTGGGTCGAATCTGTGATTTTTCTAGAGAAAAATGTGATGACAAGATTCATGTGAAGTCTCTGTTTAAGCTAGTACAAGTTTGGATATGGGAGAGATTCAGAAACACAAGACCAAAAGCTAGAGAGATACCCAAAGGTGAACCTAGGATAGCTCAGTGGGACGCTCTGCAACAGAGAAATCAAAACGTGAGATGGAGGTTTGATGATGTTGAGTGGCGTCCTTACACTATATCGCTAAAGAACTGGAACCCACTCAGGTTTTACCTTGAGGAAGCTATGTGGGTGACTGTTGATGACAATGTTGATGATGAGTTTGCTTCTTTTGCTCGATGTGTGACAGTTTCTCAGCTTGTTGGAGATGGTTTTCTAGAGGATTACTTCCCGAACAGAGTGGCGATGCAGTTTGGTTTGGATCAAGATCTTCCTGGTTTGGTTACTCGTTACAGAAACTTCACAGAAAAGGAGGCTTGGAATGAATACAGTAAGTCTCTTGATGGTTTAAAGCTCTACATGCCTTGTCGCCTCGATCGAGGTTCTGTCACTACGAGATACCGAGTCTGGTGGCAGAAGTCAGTTGCAAAGTCTTTTGGTTCTGCGGAAATGCAGAAAGAAACAACTGATAAATCTGATGCAATGAATAAACCTGATGGTGATACTGATGCATCTCCCAAGGTAGTGCCTTCGAGTCATGTGGTTCAGGAACTGGAAGAAGGGTTTTCTGCAAAACGCAGAAGCTCTAGGATGCATAAATTAGTAAAGCAAGATAAGATAGGAGGGTTGGTCAACAACAGTCGTGTATCATCATCAGGTTGGAAGATGAACAAGACAAGTGATGATTATACAGACAAGAGAAGCATTTACAAGCCAGTGCAGCAGAAGCGGCTCATGAGGATGATGATGAGAGTTCTATGGATGAAGGTGATAACATGACTACAGACTACTGCTAAAAGGATCGGCTCTAGGAAGAAGTATAGTAGTGATGCTGTAAGTGCTTCTGTAAGACTTGGAAAAAGAACTAGAAGATATGTGGCAGCGGATAGCGAGGATGATTCAACGCCTTGTCAAAAGCTTGGTTCGATTAAAGAGGATGATGAAACTGCAAGCAAATCACAGAAGACAAGGGAGATTCGTAATGATTTTGAGGTTAACGTGATCGGAAAAACTGCAGGGAAGAAGAGAATGATCGATACTGAGCAACGTAATGGGTCGATTGTGAAGAGCATTGGAAGAGTTGAGACCAAGAAAGAAGAGTGTTTGGTCCATGAAGACGGAGAAAAGCAGAGACGCAATGAGAAGTTGTGCAGAGAAGTTAAGAAGGAAGAAGAGCTTGATGAAAGATTGAAACAGAGAAAGCTTGCAGTAAAGGAGATAGAACTGAAGCTCGAGTCACGTACTGCTGAGACGGAGAAGACTTCGGCCATGATTGGAATGTGGAAAACCAGAAGAAACCGGACCTAAAATGGAGTTTCTGCTTAGGAAACAAAACAGCAATGTCACACATATCAATTGGTGTGATTGTCTTTTGCTCTTTTGCACTTTTGCATTTTGCATTTGGAGAAAACTTACCAGACACAACATATTTATAGTGTTAGTAGTAATCAGTAGTCAGTACTTTTGCTTTTGAATTAGACAAAGAGAGACTTCGAGACGCACATTGTCTAGTCTTTGATGGTTATGGTTTGGTTTGTTTTGATTAAGTTTCGGTTTAACTATTTTTATTTGGAAACAAAACAGCAATGTCACACATATCAATCAGTGTATTTGGTGTGATTGTCTTTTGCACTTTTGCATTTTGCATTTTGCATGTGGAGAGAACTTACCAGACAAATATTTACGGTGTTAGTAGTAAATTAGTAATTAGTACTTTGGCTTTTGAATTAGACAAAGAGAAACTTCGAGAGGTCACACACATTCTCCAAATAGAAATTTGTTTGAGTCTTTTGATGGTTATTGTATTTGGTTAAGCATTTCTCAGTTTCAATTTGGTCAATTAATTTTCGAGTGCAGTTGCATTCTTTTAGACTTTATATTTTAGAAAGCAAATAAAACTGTGAATTGCATTTTTTTTTTTTTTTTACATCTTGTAAATGCCATTTACCAGCAGTTTTTGTATCTTTTCCATAAATGCAAATTATATTATCCGTATCAAACCTTTTTCTCTGGAATATGTCTTTGATTTATAAAAGTCAATATTTTCATACATGTTTTAATTCACAAGCCGCTAAAAAACGAAAACATTTAAAATGATTTTGATAAGAAAAGTAAATGTTGGGGGTGGATCCATACCCCAAACAACAGGCCTGACCCAGAAAAAGCCCATAATAAATCTCCAAAGGAAGGGAGGGTATTATGGTCTTTTCATATAGACGAACCGACATGATTCCCTATAAAGGGAGACGTACGGTCCGCAAAATGGGGGATCGAAAAGAAGAAAAGGAATCGGGATAGCAAGTACGAAAGCCTCAGCTCGTCCAAGTGAAAATCTACAGTTTAGACTCAATAACTCGGAGGATCGACGAGATAGCAACTCGTCGATTATTCTCGTTTATACTTGTAACTCGTTTAAGTCGAGTTGTAATCCGTCCTTTTGTGTCTCGGCATCAATATAATAAAAGAGAACTTCGACCCTCCTTTGACCGAACTAAACATACTAATTGTGACCGATCAGGACATCAACAATTTGGCGCGCCAGGTAGGGGGAGCCAAGTCAAAGTTTTCTAAAAAAATTGAAGAACGGACCTACACCGATTAGACGAGATGACAATAATTGACAAGGAAAAGAGCAAGGAAGGAAGCTCGTCGGGGGGGACGACTACCCCGGCAATGGAACAAATGGACCATGCAGTCCTCCCCACGCCAGACACTCCAAGAAAGGTCGTGACAGTCGACAGCCCGGAAACTTTTGTCATAGCTACAAACCTCACGACCCCGGTGACCGTAGAACCAACACAGGTCCCAACGCAGCTTACTTTGCTCAGCAATCAGCCCGTCTCAAGTATTGATGAACTGTTCCGCGGAATCTTAACACGCCTTGACCAACAAGAAGAGCGAACCAACAGCCGATTGGATGCA
>NC_025701.1:30019293-30049416 GCF_000633955.1 Camelina sativa | reverse complement strand
GAGAAAGCTATCAATGCTAAGAAGCATTCTTCAGAGGCAAGTGCGATACCCAAACAGCCAGTAGCCGCAGCTCCAAAAGTTGACTACGTCGAGCCTCGACAACATTTCGTCAAAAACCAAGATCGAACTCGCCGAACCTTTGCGATCGGCGAAAACAAGTATATACGGAAAGAGGGAGGTGAAAATAGTGCAACCCCGTACTGCGACTACCATCAGAGTACCACCCACGCAACTGACGAATGTCATTACCTCCAGAAGGTCTTGATGGAGCGATACAAGAAAGGGGCAATAGTCGTCGAGCCCGACAGAAGCAAGACAACCCGACCTGGATGAAGCGACGCCAAGCGCGCCGAATATATCTCTCGAAAATTCGTCAAGGATCAAAGGTACTAGCCGACCAAAGCGAAGACGAGATGGAAATTCAGAACCTACTCACCGAATGGCGCGAAGACAACGGTAACAAAAAACGACCGCATACAGATCGCAAGCCCGACCAATGTCCTCCGACGATACGACGAATCAACATGATAATGGGCGGGCTAGCCGAATGCAACGATTCGGTCAGAGCGATCAGTGTTTATACTAAGAAGGCTGAAATGACGAAATCTTGGCCGTCAAGGTTCGAGGCTGAAGGCATGCCAATCACTTTCGACGGAAAAGATCTAGAAGGTTTGGATTTACCGCATAACGATCCATTGGTCGTCGAACTCTTGATCGGCGAAAGTGAGGTGACGAGAATATTGATCGACACTGGAAGCTCAGTCAACGTCATCTTCAGAGACGTGTTGGCCAAAATGGAAGTCGGCGAACGGGACATTATGCCAGAATGTCACTCTTTAACGGGCTTCGACGGGGATCATCTTATGTCCGTCGGCACCATCACCTTACCAATCTTCGTTGGGGGGATAGCCAGATACTTCCGGTTCACGGTTATCGATAAGCCAACGATCTATAACGTCATCCTTGGAACCCCATGGCTCCACAAGATGAAAGCCATCCCGTCAACATATCATCAGTGCGTTAAGTTCCCAACTTCGAAAGGAATATACACACTGCGTGGCAATCAGCAAACTGCACGGGCCTGTTTCCTGATCGAGCATAAGCTTCGCACCGGAAAGAAATTATAGCAATCAAAGCAGCGGGTCGGCGACAGTAGCACGTCACCGACAGACGGAAAGCCGACTGCCGTCCAACAGGGCGTTGCCGCGGTCGAGGAGGTGAGCCTAGACGAGAACGACAAGAAACGATGCGTAAATATCGGCACAGAGATAACATCCGCCATGAGGAACGAGTTGATACTCTTCCTCAAAACCAACATCTCAACGTTCGCATGGAGCGTGGCTGACATGAAAGGAATCGACCCAAGTGTCACGACCCATGAGCTCAATGCCGACCCAACGCATAAGCCGATCAAACAGAAACGGCGCAAGTTAGGCTCTGAAAGATCGCAAGCAGTGAACGACGAAGTTGACAAACTCCTCGGCGCCGGGTCAATCATGGAAGTAAAATATCCAGAGTGGCTAGCTAATCCGGTGGTCGTCAAAAAAAAGAATGGAAAGTGGCGAATCTGCGTCGATTTTACCGACCTTAATAAGGCTTGCCCAAAGGATAGTTTCCCATTGCCAAGAATCGATCAGCTCGTCGAAGCGACTGCAGGCAACGAGCTGTTAACCTTTATGGACGCCTTCTCCGGTTACAACCAGATTCTAATGCACAAGGACGACCAGGAAAAAACATCGTTTATCACAGATAGAGGGACGTACTGCTACAAGGTCATGCCTTTCGGCCTTAAAAATGCGGGAGCGACGTATCAACGGTTAGTCAATAAGATGTTTGCCGAGCAACTCGGCCGGACTATGGAGGTCTACATCGACGATATGCTCGTCAAGTCACAGCACGCAAAGGATCATATCACTCATCTGCGACAATGCTTCGATACCCTCAACAAGTATGGGATGAAGCTTAATCCGGCCAAATGCACATTTGCAGTCAAATCCGGCGAATTCCTTGGGTACCTGGTAACCAGACGAGGCATCGAGGCGAACCCGAAGCAAATTAAGGCGATCATCGATCTACCACAACCAAAGAACGCCAGAGAAGTACAACGATTAACTGGACGGATCGCTGCTCTAAACCGTTTTATATCCAGATCAACCGACAAGTGTCTACCATTTTACCAGCTTCTCAAAACAAAGGGCAAGTTCGAGTGGACCGAGGCCTGTCACAGCGCGTTCAACGAGCTAAAGAACTACTTATCGACCCCACCGATCTTAGCAAAACCGGAGCTCGGCGAAATCTTGTTTCTTTATATCGCGGTCTCAGAGTCGGCCGTCAGCGGTGTACTCGTTAAAGACGATCGAGGAGAGCAACGACCCATCTTTTATATAAGCAAATCACTCGACGACGCGGAAACTCGTTACCCGACAGTCGAGAAGGTCGCGTTGGCAGTCGTCACGTCCGCAAGAAAGCTCCGACCGTATTTCCAGTCGCACACTGTCGCTGTCCTGTCCAACCAACCTTTACGATCCATACTGCACAGCCCGAATCAATCGGGCCGACTAACAAAATGGGCAATCGAACTTAGCGAGTACGACATTGAGTATCGAACTCGTCCAGCTGCAAAGTCCCAAGTACTCGCTGACTTTCTGATTGAACTACCGTTCGGGGAAGCCGAACCAACACCCACTGACCCGTCAGATGACCGGTGGACCCTACATGTGGACGGGGCATCCTCTCATCTTGGGTCAGGGATAGGGATTCGACTAACTTCGCCGACCGGAGAAATTTTGGAGCAATCCTTCCGTCTCCGATTCCAAGCAACCAACAACGTCGCCGAGTATGAAGCACTCATCGCCGGGCTTAAGCTCGCTAACGGAATGCAGATCAAACGGATACGAGCTTTTTGCGACTCTCAGCTTGTCACCAACCAGTTCAGCGGCGAGTACGACACTAAAAGTGAGCCCATGGCAGCCTACCTCGATGTCGTCAAGATTCTGTCAAAACGTTTTGACGAATTCGAGCTCATCAAAATCCCCAGAGGGGACAACGCTCCGGCCGATGCTTTGGCAGCACTCGCTTCGACATCGGATCCCGATCTGCGACGAATCATCCCGGTAGAAAGCATTGATACGCCGAGCATAAGTGAAACGCATGCCGAGACTTGTCTCGCACTCCACCAGCCCAATGAAATCAGAACCACCTATCGAACGATGAGGTCGCACCGAGGGTGCGAACCTGCGTCTGGCAGCGACGCGACAGATTGGCGAATTGAAATCCGAGCATACCTAGCTTACGGCGACGTGCTGACAGACAAATGGGCTAAGCGGAGATTAAAGGCTAAAGCCGCCCACTACACCTTGATGAAAGATCATTTGCTTTGATGGACGGCGTCAGGAGCCCTTTTGCTTTGCATACACGGCGACGACACTGAAAGCGTAATGATGGAGACACATGAAGGAGCTGGGGGAAATCATTCAGGCGGCCGAGCCTTAGCACTACGAATCAAGAAGCACGGCCATTATTGGCCAACTATGATATCTGATTGCGAAAAGTTCGTCGCCAAGTGCGAAAAATGCCAGCGACATGCCCCCATTATTCATCAGCCGACTGAACTCCTACGAGCCGGAATAGCTCCTTACCCTTTCATGCGTTGGGCGATGGACATCATTGGCCCACTACCAACTTCCAGACAAAAGCGATATATACTCGTCCTAACCGATTATTTCACCAAATGGGTCGAAGCCGAGTCTTACGCAAATATCAAAGCTCGGGACGTCCAACTCTTCGTCTGGAAATACGTAATCTGTCGCCACGGTCTCCCATATGAAATAGTCACTGACAACGGATCGCAGTTCATCTCCCTGCAATTCGAAAATTTCTGTGCAAGATGGCGGATCAAACTAAGCAAGTCGACGCCGCGGTATCCACAAGGCAACAGCCAGGCCGAAGCTACCAACAAAACCATACTCGATGGTCTTAAGAAAAGGCTAGACGCCAAGAAGGGTGCCTGGGCCGACGAGCTCGACGGAGTACTTTGGTCCTACCGAACAACACCAAGGACGTCCACTAACCAAACCCCATTCTCCCTAGCCTACGGGATGGAAGCAATGGCACCCACCGAAGTCGGCAGTTCCAGCCTCCGACGAACAATGCTCGTCCACAACACCGCACTCAACAGTCAGATGCAAATGGATAGGCTCGACGAGTTGGAAGAAGAACGGGACAAAGCACTCCTACGAATCCAGAACTATCAGCTTGCTGCAGCCAAATACTACAACAAGAAAGTCCACAATCGGTATTTCAACGAAGGCGATCTCGTCCTCCGTAAAGTCTTTGAAAATACTGCCGAGCTGGATGCCGGAAAAATGGGGCAAATTGGGAAGGTCCGTATATAGTGTCGAGGGTCGTCCACCCCGGCGTGTACGAACTACTAACAATGGGTGGCAAACCAGTGCCGAGATCTTGGAATTCGATGCATCTCAAGCGTTACTACTACTAAAAGTCACCAAGCGAGCTCGGCTATATCCAGCTCGTCCTTTCTATAGTTTAAATAAGCATGTAAGTGTGAACTACGATCGGCTTGATCCCTTCTGATCGGGGGGTACGTAGGCAGTCCCGTTTTACGAAACGCAGCCGCCAAAAATATAAAATTTCTTTTTCAAGAATGAATTGTCGTTTATAAGTTATTTCAGTCGTTATCCTGGCCCGGTAACGACCTGACGTTCCGACGTATTTTTTAAGCCGAGTCGCACTCGCACATAGGGTAAGCCGACTATTAGCGGTCACCCCTGATTATTTTAAGCCGAGTCGTCACTCGCACTAAAGGGTAAGCCGACTATTAACGGTCGCCTCCGGTTATATTAAGCCGAGTTTAACTCGCATAACAAAGATAAGCCAACCGTCATGAGTCGCACTTTTTTTCAAAAAAAAGAAGAGTGTAAAAGTAGAACTCTCAAAAGTAACATAAAATTTCGCTATGTTAAAAAGAACGGGGGTTGCAACAGTCTGGTGCGGGCGCCGACCCATTACGACACTAAAAAAAAAAAAAGGGGAAAAGACATAACGACATGGATCATAGCGAAGCCGGAGCTTGGCGAAACTTTCAAACAAAAAGAGCGTTTAAAACAAGGGGGATTAAACGAAACTCAATAAATACCCCAAGGACGAGAATAAGTTTTTCAAGGGAGCCGACCCCTAAACACGGCGCATAAAAGTACGTGGGAGCCAACCCCAAAAATACGGCAAACAAAAGATAATACGAGGGAGCCGACCCCTCGACACGGCGACAATAGAAGAATCACGAAACTAAGCCAACAACCGGCGACTCATGCCCGGGAGTTGACGGACGTGGCAGTCCTTCGGCAGGAAGGTCCGTACCCTGCTCCTCGACTCCATCAGAAGGATGGTCATTGGCCTGCACCTCAACTCCATCAAGAGGACGATCGTCAACCTTCTCCTGCTCGTCCAGTTCTTCACCCCCAATCTCCCCGCTCTCCGACCCGTCATCTCCCCCCTCGTCATTGCAAACCTCGGTATTCCCGCTGATTGGGGAGGCGATCCAAGTCGGAATTGGGGGGAGAGGCCCGGCAAAGATCTGAGACATGTCGAAATCAGCCTCGGTAATGTCCGGCAAATCGACCTTTTCAACCTCGCTCTTCAGCTGGCTCATCACAGCCGTAACTTGGTCCATGATCCCTTCATCAAGTAAAGAAATCCGACCCTCGGCAACGAGTGTTTCGAGCATCTGAACGTTCCCAACAGCTAGGTTATACTCGAGGAACTTCTCCCGCGACGCTTCAACCGCTTCGGCGTAACTTTTGTGCTTTGATAAGAGCCTCTGCACGCGGCCAGCCACCTCGTGAAAAGCGTTGATTCGCTCGTGGTGCCCATACTCGTCACGCCGATCCCTAAGCCTCCTCGTCTCCGAGTTAAGGGTGAGCTTCAGACCGTTACAAGCAACTTCAGACTCCTCAAGTTTCGTCGAAAGGGAGTCTCGTTCCTTGATCAACCCGCTCCGGTGATGTTCGAGCTTGGCCACAAGGTCGCTGAGTCTCTGGTTAGACCGCACCGCCTCCCCCAGTTGCGCCTCAAGGCGCTCGATCCTCTCACTCGACTCCCCAGAACGCTCCCCTTCCAAGTGCCGAACACGACGCTCGTAGCGAGACGCCAAATGATTGATACGCGCAATAAACTATGATAAAGAAAGGAAAAGACAATCATAAGAAAAATGAGTAAAGGAACATTCATAGCAAGTTGGTTTAACTGACAAACCTCAAAGGACGCCTGAGCAACTTCGGTAACCGCATCAACCTCTTTCATCTTCTCAACTGCAGGAAGACGACCTTCACCAAAATGGATCTTTCGAAATAACTCGGCACATGACTGCGAATCATCTGGAAAAGGACGAGCCCCAGAGGAATGCGTAAAATTCCAGCTAAAGTCTACTGACTTAGACTTCTTTGGTGGGGGAGACCGCCCTTGTTCAGGACCATCCTTCCTTTTCTGAGAATCTTTCGGCACCTCGGCGATGCGACCAGGAGTCCCGTCCACCTTCTTCCTGGGAAGTGTCTCCTCCGGACCAACGTGACGATTTGGGGGAAGGGATCTTGGACGCGTTCTCGACGGGTCGTCCACAACCTGACGAGAGGAAGAAGAAACCCTTTTTGACGAACCAGAGCTTGGAGGATTAACACCTGGACGAGCATCATGACGAATAGCGGAACGAGGCAACGGCTCCGGAGCTCGGCGATAACGAGCAGACGCGTTAGGAACACTCAAATTCATCTTACCCATCGTTCTGGCTACAACACAAAGCGACGAAATTAATTTCAAACTCAAGGAGCAGCAAAAAACGGGTTCAACTATGCTAGGATGTACCTGTTTTTCTTCGAGGATCAGATGTCTTCCATGAACGACCTTTTTTCGGCTCGGTACCCGGCCAAACGTAAGGGCAGAAAACCTTGATTGCGTCTATCTCGGCCTGAAATGAAGAAGGGTATGGCAGCAAACACCTTGGAACAACAACTAAAAAAAAAAGAAAGGGGAAAGGTTAAGCACGACCAGAGAGTAGTGCAAATAAAATATACTAGGCAAGAAGGGTCGGCTACCGGGTGAAGGGTTCCACCCAGAAAACCAAGGAATCGACGGATCCTCCAAAACCCCCTCACCGACTTCAAGAAAGAAGTACGAGCCCTTCCAATTATATGTTTTGCCCTTAGCACCCTCGACGAGCGTCGTCTTCCTTCCCGACGCTACATAGTAAATTCCAGGAGTTTTGTCTCGGCTCGACGGGTTCAGACACGTCAACTCTTCCAAATGATCACAAGTAAGCTTAACCCCCGCAGCTTCGGCCATAATCGAAAGGCCAACAGCATTTCGAAAGGTCGCCGGGGCAAATTGAGAAATGGCCGCCTCACGACGAGCAAAATATGTCATCAGGAAAGACGACAAAGGGAATGTAAGCCCGCACTCGGTGAAGTACTTCTCCGAAAGGCAAATAAAGCGGAAAGGAGCATCCCAGGGAATCAGAATTCTCGGTTCGGTGTTTAATTTCCCAATGCGAACTGCATCATACGCTGCTCCCGGTTTCAACGTCGACGGAGGGAAATGAGAGAAAAGGTTCTCGGTTGGCAAAGGAACGTTGTCCAACTCGGGAAAGGATGGGTCATTGATCAATGGCTCGTCTATCAGGGAAGGAATCCTGCAAGGCAGACCCGACGAGCTTGGAACCGCCGACCCTGGAACGAGACGACGTCTCAATTCTTCAAATCGAGCCATGTCTGAACCCGCCGAAGACGAATCAGAAGGACTCCGAGAACGGCCCTCCCGGCGAACGGACCTATTAGAGCCATCAGATTCGGAAGTCGTCGCTCGTCGAAGATGGCTCTCGATGGATGGATCGGACGATTGAGAACGAGGGGAGTTCATAGTAAAAGTACGACGCACTAAAAGCAAAATAACGACGAGATAAGAGGAGGGAGAATACCTGAACGATGAGCACCGAAAAATGCGAGAAGAAGGTAATGAGAGAAACGGAGAAGTGATATTTATAGTAGAAGGACGAAGGATCTGGAAGCGTCATCATTACGACACGCGCCCCATAACGGTACGATTTCAGGATCTCACGCCCGTCGATCACCGCACACAACGATTCGACCCCAAAAGTTGGGAACCGTTCCTTCACGCGCGACCTTTCGCTCCTTCACGGCTGTTCTTCGCCTAAAGACTACGAACTAAAGGCCGCGGGGGGGGCCTACTGTTGGGGGTGGATCTACACCCCAAACAACAGGCCTGGCCCAGAAAAAGCCCATGATAAATCTCCAAAGGAAGGGAGGGTATTATGGTCTTTTCGTATAGACGAACCGACACGATTCCCTATAAAGGGAGACGTACGGTCCGCAAAATGGGGGGATCGAAAAGAAGAAAAGGAATCGGGATAGCAAGTACGAAAGCCTCAGCTCGTCCAAGTGGAAATCTACAGTTTAGACTCAATAGCTCGGAGGATCGACGAGATAGCAACTCGTCGATTATTCTCGTTTATACTTGTAACTCGTTTAAGTCGAGTTGTAATCCGTCCTTTTGTGTCTCGGCATCAATATAATAAAAGAGAACTTCGACCCTCCTTTGACCGAACTAAACATATTAATTGTGACCGATCTGGACATCAAAAGTAAATATTATTTAATCTTTATTCACACCTTGTAGTTTTTTTTTTTCTAATTTCTTAGAAAGTAGTATTTCAATTTTAGCACCCAAGCTGCAACATTGCAACTTGCAACATGGCGGAGTCTGAATATATTTAGATTCTTTTACAAAATCTAGTTTTTTTTTTATTTACAAGAATTTTATTTTCAGCTTGATTTGACAAACAATATCGACTGAAATCAAATAAAAAATATTATAATTTTAAATCTACAAATAAAAGTTATTGAACTTTTATAGTTTAAAAGTAGGAAAAAAACAAAATTCAAATTTATATTAACATTTTTGATGTACCTTTGGCAAAGTAACCTTTATGTTATAATTAATTACATGAAAAGTCTTTGGAAAAATATATTTCCAAATTTTATCTAATTTCTATAATTTTTTCTACCTAGTTTAAACTTAAATTTATGTCTGTCCTTTTGTTTTTATTTGATCTTATATTTAAATTATTTTGAATTATTATATAAGACATTTACTTAATAAAATTTTTATTTTTTTTGTTCTGAATATGATGTGATACAATTTTTTTTAAGCTGACATATATTACTCAATGGATGAATATAAAAATGTATGTACAATGTGCCACATTCCCTAGAAAAATAGGACAGTGGTTTAGAGTCATACTAGAATAGTAGAATATAAACCAAAATTATTATAAATACGAATGAGCGTGTAACTTCATTTACTAGACATTCAAATTTAATAATTTTATTTAGTTTACTCCCGTTTTTTTGTTTTAAAGAATTTAAACTTTTAAAATTTTCAAATATAATTAGCTTGGTACTAGACGAGTAAACATAATTTCATTATACTGTAACACTATCAATATTTATAACAATATTTATAACTAATTACACTTTTGGTACACCGCATGACAATTTTTTTTTACATAATATTAATTTAATAAACATAATTAGATATATCTATTAAATTAGAGTTATAGATATATCTAATTATGTTTATTAAATTAATATTATGTAAAAAAAATTGTCATGCGGTGTACCAAAAGTTAAATCATAAATTAACAATCAAAATATAATTATACAATGTTAAACAGTAAACAATAGAAACAAATTAATAAACAAATACAGCTTCAAATTTAAATCTTTAAATCTTTAAGTTACAAAAAATTGTCATGCGGTATACGGTATACCGTAGGTTAAAATCTAATTAAGGGTTTAATTACTAAACTTACAGATAAAATGTAAGGATTTATGAGTTATTTCCATGTCTAAAATACCAGCTTTTACTTTGTATTTTTTCTTTTTGTTAAAATCTTACAAATTCTGGTTTTAATTTTTCGCCTTTACCCATTTTATTTACATTTTTTATATATTTTACATTTAAATGTAATGGCAAAAATTTAGAGCAAAAATGGTTATTTAGATCCATATAGCTTTTTCATAATCTCCAAGGAGAACTTTAATGTTAAACTTGGAGGTTTGAGCATGATAAAACTTTAAATTTTATGAAAAAGATATCAATATTTATATTTCGGTGAACAATTCTATAGCTATGTGAATCTGCTACACAACTACATTTCTGATTAAACTAAGCAGAATTGAATGACCACTATTTTCCAACAACTTATTTTCTTTATTAAACTTCTTTAAGAAAATTTTTGATTCTCATAAACTTTTGAAAACTGCTATATTGAAAACTCACCAATTCTGAAAATGTATCACCGTCATTAATTCATTATCTCTACTCCAAAATAAGAATATATTAGAAAATTCTTAAAAACACAAAACTTGGATAAAATGAACATTATAATGAATTTTATATAAATTATATATTGGATCACAAATACTAAAAGTAATGATGATGAGTATATAAAATTTTTATTACAAAGTTTACTCTACTCTTTTAATCTCTGTACTCTTTGAACCACTTAACATAAGTTACATTTCTTGTACAAAGAAAAATTTGTTGAATAAATTTACATTCATTCAATAAACTATAAATATATTACAAAAAATATTTGACATAAAAAAGAAAGGAACAATTATTTGATAGAGTATTACAATAATTCCTTATTATAAGAAAGAAGTAAGAAATAATCAGAAATCTAAATTTGAAAATATCCATCTTGTCACTGCAAGTACTCTAGATTCTTGATTTCCAAGTCAACTTCATGATCTGAAAATATGCTTCAGCTTGAATATCATTAGTTTTTTTTTTAATTCTTTTTCCCTAAAAACAAGTGTGAGAAAGTAAACGTAGAAGTTAAAACAGTTCATTTGATCGATTTGCTTTAAAAAATGATTTCATGCAAATAATTAAGGTTCGACACAAAAAGTTTTATTTGAATTGATTTTCCCGATCCTCGGTTTACTTGAACCAAAATGGTCAACGGAATAAAAATGCTTTAGTCAATTTTTGTTTGTAATGTATTTTTGACTTGGTTAAACCGATCACTAGTTCAGTTCAATCCGATTTTTGGTTTATTTTGATTGAAGTCCAGTTTCTTATTCGTTTTATCTAATTTATTATTATTTTTTTATTATTTTTGATAATATAATGTCCAATAAAAACTTTTTCATTTTTGTAAAGACCGAGAAAACCAACCGGCCTATATAAATATGAGAATTAAAAAATCGTTATTCTACTAGAATAAATTAAATTGAATCTGAACCGAAAACCAAATTGATCAATCATTCACATCTAAACTGAGTTACAGATTAACTCGTACTGTATCAGTCTACTATAAAATTGCCAAAATACATAAGAAAATGACTGATATTAAAAAAAAAAAGAATAGATAATAATAATGTATATATATTTTTAAAAAATTGACAAAATTTAACCAAATAACACCACAAAAAGTGTGAATTGTTTAACGAGTAGGAAATTAAAGAAGGGGACTTGCTCTGTCATAAAAAGCAAACTGTTGCGTCCAGCGGTCTAACATTTTACTCAGCACATCTCCAACAAAAACGCCATCTTTTTCCAAACAGAGCAATTTCTGATTCGTAAAGTCTCCATTTTTATTTTTCCTACTTTCAAAATCCCTAGCTTTTGGTTTGCTTCTTCTCCATCATCATCTACAGAGATGAAAAACGCATCTTCTTCATCACCCACTGAGAATCTTCTCATTGAAGAGAGAGAAGAAGTCATGGTTACTAAGAAAGGTCGCTGCTTGAGAAAAACCCATTTCCTTAAACCCTTCCTTACCTCCATCAAAGGTGGCTCTGTAGCCGAGCTTCCTCGTCGTCACTACCAACGTCCTTCTGATTTCTCTTCTGACCTAAAACGCTTCTCTTCACAGGTTTCCTTCTCTGGGTTTTGGTTTGCAGAGCGTCGTTTCTTATCTTGGGTTGTAAAAATGGAAGCTTTACACGCACACACTTGGAAAAAAGCTGGGATTTTTGACGCAATCAAGGCTTCTACTTACAAAATCTCCAAAAACACGTCTTTGATTCTCTCCGTTACTGAGAAATGGTGTCCTGAGACCAAATCTTTTGTCTTTCCTTGGGGTGAAGCAACGATAACGTTGGAGGATGTGATGGTGCTATTAGGCTTTTCTGTTTTGGGCTCTCCGATCTTTGCCCCTTTGAAAAGCTCGGAGATGAGAGATGCCGTAGAGAAACTGGACAAAGCAAGATTTGAGAGTAGATGCAGAGATAGCTATGTGAGTGTAAAGTCATGGATTTCGAGCTTTTCAGGTAGCGGTGGTCAGATGGAGCATGAAGCTTTTCTGGTTTTGTGGCTTTCGCTTTTTGTTTTTCCTTCTACAGCTCGTCGTTCTGTCTCCAAATATGTTACATCTATCGCTGTTCGTTTAGCTAGAGGTGAAAGGATTGCTCTTGCCCCTGTTGTTCTCTCAATCCTTTACAGAGATTTGGGTCGAATCTGTGATTTTTCTAGAGATAAATCTGATGACAAAATTTACATCAAGTCTCTGTTTAAGTTAGTACAAGTTTGGATATGGGAGAGATTCAGAAACACAAGACCAAAAGCTAGAGAGATACCCAAAGGTGAACCTAGGATAGCTCAGTGGGGTGGTCTGCCACAAAGAAGTAAAACGAGATTGAGGTTTGATGATTTTGAGTGGCGTCCTTACACTAAACCGCTAAAGAACTGGAACCCACTCCGGTTTTACCTTGAGGAAGCTATGTGGGTGACTGTTGATGACAGTGTTGATGATGATGAGTTTGTTTCGTTTGCTCGATGTGTGACAGTTTCTCAGCTTGTTGGAGATGGTTTCTTAGAGGATTACTTCCCGAATAGAGTGGCGATGCAGTTCGGTTTGGCTCAAGATCTTCCTGCTTTGGTTACTCGTCGCAGAAACTTCACAGAAAAGGAGGCTTGGAATGATTACAGTAAGTCACTTGATGGTTTAAAGCTCTACATGCCTTGTCGCCTTGATCGAGGTTCTGTCACTGCAAGATACCGAGTCTGGTGGCTAAAGTCAGTTGCAAAGTTTTTGGGTTCTGCAGAAATGCAGAAAGAAACAACTGAAACTTTTAATGCAAGGAAGAAATCTGATGATGGTGATGATGCATCTCCCAAGGTACTGCCTTTGAGTCATGTTGTTCAGAAATTGGAGGAAGGCTTTTCTGCAAAACGCAGAAGATCTAGGATGCATAGACTCGTAAAGCAAGATAAGATAGGAGTGTTGGTCAAGAGTCGTGTATCATCAGGTAGGAAGATGAACAAGAAAAGTAAGGATTTTACAAATAAGAGNCACAGAAAAGGAGGCTTGGAATGATTACAGTAAGTCACTTGATGGTTTAAAGCTCTACATGCCTTGTCGCCTTGATCGAGGTTCTGTCACTACGAGATACCGAGTCTGGTGGCTGAAGTCAGTTGCAAGGTTTTTGGGTTCTGCAGAAATGCAGAAAGAAACAATTGATACTTTTGATGCAAGGAAGAAATCTGATCATGATGATGATGCATCTCCCAAGGTACTGCCTTTGAGTCATGTGGTTCAGAAATTGGAGGAAGGCTTTTCTGCAAAACGTAGAAGATCTAGGTTGCATAGACTCGTAAAGCAAGATAAGATAGGAGTGTTGGTCAAGAGTCGTGTATCATCAGGTAGGAAGATGAACAAGAAAAGTAAGGATTTTACAAATAAGAGAAGCAATAACAAGCGAGTGCAGAAGAAGCGAGCTCATGAGGATGATGATGAGAGTTCTATGGATGAAGAAGATGATAAAATAAATATCGATGTATCTCCCGAAGTACTTTCTTTGAGTGTGGTTCAGAAATTGGAAGAAGGCTTTTCTACAAGACGCAGAAGTCCTAGGATACAAAGATTAGTAAAGCAAGATAAGATAGGAGGGTTGGTAAACAGTCGTGTATCATCAGGTTGGAAGATGAACAAGACAAGTGAGGATTTTACAAATAAGAGAAGCGTTAACAAGCCAGTGCAACTGCAGCAAAGCATTTACCAGCCAGTGCAGCTGCAACAGAGCATGTACAAGCCAGTGCAGCTGCAACCAAGCATGTACAAGCCAGTGCAGCTGCAGAAAAGCATTTACGATCCAGTGCAGCTGAAGGAAAACATTTACATCCCAGTGCAGATGAAGAAAAGGCTTTACAAGCCAGTCCACCTGCAGCAAAGAATCAACAAGCCAGTGCAGCTGCAGCAAAGCATTTACAATCCAGTCCAGCTGCAGCAAAGCACTTGTGAGCCAGTGCAGCTGAAGCAAAGCATTTGCGAGCCAATGCAGCTGAAGCAAAGCATTTGCGAGCCAATGCAGCTGAAGCAAAGCATTTGCGAGCCAATGCAGCTGAAGCAAAGCATTTGCGAGCCAATGCAGCTGAAGCAAAGCATTTGCGAGCCAATGCAGCTGAAGCAAAGCATTTGCGAGCCAATGCAGCTGAAGCAAAGCATTTGCGAGCCAATGCAGCTGAAGCAAAGCATTTGCGAGCCAATGCAGCTGAAGCAAAGCATTTGCGAGCCAATGCAGCTGAAGCAAAGCATTTGCGAGCCAATGCAGCTGAAGCAAAGCATTTGCGAGCCAATGCAGCTGAAGCAAAGCATTTGCGAGCAAGTGCAGCTGAAGGAAAACATTTACATCCCAGTGCAGATGAAGAAAAGGCTTTACAAGCCAGTCCACCTGCAGCAAAGAATCAACAAGCCAGTGCAGCTGCAGCAAAGCATTTACAATCCAGTCCAGCTGCAGCAAAGCATTTGCGAGCCAGTGCAGCAAAGCATTTGCCAGCCAGTGCAGCTGAAGCGGGCTAATGAGGATGAAGAAGATGATAACATAACTATTGCTCGATGGATCGAATCTAGGAAGAAGTATAGTAGTGATGCAGAGATAATTGTTGGAGATGCTTCTGAAACACTTGGAAAAAGAACTAGAAGATATCTGGCAGCTGATAGCGATGATGGTTCAGAGCCTTGTAAAAAGTATGCGTCGACTAGAGTAGAGCAAAGGAGGGAAAAGGATGATGAAACTGCAAACAAATCACAGAAGACAAGGGAGATTCTTAATGGTTTTGATGCTGACGTGATTGGAAATAATGAAGGGAAGAAGAATATGATCGATGGTGAGCAACATAATGGACTGATTCTGCAAAGCATTGGAAGAGATGGGAGCAAGAAAGCAGAGTGTTTGGTCCATGAAGACGGAGAAAAGCAGAGGTGCAATGATGAGAAGTTGTGCAGTGAAGTTAAGAAAGAAGAAGAACTTGATGAAAGACTGAAACAGAGAAGGCTTGCAGTAAAAGAGATAGAACTGAAGCTTGAGGCACGTATGGTTAAGGTGAAGAAGACTTTGGCCAAGATTATAGTGTGGAAAACCAGAGGAAACACAAATCACAATATTTGAGTGTGTCTTTTGCCCTTTTTCACTTTTGCATTTGGAGAGAACTTACCACCAGACACAAATATTTATGGTGTTAGTAGTAGAGAAAGACATATCAAATGGAGGAATCAGTACTTTTTGCTTTTGAATTAGACACTGAATTATAGAGTTCACAAACATAATCCAAATAGAAGTTTATCTCTAATTCTCCATAATAAAAGTTACTAATATTTTTCTTACATAATTTAAGACAGAAGACGTCGCTAAAAGATGGAAACTTTAAAAATGATTTTGACAAAATGAGTAATAAATTTTTGAAAGCAAACAAAATTGAAAATTGCATCATTTTTTTTGGCAGCTTGTAAATGTCATTTACCCAGCAGTTTTTGTATCTTTTTCCACATACATCTAAAATGATTTTGACAAGATAAGTAATTATTATTTAATCGATATTCACAGCTTGTAGCTTTTTTTATCTTATTTCTTAGAAAGTACTATTTCAATTTTAGTACCAACCTGCTGCAACGCTGCAACAAAGCTTCTGTGTGCCTTGAATTTGAAACATTAAGCCACAAGAAACAAAAAAAAGCCTTAAACTTTTTCTTGCTTTCATCTTCTTCTTCTTTTTCTCCATTTATTGAAGATCTTCTTTGATAAGAGAGAAGAGCTTTCATGGCGTCTCCCTCTGAGAACAGTAGTCGATCCAGAAGCCAAAAAAACCATCTTTCAAAACCTTGTCTCACCTCCATTGAAGGATTTGAAGCTCAGGAAACGCGTTCATCTCTCTCTGCTCACTCAAAGGACCTTTCTGGGAGTATTGAGTTCTGCGGTTGGAGGTATCCAAACAAAAGGTTCAAAGCTTGGGCTAGAAAAATGGCATCTTTGCACGAACCCATTTGGAGAAAAGCTGGGATTTTTGAAGCTGTTGTAGCATCTACATACATAATCCGTAAAGACACAGATCTCCTTATGGGTATTGCTGAGAAATGGTGTCCTGACACTAAAACCTTCGTTTTCCCTTGGGGTGAAGCAACCATAACCCTTGAAGACGTTATGCTGCTTTTAGGTTTCTCTGTTTTGGGTTCGCCGGTTTTTGCTGCTCTGGACAGCTCAGGGAAGAAGGTTATGGCGAAGCTAGAGAAAGAATGGAAGCAGATCAAGAAAGATAAGACCATTCTGGTAAGCAAATTATCATGGATGGAGAGATTTATGAACAGTAATGATGAGCTTGAGCATGTTGGGTTCCTTGCGTTGTGGCTTAGCTACTTTGTCTTTCCATCAAACATGTTTCATCTCTCTAAAGCTATTTTGCCAGTTGCTGTTCATCTTTCAAGTGGTACTAAGATGGCTCTTGCTCCTGCTGCTCTTGCACACTTGTATGCAGACTTAAGTATCTTGAAAACCCATATTAGAGTTTACAGTAAATCGCTTATTAAGGTACAGATTGACCTGACTGCTTTGTTTAAGCTGGTTCAAGTTTGGGCATGGGAGAGATTCAGGGAACTGCAACCAAAACCTTTTGCTTTGCTAAGGGGTGAGCCAAGATTGGCTCGGTGGTCTAACCTGAAACAGAGAACCACCAATGCAAGGCGGATTCTGAACCACTCGAAAATGGATAGTTTTGAGTGGCGTCCCTACACTAAAACTTTGAAAAATTGGGACTTTCCTAAGTTTTATCCTGAGAAAGCGATGAAGGTGCCTGTTGGTCCCAGTCTTGATGATGAATTTATCTCTTTTGCTCGATGCATCAAGGTGTCTGAGCTTGTTGGTATTGACACAGTGGAGCATTACTTTCCCAATCGGGTGGCTTCACAGTTTGGGATGCGTCAGGATGTTTATTCTCCTCTTAAAGGTTACAGACTCTCACGTGAGGCAGCTTGGAATGTGTACGATAAGCGTATTGATGATTTTACATTATACATTCCTTCCCGTTCTGCAAAATCTTGTGTTGTACCAATGTTCTGCGAGTGGTGGAGGAAATCAGCTGAAACATTGAAATCAACCATCAGAGGTGAAGACACTAGCTTTGTCCCTTCAGGCTCTAAGATGAAGAGAACAAGAGAAGATGGAATGAAGATAGCTAAGGATTCAACAAACAAGAGACGTAAGTACATGAAGCAAGCTCATGAGAATGAAGAGAGTACAATGGGCCGTTGTCAGAAACAGGTTGCATCATACAATGATGAAGACGATGAGAGCCTCACTTTTGCTCAAAGAAGGGTACTTTATAAGAAGCAGTATAGTGGTCTTAAGAATAGTGGAGGAGATACTTCTGAGCCGCTTGGTAAAAAAGGTAGATTTGAGGCGGGTAAAAATGATTTAGGACGTTGTGAAAAGCTTTTTTCGATAAGCTATGAGGGAGATGAAACTGTACTAGCACCGGAAGTAAAGAAAAGGAATGAAGAAACAGAAACTGATGAAACAGGAAGCAAAGCAGGGAAGCGTATGGTTCTGAGCCCATCTCATGAAACTAACTCTTCATATTCTCCTGTTGATTTTGATGGAGTAAATGACATTGTTGTACCAGCTTCAGAGAAAAGGCTATTCTGTGATGATGATCTTGATGTGTATGGGAGTTATGCAGAGAAGGAGACTATGGATGATGGCAGAAATGAACCAAAGTTTTTGGCATGTGAAGATGATACCGTAGCTGGAGAAATGACGAGATCAGATGAGAAGTTGTTCAGTGAAAATGAGACAGAAAATGATGATGGAATGATCAATGACAAGGTACAAGCATTAAAGGGAGAAAAAAATGAAACAAGCAAAGCATATAAGAGTATGGTTCCCTGCCCATCCGATAAGTCAAACACTCACATCACTGTAGGTGGTAGAAGCCAGGGACAAAACTGTTTGCTTCATGACGATGGTTTTGGAAGTGAAGAAACCAAGAAGTCCAATGAGCAGTTTGAGGATTTAGAAAAGAGAAACCATGATTCTGGTGAGGGTGACGTTGATAATGACACCACTGAAAAGAGATTTCAAGAGCTGAAGGTACTGGCATCAACGATAGAAGAGCGTATTCTTAAAGCAGAAAGAACTGTGGCATGGCTGAAAGAAAGGAAAACCAGAAAATAGAGAAAAATAACAGCAGCTCGTTTGAGTTAGTTGCTTTTCTTGGGTAGATAAAGAAAGGAGAAGTCAAATGCAAGTAGAACATCAAAGTTCAGTCTCATATCTATATGATCTTTTGGTTTAGTAGAATCTTTTGATATTCCTGCTTAGTATCTTTTTGAGGACTTGTTTGCTTTAAGTGTTTCATATTATATCTTTTGAACTCAGTTATGATATGAGTAGCTTCTTGGTGTGTTGCAGATCAGAGTTTTGCTTACAGGGATTGTGATCTATTATGATCTTTTTGGTTTAATAGTATCTTTTGAACTAAGTTATGAGCTAATAAAATAGCTTCTTGGTTTAATTTGTTGCCTATCAGAGTTTTCTTAAAGATAGCCTAATTCCATTATATAAAATAAATCATATAAAAACCAAAAACAAAAATAGATTTTATTAGAGATATTAATAGTTACATTAGGAACAAAAGAAACCTTTGAATGTGTAACCAGAACATCATTGTCTACTAAAACAGATTTACAAATTGACAAATTCATATACCTTATTTTCAACAATGGCATACACCTATCAGAATTACAATTAACATTTTCCGTATCAATCTTGTCGTTTTGTCTCTCTGAATTTGTCACTACTCACTAGTAATCTTCTTGCAGGCTCATTGCACATGGTCACAAGCCGCTAAATGACGAATTATTAGGCCATGTTTATAGAGGGATCACCTCACCTGATCTTGGGGTTAAAAAAAAAAAAATTTAGTGAATAGTAGTCCTAAGATCAGATGAAATGATCTTAATTAAGATCAGTTCTCCATATGATCTTGTGCTGACGTGTCAGCTGCTAAAGGAAAGAAATGTTTATTTTTTTTTCATTTCATTCCAGTTTTAATTTTCATTTTTCTTCTTCTCTCTGTCTGGACACGCGATTTCGCGATTTCACGAGAGAATTATTTCCGTCATCGTCTTCTCCTCTGTCCGGCGATTGAAACACCGGGGCGACCGTCTCCTAGTCGTCTCCTCGTCTCGTCGTCTACTCCGGAGCCACCGATTATCATTGTCTCTTCTGTCTCGCGAAGTCTAGACATCTCCTCTGCGTCGCGAAGCTGAAGATCTCGTCGTCTTCTCCGTCTCCTCTGTGTCGTCGGCTAGGTAATCTCCTCTGTCTCGTCGTCTTCTCTGTTTCATTTGGTTTTAGGGTTTCGAATTTGGGGAAAGTTTGATTTTGGGTTTCGATTGGTTTTAGGGTTTCGAATTTGGGGGAAAATTGATTTAGAGTTTCGATTAAAATTGATTTAGGGTTTTGATTTGGGGGATAATTGATTTTTCCCCAAATTAAAATTGATTTAGGGTTTCGATTCGATTTAGGGTTTCGAATTTGGGAGAAAATTGATTTAGGGTTTCGATTAGATTTAGGGTTTCGAATTTGGGGGAAAATTGATTTAGGGTTTCGATTAGGTTTTGTTTTAGGGTTTCGAATTTGGGGGTAAACTGAGTAATAAGGGTTTCGAATTTGGGGAAAAATTGATTTAGGGTTTAGGGCGTTTGATTATAGCGTTTGTTTTATTGATCTTATTGCCTTTGATTATAGTGTTTGTTGTATTGTTACTAATCATGAATGGATTTTGGTTTGTTTATGAGGCATGTAGGTGAGGTTTAGCAGGGCGATTTAAATTGGACCACCGCAAACAACATTCATCTAAAGTAAAAGGTTAGTACCACTCACTAAAAGGAAAGTTAATGTAATTGCTTGAAAATTAAAGTTTGTTTGGTTGTAGTCTATACTTATTTTCATTGTCTTGGTTGAAAAGTATTGTTATTGGTTGAAAAGTTGAAAAGTATTATGCGGTGGTGTTATTTTCATTGTCTTGGTTGAAAAGTATTTGTTATTTTCATTGTCTTGGTTGAAAAGTTATTGTGATGGTGATTGCGAGAGTGTATGTTGGTTGTTTCGTTGTGATAGTACAAAGTTATTGTGATGGTGATTGCGAGAGTGTATGTTGGTTGTTTCATTGTGATAGTACAAAGTTATTGTGATGGTGATTGCGAGAGTGTATGTTAGTTGTTTCATTGTGATAGTACAAAGTCATTACTTCTCTAAAACACTAAATGTCTATGTTGTGATGGTCTATGTTGGTTGTTATTATCTGAAACACTAAATGTCTTTTATTTACTGCTGATGTGACTGAAGTAGGTATAAATGGTTATTTAGAATTAAAATTCTCCAACAACACCAAACTTTTAATTTAATGATCTTCTCTATATTAACCAATCTCTAAATCATCTTCTTTCGTAAATCATCTTTTTCTTAAGACATAGCTACTTCTCTTCCTCATCTTGTTTCGTAAATCATCTTTTTTCTTAACACATAGCTACTTCTCTTCCTCATCTTGTTTCGTAAATCATCTTTTTTCTTAAGACATAGCTACTTCTCTTCCTCATCTTGTTTCGTAAATCATCTTCTTTCGTAAGACATTGCTACTTCTCTTCCTCGCCTTATTCCGTTTTCATTCACTACTTCCGTTTTAAAAAAATTTTCCTATGGAATCAAATAATAATCCTAATAGTCAGTCTCAATCCTACTTTAGTCTTCTAAACTTCCCCTACGACAGCTTTGCTCCAAATGTAAACCTTGGATCCCCTCAAATCCCTTCTTTTTGCTCGCAAACCAGTCCACAGCCGAGTCAACCTCCTACTCAAACTGAAGAGACAGCAGAACAACGTAGGGAGAGAAGGATATGGTCCGCAAAAGATGACTTAGTGTTAATAAGCGCCTGGTTAAACACATCGAAGGATGGGATTGTTGGGAACGATCAACCGTCTGGATCCTTCTGGAAGCGCATTGGTGATTACTATGCAACAAGCGATCATGTCCTTGGTGGTGGTGAACCAAGGCTCCGTGATCATTGTAGACAACGCTGGCAAAAAATCAGCAGGGAGGTCAGTAAGTTCTGTGGAGCATACGCAGAGGCAAAGGCTGAGAAAGCTAGTGGCATGAATGATGTGGATATTCTGCAGAATGCTCACCAACTATACACGAAGCTGTACAAGAAGAAGTTTAGTTTGGAGTATGCTTGGAATGTGCTTCGCTATGAACAGAAATGGATTAATAATGAGCCTATGAACCCCACTCCAAAGACAACCACCTCTTCCAAAAGAAAAGCGGATGAAGATGTACCATCGTCAGGGTCTGTTGTGGGTGAGCAGGAGAGCAGGCCTGCTGGAATAAAGGCAATGAAAAAGGCGAGGAACAAAGGTAAAGAGAAGGCTGCACCATCCACAGATTTTAGTCAAATGTGGGAAATTAAAAAGAAGGATTTAGAGGGCATGAAGGAACTTCAAAAGATGTCCATTCTTGACACTCTCATTGCCAAGAAAGAAACGCTAGATGAAGATGAAAAAGCTCTAAAAAAAAAGCTAATGGCTGAACTGTTTTAGCTTTAGGGTTTATGCTTGTTTAATTTTAGTTTTATATGATGTTTTTAATGAATCGGCTTATATTTATTTGATGTTTATGTATTTCCAGAAACTTTAATGAATGTTTTTAATGAATGTTTTCAGAAATTTTAGTTTCATATGATGTTTTTAATGAATCGGGTTATATATGTTTATGTATTTTCAGAAACTTTAATGAATGTCGAATGTTTGGTTTGTTTTGGTTTCAGGTTGTGGAAGACATGTTCTCTGACTATGACGAGGGAATAAACAGCCCCTTAAACTATAGTTCCGATACAGAAGATGAGGCTGAGACTGCTTACTATGAACCGCAACCATTAAACCGTGAAGCTGGTCCATTACCTAGTCTGTCGAACCGTGAAGCTGGTCCATTACCTAGTCTGTCGAACCGTGAAGCTCAACCCAAGGACGAAGTGATCCAACTCAAGGAGCAAGTAATCCAACTCAACGACCAAATGATACAGCTCAAGGTTCTTGTGATCCAGCTGACGGACAAAGTGAACCAGCTGACGGACCGAGTGATCCAGCTGACGGACATAGTGAACCAGGTCAAGTAAATTATTGTCTTGAAAAGATGTTTGGTTGTTTCTTTTGGTGTTGCAACCCGTGATGTTGGTTGTTGTTGTTTTTTTTTGCGAATTATGAACCCGTGAAGTTGGTTGTTGTTGTTTTTTATTGCGAATTATGAACCCGTGTGTTTAGTTTGGAATTTGCCATTGATCAGTCTATATATATGAGACATTTGTTTCTCCCAACAAAACAAACATTTGTTTCTCTAAACAAAGCACAAACATTTCCTTCTCTCACCAAACTCAAATATTTCTTTCATTCATCAAGCAGAAATTTCCTTCTCACCCAAAACAAATATTTCTTTTCCTAAAAAACTATCACTTCTCACCACTACTCACAAATATTTCTTTTCCTAAAAAACAATCACTTCTCTTTCTTTCCTTCATTGCTATGGCATCTTCTTCCAACAAATTTCACTACCATTATGACCCAAATAATGATAGTTTAAACCAATACTTTCAAGAGCAATTTAATAACCAATTTGAAGCTGTTGAAGAAGCTATTCCGGTGGAAAGGAAACCACGTGAATATATTGATAGAAAACGAGAAGAAGGGCATGAACGTTTGTGGAACGATTATTTTTCTGATAATCCGACTTACGATGCTCACCACTTCCGGCGACGGTTTCGAATGAACAAGCCGCTGTTCTTGCGTATTGTAAATCGTCTCAGTGAAGAAGTTCCATATTTTAAGCCAAAAAAGGATGCAACCTTCCGGAATGGTCTATCACCCCTACAACAATGTACTGCTGCAATTCGACTTTTAGCGTATGGGACTGCGACGGACTCGGTTGACGAATACATACGTCTTGCTGCTTGTACTGCTCGTAAATGTTTGGAACATTTTGTCGTCGGGATAGTTGACTTGTTTGGCACTGAATACCTACGCCGACCAACAGCAGAGGATCTTCAAAGGCTACTATTTACCCGGAGTGGGCGACATTTGTTAAATCCATCCCACAACCACAACATCCGAAACATCGTTTATTTGCACAAAAACAAGAAGGTGCACGAAAAGATGTTGAGCGTGCATTTGGAGTCTTGCAATCTAGGTTCGCCATGATTAAAAATCCAACTCTTTTATGGTCCAAGGGTAAAATTGCATATATAATGAGAGCATGTCTCATACTGCATAATATGATTGTCGAAGATGAACGAGATTCATACACACTCTATGATGAACAAGAATTCCAACAAGAAGATGGAACTGGAACTACTCCGGATCTTACCTTTTCAGTAACTATGTCTTCAAATCTTGAAGGTTTAGGTGATGGTCATACATTAATTCGTGATAAACAAGCACATCGCAAATTAAAGGAGGATTTGATTGAGAATATTTGGAATAAATTTGGTCATTTGTATTAATTAAATAAAATGTTTGTTTTCTTTAAATAATTAAGTAATAATTTTTTTTTTTTAATTTTAATAAAAGTTGTATAAGTTTTCAATTAAAATGTTATTTTATAAATTTTAATAATTGTAATATGTTTAATAAGAAAATTAATAAACATTATATTAAATAGTTTTAAACATACTTAAATTATATATTAAACATTAATCTTTGTATTTATTCAATATTTTTAAATTTCTATAAGAATATTATATTATTAAATCTTAAGATCTTATACATGTTCTCCCTATAACTAACTTCTTAACAAAAGATCTTAAGACCTGATCTTACAATATTTTTACATTATTTCTCATCTAAGATCACCCCACATGATTCCCCTATAAATATGCCCTTATAGTATGAATTTTATTATTGATTGAGAAGATTAGTTAATTGATGACACCTTTTGTATTCACTGTAGTTTGTTCTTACCTTTAAAAGAACAGTTTCTCTTTAGCACCCACCTGCAGGCTGCAACAATAGTTTCTGCGTGTCTTCACCTTCAAACAATCAAACGTTTCTAGCTTTCATTTTCTTCTCCTGCATTAAAACTTCTTTCAAAAGAGAGAAAAGCTCATCTCATGGAGTCTCCAACTGAGAACAGCAACTGACCTAGTAGCAAAAAACCTCATCTTTTAAAACCTTGTCAAACCTCCATTGATGGATCTGAAGCTCGTCAGAAACGCTCAGCTCCTTCTCCTGACTTAAAGACTCTGCCTTTCACTGTTTCCTTCAATGGGTGGAGATTTGCAAACACGAAATTTAAGCTTTGGGCTAGAAAAATGTCAACTTTGCACGAACCCATATGGAGAAAAGCTGGGATCTTTGAAGCAGTTATAGCATCCACATACAAGATCCGCAAAAACACAGATCTCGTTCTGGCTATTGCTGAGAAATGGTGTCCTGACACTAAAACCTTCGTTTTCCCTTGGGGTGAAGCAACCATAACCCTTGAAGACGTTATGCTGCTTTCAGGTTTCTCTGTTTTGGGTTCATCTGTTTTTGCTACTCTGGATTCCTCCGGAGAGATGATTCTGGCGGAGCTAAAGAAAGAATGGCTGAAGATCAAACGAAAAGGTAAAAACAGTTTTGCAACTCCAGTTACATGGATGGAGAGATTCATGAACAGTGAAGATGAGCTTGAGCATGTGGCTTTCCTTGTGTTGTGGCTTAGCTACTTTGTGTTTCCGTCACACTTCCATCATATCTATGAACCTACTTTTTCAATTGCTGTTCATCTCTCGAGTGGGTACTAGGATTGCTCTTGCTCCTGCTGTTCTTGCTCATTTGTATGCTGAGCTAAGTCTCTTGAAAAACCACATCAGAGACATGGGAGAGGTTCAGGGAATTACAGCCAGTACCTAATCCGTTGCTAGAAGGTGAGCCAAGATTGGCTCTTTGGAATGACCTGAAACAGCAAACCACTGATGCGAGACTAATCCTGGACAATTCGAAAATGAACAGTTTTGAGTGGCGTCCCTACACAAAAACTGTTGAAAACTGGAGGTTTCCTCTGTTTTACCCCGAGAAAGAGATGTGTATTCTTGTTTCCCCATGTCTTGATGATGACTTTACCTCCTTTGCTCGATTCATTAAGGCGTCTGAGCTTGTTGGGATAAACAATGTGGAACATTACTTCCCCAATCGAGTGGCTTCACAGTTTGGCTTGCTTCAAGATGTTCCTTCTCTTGTTAACCGGAGCAACCTCTCACGAGAGGCAGCTTGGAATGATTATAATCAGCCTATTGACGATTTGACAATATTACACATTCCTTCCCGTACTGCAATACCTTGTGCTACTCCATTGTTCTGCGAGTGGTGGAGGACGTCGTTTCCTGAACTCAAGTATCATTCAGAAGAGAATCTGGTTGTTGAGTCAGATGAAACATTGGGAGAAAGAACCATCACAGGTCTGGACAATAGTTTTGTTCCTTCCGGATCTAAGATGAACGCAACAAGTGGGGATAATATGAAGTCAGCTGAGGGTTTGATAAACAAGATGCGCAATTACATAAAGCAAGCTCGTGAAAACGATACCAATGAATCAGCTAAAACACTGAAGTCAAGAAACATCATAGGTGATGATGATACTAGTTTTGATTCTTTCAGGCTCTAATATGAACAGAACAAGCAAGGATGGAATGAAGATAGCTGATGATTTAAAGAAGAGACACAAGTACATAAAGATGAAGCTAGCTTTAGTATCTTTTGAAGACTTGTTTGCCTGCTTGAATGTTTCAAGTATTTGAACCTAGTTATGAGCTTCTTGGTGTGTTGCAGATCAGAATTTACTACATCCTTAAAATGAAAACTGTCTGATTCCATCAAGTGAAATAAATCATATATGAACTAAGGAAATGTCTCAGGAGAGATTATTGGGTATATTAGGAACTAATGTTGCATACTTAGAAAAACCATGTGTGCCTAGAGACCAAAATAAACAAAACTTTTCAGATGTAATTACAACAGTAGCATACACACCATTCAGATTCCTAAACCCAGAAATTCATATACATTATTTCAACAATGTTGTATGCTCCATCATCTCTTGTATGGTTTACCATCATTGATCTTCCGCGCATTAGACATATCTTTTCAATGATAGTAGAAACCAATTTGAAACTGTAACAGCAAAAGTTATGCAATAGGGGAAAACAAAGTCAAAGGTTTCAAAGCTCAAGAAAATGTAAATGCTTCTGCACGGTCATTTAGTACCCACCCGCATAAGGGAGGAAGTCTGAAATTAGCTTAAGTGGTTCTGCACGGTCATTAAGTTTGGAGGTTCTATCTATTTTATAATTGAAAAAAACACAAAACTAGAATTTTAGATACTTCTAAATTTGGGATAGTCCAATGGTAGAATCATTGAAGGTTCTTAAAATTTTAAATTTTGAAAAAAATTGTGTATAACACTTGACTATATTTACTTGACACACACTCTGCAACACTTGCTTCTTCTTTGCCATTTATGCATTCCAAGACTTGCTTCCTCTTTGCCTATATTCATATTACAATACTACGATTACTAAAACTACCAAGCACAATTAAGAGAAAGGTTCAACTATGTATTCACTCACTAATCAGTTATAACCATGTAAGCAAAAACAGTATCGAGTATCCAACAGATGTATTCCGGAAAAGCTATTCTCAAGTTGTATTGCCAAGTTTATACCTCAGTTCTGAGTTTCAATGGCTTCAAAGAGGTGACTTTGATCTGCTTCTTCTTCGATCTTCTAGTTCCCATAGATGCAGAGGAGTCCAAGCTCTGTTACAAATAGATTGTCAAACTACACCAACCATTCAAGGAGAGGATAAACAAAATCAAATGCTGCATCAAATTAAACACAAACATTTCTTCTGCCCCTCCTGGCCACCATTTGAGTTCAGACTTGAAACACTGCAAAACACCAAATTAGAACTAAGTATATGCATAAGAGCAAGTGAGCAACGGTTCAATAAAATGTTTATCTGTTTACCTATTGTCCCATGATGAGGAAAGTGAAATGAGACTGTTCTAGTCCAAGATTCGTAGCTGTTAAGAACAACAACGAAACTGTTGCATATATGTCTGAAACTATTCACCAAATCCCCATTTTATATATCAGAATCAACTCAAAAGGTCTTCATCAAACAAACCTAATCAAGAGCAACAAATAAAGATTTGATGAAAGACTAATCTTACTTGCATACTTGTGGCTAAAGCCACCAAAAATCTCATCCCCACTTCATCACTACTTAGACCAAATTCAACCTCTAAGATGCTACATGAACAAGGATGCAGAGTTTATCACAGTCACAGGTTCGAGAAATTTCCAAAACTTTGTTGCGAACACACGACATGTTTTAATCAACAAATTAAGAATCATTCAACCCTAAATCGTATAATCTCCAATCGCACGATCTTCATCGGTGACTATGCGAAAAAGGTTTGAAGAAGATATACCTGAGAAGAAGACGATTGACGCATCAGTTGAAGAAGATTAGCAGTAGAATTAACGGCTTGTGTGATCTGATCGGCGACGACTGCTTTCGCCGTTCGATCACCTCCGCCGATTCCTCTTGAATTTACATCGACATCGGCTCAGGCTCTCGCCGATGGAGAGAGAGAGAGAGAAACAAGTGAGTTTTTTTTTTAATTTGGCCAATCACGAACTGACACGTCATTGCTGGAACTGTGTTCCAAAACCTCTATATTGAACCACTTCCATCAATAAATTAGCATTTTGATTTAATTTTTTAATGTATCATAATTTAAAATTATGATTTGGAACCCTCTTGGAAACCATCAATGGAGATGGTCTACACACACAAATATACGCATTCTTGTAAAAACATATAAATTCATGGCAATGCAGCTTAATAGATAGTAATATTTGTATTTTATGGTTTTATTGATGAGACCAATTACAACAACTGGTTACGTTCCAATTACAACTGAAATATTTTATGTACTAAGACCATTATTAGTGGAGTAACCCACCATGGTTACTCTCACATTAATTAATTATATAAATAATCATAAATTAAGTTAAATAACTCTAAGAGAACCTAAGCAAAATTACTCTATTATTAGAGAATCCCAAATAGGTTACTCAAATATTTAAATAATAATTTTTTAATTTTTGTTTATTAATTATCAAACTTTAATTATCTAAAATGATAAAACAATTATTTAAATTTTTTATATTACATAAAATAGAAAACAATATTTTACAAATTTAAACAATTTTTTACAAACTTTAGAATATTAAACATATTTTACAAAATTCAAAATAATAAACATATTAAACAGAATTTGGAATAAGATTTATTGTGCAGTTGCACCAAATTTTTCCCAGATATGCTCAATCAAGTCTTTTTGCAAAAGATCATGCATTTCTGTATCATGAACATCATTTCGAATGCCCATCATATTATGTAGATTTGTTGGCGTATCTGTAGAATATGATAAATCGACTTGAGAACTTCCGCTTCCTTCTCCGTGATGGAATTCTGTTGGATCGTAGAAATTGTGGTCATGTCGTTCGTCTTCCACTATCATGTTNTGATGATAAATGCTCTCATTATTTTTCCTATTTTTCCTTTATCCCAAAAAAGTGCGGGATTNAGATACTCGTCGCCAAACAGATTTATAACTCCCTCTACAAAATGTAGAAGGCATTTGTGGGAGGTTGTTTCAGCGAGTCGTAAATATTCATCCGCCGCATCTGTCGAATATCCGTAAGCCATCAAACGAATAGCTGATGTACATTTTTGAAGTGCAGAAAGACCAAGCCTTCCAGTAGCATCTCGCCNAATGTTTTATTGCCGTCCATTGACAACGTATCTAACTCTCGGAGCTCGGCCATGTAGGATATCATCAAACACCGGGGAGCGGTCCAAGACATTGATATCATTTAACGAACCCGGTGGTCCAAAAAAGGCGTGCCAAATCCATAAATCTTGTGATGCCACAGCCTCTAGTACGATTGACGGTTTACCTGATCCACGTGTATATTGTCCTTTCCATGCAGTGGGACAATTCTTCCACTCCCAATGCATGCAATCTATGCTCCCTATCATTCCGGGGAAACCGCGATGTTCTCCAATGTTCAGTAATCGTTGGAGGTCTTCCGCTGTAGGTCTTCTGAGATACTCGTTGCCAAATAGATTTATAACTCCCTCTACAAAATGTAGAAGGCATTTGTGGGAGGTTGTTTCAGCGAGTCGTAAATATTCATCCGCCGCATCTGCCGAATATCCGTAAGCCATCAAACGAATAGCTGACGTACATTTTTGAAGTGCAGAAAGACCAAGCCTTCCAGTAGCATCTCGCCTTTGTCTGAAGTATGGGACTCCATTCTCAACAGCGGTAACAATACGAAGGAACAATAGTTTGTTCATTCTAAAGCGACGACGGAACATAGCGTTAGTGTAAGTTGGATTATCACTAAAATAATCATTCCACAATCGAATGTGGCCTTCTTCGCAGTCTCTCTCAATGTGCACTCTTCGGATTATTGGAGCTGGTGGTACCTCTGGGTGAGTGTAGTTGTATTGGATCTCCTCCACTATACTATCAACCTCCTCCTCTACCATTTCTTCAATTTCTTCATCAGAACTCCAATTAGACATTTTTTGGTAACTTGGGTATAGTAGTAGGCTTATATTTGGATTTAGTAGAGAATGAGTAATAGAGTTGA
>NC_025701.1:29984782-30016970 GCF_000633955.1 Camelina sativa | reverse complement strand
TAAGAGCATCATTAGTGGAGTAACCCACCATGGTTACTCTCACATTAATTAATTATATAAATAATCATAAATTAAGTTAAGTAATTCTAAGAGAACTTAAGCAAAATTACCCTATTACTAGAGAACCCCAAATAGGTTACTTAGACATTTAAATAATAATTTTTTAATTTTTGTTTATTAATTATCAAACTTTAATTATCTAAAATGATAAAACAATTATTTAAATTTTTTATATTACATAAAATAGAAAACAATATTTTACAAATTGAAACAATTTTTTACAAACTTTAGAATATTAAACATATTTTACAAAATTCAAAATATTAAACATATTAAACAGAATTTGGAATAAGATTTATTGTGCGGTTGCACCAAATTTTTGCCAGATATGCTCAATCAAGTCTTTTTGCAAAAGATCATGCATTTCTGTATCATGAACATCATTTCGAGTGACCATCATATTATGTAGATTTGTTGGCGTATCTGTAGAATATGATAAATCGACTTGAGAACTTCCGCTTCCTTCTCTGTGATGGAATTCTGTTGGATCGTAGAAATTGTGGTCATGTCGTTCGTCTTCCACTATCATGTTATGCAGGATGATAGATGCTCTCATTATTTTTCCTATTTTTCCTTTATCCCAGAAAAGTGCAGGATTCTTCACGATTGCAAATCGAGCTTGCAAGACTCCAAATGCACGCTCTACATCTTTACGACATCCTTCTTGCCATTGAGCAAAGAGTTTTGCTTTTCGACCACGTGGAAGTGTAATAGATTGGATGAAAGTTGCCCATTTGGGATAGATACCGTCTGTGAGGTAGTACGCCATGTTGTATTGCCGTCCATTGACAAAGTATCTAACTCTCGGAGCTCGGCCCTGTAGGATATCATCAAACACCGGGGAGCGGTCCAAGACATTGATATCATTTAACGAACCCGGTGGTCCAAAAAAGGCGTGCCAAATCCATAAATCTTGTGATGCCACAGCCTCTAGTACGATTGACGGTTTACCTGATCCACGTGTATATTGTCCTTTCCATGCAGTGGGACAATTCTTCCACTCCCAATGCATGCAATCTATGCTCCCTATCATTCCGGGGAAACCGCGATGTTCTCCAATGTTCAGTAATCGTTGGAGGTCTTCCGCTGTAGGTCTTCTGAGATACTCGTTGCCAAATAGATTTATAACTCCCTCTACAAAATGTAGAAGGCATTTGTGGGAGGTTGTTTCAGCGAGTCGTAAATATTCATCCGCCGCATCTGCCGAATATCCGTAAGCCATCAAACGAATAGCTGACGTACATTTTTGAAGTGCAGAAAGACCAAGCCTTCCAGTAGCATCTCGCCTTTGTCTGAAGTATGGGACTCCATTCTCAACAGCGGTAACAATACGAAGGAACAATAGTTTGTTCATTCTAAAGCGACGACGGAACATAGCGTTAGTGTAAGTTGGATTATCACTAAAATAATCATTCCACAATCGAATGTGGCCTTCTTCGCGGTCTCTCTCAATGTGCACTCTTCGGATTATTGGAGCTGGTGGTACCTCTGGGTGAGTGTAGTTGTATTGGATCTCCTCCACTATACTATCAACCTCCTCCTCTACCATTTCTTCAATTTCTTCATCAGAACTCCAATTAGACATTTTTTGGTAACTTGGGTATAGTAGTAGGCTTATATTTGGATTTAGTAGAGAATGAGTAATAGAGTTGAGTAGTGAAGATAGGAGTTTGAGTAATAGATAGAGAAATATTTTTTTGTAATAGGAGGTTGATTCTTTTCAATGCAAAGGTGAAGAGAAAAAAAAGATACAGAATCGAAACACAATGCAAAGTTGGTTGCAAATAGGAAAGAACAATACATCAATATATAGACTTTAAGTCTCGAGATACAAGCAAACACACAACTTCACGGGTTAAAATAAAACCAAAAGCAATACACAAGTGACTGTCCTCTTGTGAAACAAATACACATGTGACTGTCCTTGCCAAACAAATACAACCAAGAGCAATACAACCCTTACAAAAGACAAAAGCCATAATGTCCTAACCGACACTCAAAAGCCAAAGACACAAGCAAACAAACTATCTGTGACATGTTCCACAAGCAAAAGACACAAGCCATCCGTGACATGTTCCACATCCGTGACATGTTTCCCAAATCCGTGACATGTTCCACATCAAGCAAACTTCTTCTCTTCACGTGACATGTTCCACAGCTATATTTTTGTTCCCGAAACCCTGAAACAAAAGAATACAAGTAGAGTTAAGCACAACAAAACTTATTAAACACAGAACATAAAATAATTGAGTTAAACTTATTAAACACAGAACAAGAAGAGTTAAACATAACAAATGAAAATAATTGAAACCTAAATGTTTGTCAACATTTGATCTACGAGTTTGTCTCTAAGAGCAACTTCAGCGGGTGTTAGTTNGCAGGCTATTTAGCAATCTCATTTTGCCATGCTTCACTTTAGCTGCTTGTTCTTGATCCTTCATTGCAATGATCTTGTCTAACTTATGGACAGAACCATCTTCGACATCAATACTAACAGTCGGTCTCTTCCCTTTGTTCTTAGCAGCTTTAACTCCCGGAGGCCTCTTCTCAGCACCATCATTACTCGAAGTAGGAGCCTCAGATGCAAGCTTAGTCCGCTTGTGGCTACATTCTTCTGTGAGCCATTTCTGATCGTGCTTCAGCTCCCTCCAGCAATGTACAAGGAGAAATGGCTTCTTCATGTCGTTATTGAAAAGCTCATACGCCATTCTCAAGACATCATCTTCTGATTCTCCACTCTTCCTTCTTGTACACGCTTGTGCGTAACAGCCCACAAACTTGTTGACTTGGTGGTTTATCTTGTTCCACCTAGCCTTACACTGTGTTTGCCCTCTTGCGTTTGAACCAGCTGATCCACCATTTGCTTCGAAATACCTTGTAACTCTCTGCCAGAAACTATATTTCCGCTGCTCATTACTGGTAACTGGATCCTTGCTGGTGTTTAACCAAGCACTTATGAGGTTGACATCCTCCTCTGCAGTCCACCTCTTCCTACTTCCTCTGCCTCCGTCTTCTTCAGTCTCTTCGACCTCAATACAGTCTTCAGTATCGGATGCTGGGCTAAAGTTAAGATTCTGAGAAGAGAATGTTGAGCTAAAATGAGGTGGCTGAGAAGAGAATGTTGAGGTAAAGTGGGGTGGCTCAGAAGAGAATGGGTTGCTAAATTGAATCGGCTGAGAGGATTGAGCAGAATGTGGAGGGTTAGGATTATCAGAAACGTTGAGAACTTTTTGAGAATTCAAAAGATCAACAAAATTTTCATCTGACAAACGATAAGGATCCATTGTTTTTGTTTAATGAAAGCTTATGTTTAACGAAAAGAGTTTGTAGCTTGAGGGTTTATATTGTTTAACAATGAGGGTTTATATTGAACTCAAGGTTAGTTTATCTTTTAAACTGAAGGTTAGATAACAAAAGGTAAAGGTTTATTGAGTAAAAGGCTAATGAGTGTTTAGTTGAAAAACTTTTCAGTAAATCTACATGTGAAGAGAAAAACTTTTCAGTAAATCTATGAGTAGACAACTGAATAACTTTTCAGAAAATCTACTTGTGTACCAAATTTTCAAAAAGTTGATGTTTAAAGTCAATACTAATTTCAAATTCAATCATGTTTCTCAATAAACCAGTGTAATTATGCTTTTTATTCAAAATCACAACAAATATCAAGACAAGCGAAAGAACAACAATCGGGTTTCAAAAAGACTAAAAAACACTAGAGCAAAAAAAGAAAACAGCAATATAGAACAAAAACTCATTGTTTTACTAAAAAACATAAACAATTTATAAAACCAAACTTTTTCAAGTTAGAACAAGAACAAGAACAGTCTATAACACCAACTCATTCATCCCAATCACAACTCAAACAAAATTTTACAACAACATATGAGGGATATAGGACCATACCTTATCAATTTTGACTATCCAACCGCTAAACCACTTCATGAACACCACTCTTCACCAGCCGAGTCATTAGTCTTACTTGCAACCTACCACATGACAACAACACCAAATTACCACACCGTAGAAATAATATTAACAAAGACAATAACCAAGCTACAGGCTCTCTCTCACACCAAATTACCACACCGTAGAAATAGCTTACTCTCTGACCTTGCTGCTGGCTTCCTACTCCTAACTTACTCTGCACACACACACACAATGAATAAAGCAGATTCCTTTACATTAATCTCAAATCAATTTCATCTATTTCCCAAACAAAATTAACCATTTTCTCACCAACCCAGAAACCAAAAAGCTAATAGCAATTGAAATAGAAAAACAGAACAAAGTAAAGGTCATATCCGATAGAAAGCCATAAAATTTCTTGACAAACCCACAAACCAAGTAGAGTAAGAACAAGGTAAAAGGGTCAAATCCAATTATAACAAATAGTGGAAGCTAATTCAATTTCTTATCTAGTAAGTAGTGATGAAAAAGGAACAAACTTTGCAACCTGACGGGAAGAACAGAGGACGGAGGCTGAAGAGAGAGCGTTAGCAGATGCCATTTTTCCAGAGAAAAGCAGCGAAGTTTTTTTTTTGAGTGAGGAACGATCTAGATTGAAGTGAACATCAAATTAATCTCACAATCGATGCCTAATAAGTCAAATCGACAGCAAATATTAACAATTCTAACAAGCAATCGAATTAATATGAAACCCTAAAAATTAAAGACCACCGGTGATAAATTAGGGTTTAAACAAACAATCAAAAATCAAAAGACGAACCTTTCTCACCGATCGCTACACGGTGGAGCTCGCCAGACATCTGGCGTTGTCCCACCAATCGTACGCCATCGTGCTCCCACCACTGTGAAACATTCGCCGTCGCCAAAGATTGCAAACCGAAACGGATAACCCCAATTACGCCAATTCAGTCACCAATCACCCTCCGTCTGACCAACAACCATCGAGATTTAGCCGGAAAAATCAAGGATTTGATGGTAATCGGTTAATTTTTCCGATGGTTGTTGATTCTGCTGTTTATTTCCCACGGACGAGAGAGACGAGAGAGAATCGAGAAAGAATGAAAAAAAAAGAGAAAAAAAAAATTTACCTTTTATATTTCTCAACCAACCAATCACAAACGACCACGTCGCGTTACTTAGGGTGTTTCTCCCAAACCTTCCCACAGAACCGATACTCTGTGTGTTGTACTAAAAAATGGGTTTAATATTACATTTTTGGAGCCCAATATAGAGAGTATCCCAAAGAGTTACACCAGTAATCATGCTCTTAATACAACTAAAATAGTTTCTTTCCAACTAATTACCTTAAAAAGCAACTGGTTACGTTCTGCAACATAATTTAATTTCTTTGACATGACTTCCTTTCAAACTTTGAAAATTGAATTTGAAATGTTTGGACCAAAACAAAAATGAGAAATATAGATATTAAAAGAAAGAAACTTTTTTTTTTCATCTTCATCTCTTCTTCTCTAGTTGTTGTTTCCCTCTGAAACCAGTTGACCTAATGACCCAAAAAAAAAAAAAACACATCTTTTAAAACCTACGAAGAGGGATCTGAAGCAATGCTTCCTTGTCAAAATCGTTCAGCTCCTTCTCCTGACTCAAAGGCACTGTCTAGGAGTGTTTTCTTCTGGGGTTGGAGGTATTCTAACAAAAAGTTCGAGTCTTGGACCAGGAAAATGTCTCATCTTCACGAACCCACTTGGAAGAAAGCTGGGATTTTTGAAGCAGTCATGGCGTCCACATTCAAAATCTCTAAAAACACAGATCTTGTTGTGGGTATTGCTGAGAAATGGTGTCCTGACACCAAAACCTTTGTTTTCCCTTGGGGTGAAACAGCTATAACACTTGAAGACGTTATGCTGCTTTCAGGTTTCTTTGTTTTGGGTTCACCTGTTTTTGCTGCTCTAGAGAGCTCAGGACAGGAGATTAAGGCTAAACTAGATTTAGAATGGAAGAAGATTAGGAAAGACTGGGACGGTATTACGACACTCCTCTCTGATTCAACACTTGAAACGATCCCTCTGCTGTTCTTGCGATATTCTCTTCAGGTCACGGTCCATACATTATGGCAAGAGAGAAACAATCGGAAACATGGCGAAGCTTCAATCCCGGCAACTAGACTTCTAAAGCAGATTGATCGGACCATCAGAAATAGACTCCTCCTCCTTTTAAACTCAGGCAAGGATCAGTATGCAGATATTCTTACAATTTGGTTCTCAACCCGAATATAATGTAATCTCTTAGAAATAATCTCTAATCTCTAAGCTCTGTTACACCTTGGATGTAAAGAACTGGTTTTTTTTATGAATAAAATTTTACATTCATTCAAAAAAAGAAGATTAGGAAAGACAAAGTCAATTTCGTCACACAAGTATCTTGGATGGAGAGATTCATGAAAAGTGGTGATGAGCTTGAGCATGTGGCTTTCCTTATGCTCTGGCTTAACTACTTTTTGTTTCCATCATGCTTGTATCATCTCTATAAAGCTGTTTTGCCAATTGCTATTCATCTTTCAAGGGGTACTAGGATTGCTCTTGCTCCTGCTGTTCTTGCACACTTGTATGCTGAGCTAAGTCTTTTGAAAACCCACATTACATCTTTCAGCGAATCCACCAGGGAGGCTAGAGTTGATCTGACTGCCTTGTTTATGTTGGTTCAAGTTTGGACATGGGAGAGATTCAGGGAACTACAGCCAAAACCTAATCNACTTTTTGAGAATTCCAAAGATCAACAAAATTTTCATATGCCAAACGATAAGGATCCATTGTTTTTGTTTAATGAAAGCTTATGTTTAACGAAAAGGGTTTGTAGCTTGAGGGTTTATATTGTCTAACAATGAGGGTTTATATTGAACTCAAGGTTAGTTTATCTTTTAAACTGAAGGTTAGATAACAAAAGGTAAAGGTTTATTGAGTAAAAGGCTAATGAGTGTTTAGTTGAAAAACTTTTCAGTAAATCTACATGTGAAGAGAAAAACTTTTCAGTAAATCTATGAGTAGACAACTGAATAACTTTTCAGAAAATCTACTTGTGTACCAAATTTTCAAAAAGTTGATGTTTAAAGTCAATACTAATTTCAAATTCAATCATGTTTCTCAATAAACCAGTGTAATTATGCTTTTTATTCAAAATCACAACAAATATCAAGACAAGCGAAAGAACAACAATCGGGTTTCAAAAAGACTAAAAAACACTAGAGCAAAAAAAGAAAACAGCAATATAGAACAAGAACTCACAGTTTTATAAAAAAACATAAACAATTTATAAAACCAAACCTTTTCAAGTTAGAACAAGAACAAGAACAATCTATAACACCAACTCATTCATCCCAATCACAACTCAAAAAAACAAGAACAACAACATATGAGAGATATAGGACCATACCTTATCAATTTTGACTGTCCGTAAGCCAAGAGTGAGCTTACTCTTGTTGTAGCTTACTCTCTGACCTTGCTGCTGGCTTCCTCCTCCTAACTTACTCTGCACACACACACACACAATGAATAGCAAAAACCCAGAAACCAAAAAGCTAGTAGCAATTGAAATAGAAAAACAGAACAAAGTAAAGGTCATATCCGATAGAAAGCCATAAAATTTCTTGACAAACCCACAAACCAAGTAGAGTAAGAACAACGTAAAAGGGAAAAAGTCACAGTACACACCTTGATGCCGATGCAGCCATTAGCATCAAGAGTGGTGAGTGTAGCAGAGCATGTCTGCGAGAGAGTCTCTAGACATCTATCAGTCACTCCTACTATCCCAAACAAGCTGCAATTTTTCGGTTTTCATTGGATGGTGTCAGCAAAAAGAGTCACTGACAACAACAACAAAGCAAAATAGTTCTAGAATTGTAAAAGAATAATACCTGAGAAATTCGAGGGAGGTCCAACTATTAGCCATGGTAATCACACCTTCATCTGTGATACGCACACACCTGCCATGTTGAAGAAGCATTTGGAATGAAAAGCATCGAGGGAGGTACAACATATATAATCTGTACTATGGATTTGCTAGCAATCAAAATCCCTGAGTTATACTCTACAAGACGGTGAAAGATAATCCAAGATCTCAAATAAACTCATCTATCTATCCACCAAGGAAAAAGGACAAATGCAACCAAATAAATGGATTCATTGACTCCAACCTGAGCGCCACATAGATCCAAGAACCTTAAATCAGCTAGAAGTGATATTTTTTTGAGTGAGGAACGTTCTGGATTGAAGTGAACATCAAATTAATCTCATAATCGATGCCTAATAAGTCAAATTGACAGCAAATATTAATAATTCTAACAAACAATCGAATTAATATGAAACCCTAAAAATTAAAGACCACCGGTGATAAATTAGGGTTTAAACAAACAATCAAAAATCAAAAGACGAACCTTTCTCACCGATCGCTACACGGTGGAGCTCGCCAGACATCTGGCGTTGTCCCACCAATCGTACGCCATCGTGCTCCCACCACTGTGAAACATTCGCCGTCGCCAAAGATTGCAAACCGAAACGGATAACCCCAATTACGCCAATTCAGTCACCAATCACCCTCCGTCTGACCAACAACCATCGAGATTTAGCCGGAAAAATCAAGGATTTGATGGTAATCGGTTAATTTTTCCGATGGTTGTTGATTCTGCTGTTTATTTCCCACGGACGAGAGAGACGAGAGAGAATCGAGAAAGAATGAAAAAAAAAGAGAAAAAAAAAATTTACCTTTTATATTTCTCAACCAACCAATCACAAACGACCACGTCGCGTTACTTAGGGTGTTTCTCCCAAACCTTCCCACAGAACCGATACTCTGTGTGTTGTACTAAAAAATGGGTTTAATATTACATTTTTGGAGCCCAATATAGAGAGTATCCCAAAGAGTTACACCAGTAATCATGCTCTTAATACAACTAAAATAGTTTCTTTCCAACTAATTACCTTAAAAAGCAACTGGTTACGTTCTGCAACATAATTTAATTTCTTTGACATGACTTCCTTTCAAACTTTGAAAATTGAATTTGAAATGTTTGGACCAAAACAAAAATGAGAAATATAGATATTAAAAGAAAGAAACTTTTTTTTTTCATCTTCATCTCTTCTTCTCTAGTTGTTGTTTCCCTCTGAAACCAGTTGACCTAATGACCCAAAAAAAAAAAAAACACATCTTTTAAAACCTACGAAGAGGGATCTGAAGCAATGCTTCCTTGTCAAAATCGTTCAGCTCCTTCTCCTGACTCAAAGGCACTGTCTAGGAGTGTTTTCTTCTGGGGTTGGAGGTATTCTAACAAAAAGTTCGAGTCTTGGACCAGGAAAATGTCTCATCTTCACGAACCCACTTGGAAGAAAGCTGGGATTTTTGAAGCAGTCATGGCGTCCACATTCAAAATCTCTAAAAACACAGATCTTGTTGTGGGTATTGCTGAGAAATGGTGTCCTGACACCAAAACCTTTGTTTTCCCTTGGGGTGAAACAGCTATAACACTTGAAGACGTTATGCTGCTTTCAGGTTTCTTTGTTTTGGGTTCACCTGTTTTTGCTGCTCTAGAGAGCTCAGGACAGGAGATTAAGGCTAAACTAGATTTAGAATGGAAGAAGATTAGGAAAGACTGGGACGGTATTACGACACTCCTCTCTGATTCAACACTTGAAACGATCCCTCTGCTGTTCTTGCGATATTCTCTTCAGGTCACGGTCCATACATTATGGCAAGAGAGAAACAATCGGAAACATGGCGAAGCTTCAATCCCGGCAACTAGACTTCTAAAGCAGATTGATCGGACCATCAGAAATAGACTCCTCCTCCTTTTAAACTCAGGCAAGGATCAGTATGCAGATATTCTTACAATTTGGTTCTCAACCCGAATATAATGTAATCTCTTAGAAATAATCTCTAATCTCTAAGCTCTGTTACACCTTGGATGTAAAGAACTGGTTTTTTTTATGAATAAAATTTTACATTCATTCAAAAAAAGAAGATTAGGAAAGACAAAGTCAATTTCGTCACACAAGTATCTTGGATGGAGAGATTCATGAAAAGTGGTGATGAGCTTGAGCATGTGGCTTTCCTTATGCTCTGGCTTAACTACTTTTTGTTTCCATCATGCTTGTATCATCTCTATAAAGCTGTTTTGCCAATTGCTATTCATCTTTCAAGGGGTACTAGGATTGCTCTTGCTCCTGCTGTTCTTGCACACTTGTATGCTGAGCTAAGTCTTTTGAAAACCCACATTACATCTTTCAGCGAATCCACCAGGGAGGCTAGAGTTGATCTGACTGCCTTGTTTATGTTGGTTCAAGTTTGGACATGGGAGAGATTCAGGGAACTACAGCCAAAACCTAATCCGCTGCTAGAAGGTGAGCCAAGATTGGCTCTTTGGTATAACCTGTTACAGAGAACAAGCAATGCCAGACAGATTCTAGATAGCTCCAAGATTGACAGTTTTGAGTGGCGTCCCTACACAAAAACTGTGGAAAACTGGAGGTTTCCTCTGTTTTACCCCGAGAAAGATATGTGTATTCTTGTTTCCCCATGTCTTGATGATGACTTTACCTCCTTTGCTTGATTCATTAAGGCGTCTGAGCTTGTTGGGATTAACAATGTGGAGCATTACTTCCCCAATCGAGTGGCTTCACTGTAACATCCGCGAACCAGATTATGCGGTTTTGGTAGGAGTGTCGATCGACACCCTTGTGGCATCGATCGACACCACTATTTCTGGGTTCGTCGGGTTTGTTTTAATTCGCGATTTTGGTTTGGTTGGTTTGGTTTAGTTATCTAAACCGAGTATATAAGTGGAGAAGCGAAAAATTAAGGGTTTTAGGGTGTCTGGTTGCCGTTTGCAGAGATAGAGAGAGAGGAGAGAACCTATTGTGGTGTGAAGGAGATTAAAGGAGAAAGAGCAGAATCGTTAGAGTTTGGGAGGAAATAGTTTCGGCATATCAAATCGTTCTCAAAGGTAATGAAATTTGGTAGGTTTATTCCCACGTCTTTCATCGTCATTCTCCTTTTTACAGAAGTAGTTTTGGATTTAAACTCGAGGAGATATTGGCAGTTTCGTGAGTCACGTTTTCTCAGACGCGAGTTGGAACCATCGGGGATTGTAATTGAGATCTTGGTCTCGTCTGATTCCCGATCGTGCGAAAATTTTGTGGGAAGCTTCGTGACGTCTAGGGATAGCTTTTCACCAGAGCGATTTGGTAGTTAACGGTTGGTTTTCATTTTAGGGTTCGTCTTTGAGACTGTTCTTTTCTGATGTTTTTGTCCAGTTTTGCTATAAGTCGTTTTTGGTTGTGTGGCTTGTTGTAGGGCGTTTCTGGGCTGTTTCAGACGTTAGGAGGGTCTCAACTGGTTGTATTGGTTGTTATAATCAGTTGATNTGCCGTTTGCAGAGATAGAGAGAGAGGAGAGAACCTATTGTGGTGTGAAGGAGATTAAAGGAGAAAGAGCAGAATCGTTAGAGTTTGGGAGGAAATAGTTTCGGCATATCAAATCGTTCTCAAAGGTAATGAAATTTGGTAGGTTTATTCCCACGTCTTTCATCGTCATTCTCCTTTTTACAGAAGTAGTTTTGGATTTAAACTCGAGGAGATATTGGCAGTTTCGTGAGTCACGTTTTCTCAGACGCGAGTTGGAACCATCGGGGATTGTAATTGAGATCTTGGTCTCGTCTGATTCCCGATCGTGCGAAAATTTTGTGGGAAGCTTCGTGACGTCTAGGGATAGCTTTTCACCAGAGCGATTTGGTAGTTAACGGTTGGTTTTCATTTTAGGGTTCGTCTTTGAGACTGTTCTTTTCTGATGTTTTTGTCCAGTTTTGCTATAAGTCGTTTTTGGTTGTGTGGCTTGTTGTAGGGCGTTTCTGGGCTGTTTCAGACGTTAGGAGGGTCTCAACTGGTTGTATTGGTTGTTATAATCAGTTGATAAGGTGAGTGCATGACCATGGCTTATCTAAGCCTGAGAATCCTTTGTTGTTCTTGCTTGATTGGTGGTGCTTTGTGGTGTTGTTCTTGCTTGATTGGTTGTGTTAGTGGTGTTGTTCTTGCTTGTGGTGGTTGTGTTATGGTTCTTATAGGTTCCTGAAGGTTTTGGGTGAGGTTGGAACGGATTGGAGATGATTGGGAACGGATGTTCGTCGTTCGGATTCGTGCAGTTCGCGTCTGCGAAGGGAGTGTTGATCGACACCAGTTAGGTGTCGGTCGATACCATGTTTGGCCAGTGTCGATCGACACCTCTCTGGTGTTGGTTGACACCAAGTTGCTTGTTTCGTGATTTTCCTGGTTTGTTTGTGTTTGGTTGTTATTTGTTAAGCATTGGTTTCTCAGTTGCTTGTGTGTATAGCCCAGTAGATGGGAGGATTGCCTCACTAAGTATTTGTGATAATACTTACGCATCTCAATTGTTGTTTGTGGTGTGCAGGTTTGTGTTGTGGAATCATGGCGATGAGGAGGAGGATGATCTAGGGTCTCGTTTGTGTGTTATTGGATTGTTGGATATGTTGTTGGAACCTTGGATAGAGATATGCTAGGTTGATGGATAGAATGCTTAGGATTGTTATTGTATTGATGTTGTAATAGTTTTGTATGGTTGGTATGTTTCCGCTGTGTGTACTGGTTGTTATTGGTTTAATGAGGAGTCGTGGTTTGGGTTGGTTTAATTTAGTAGTATAGGCTGCATAATTGTTTATATTGTATTTAATTATTAAAAAAAAAGGATCGGGTTGTTTCATTCACAGTTTAGCATGCTTCAAGATGTTCCTTCTCTTGTTAACCGGAGCAACCTCTCACTAGAGGCAGCTTGGAATGATTATAATCAGCCTATTGATGATTTGACAATATTACACATTCCTTCCCGTTTGGCAATACCTCGTGTTACTCCAAACTTCTACGAGTGGTGGAGGAAGTCATTTCCAGAATTGCAGAATTCTTCGCTGGAGATGGATGTTGATGAATCAGCTGAAGTATTGAAAGCAAGAAACAGTGAAGGTGATGATGGTGATACTAGCTTTGTTCCTTCTGGCTCCACGACGAACAGAAAAAGCGAGGATTATATGAAGATTGCTGAGAATTTTACAAACAAGAGACGCAAGTTCATGAAGCAAGCTCGTGAAAACGGTAACAATGAATCTACTGAATGAAACATTGAAATCAAGAACATTAGAATCAGAAAACATTGTAAGTGATGATACTAGCTTTGTTGTTTCAGGCTCTAAGAAGAACAAAACAAGCAAGGATGAAATGAAGATAGCTGAGGATCCAAACAAGATTCGCAATTACATGAAGCAAGCGCGTGACAAAAGACTCAAGTACATGAAGCAAGCTCGTTACAAAAGACTCAAGTACATGAAGCAAGCTCGTGACAAAAGAGTCAAGTACATGAAGCAAGCTCGTAAAAATGGTAATTGACAATTAATTAGCTGAAACATTGAAATCAAGAAACATCATAGGTGGTGTGGTGATACTAGTTTTGTTCTTTCAGGCTCTAAGGTGAACAGAACAAGCAAGGATGGAATAAGGATATCTGAGGATTTAAACAAGAGACGCAAGTACATGAAGCGAGTCTGTGAGAACGATGAGAGTACTATGGCTCATTTTCATACACAGGTTCATTCAGCCGATGATGAAGAAGATGATAGACTCTCCACTGCTCAATTTCTTCGACTTGAGAAGAAGAAGAAGAAGAAGAAGTATAGTACTGATGTGAAGAATAGCGGAGGAGATACTTCAAAACAGCTTGGTAAAAGAAGCAGATTTGAGGTGGATACGAACGATGGAGAGAAAACTTTTCCAACACTAGAAAGAGAGCAAAGGAATAAAGAAAAAGATGAAACAGGAATCAAAGCAGGGAAGCATATGGTTTCGAGTCCATTTAATGAAACCAACTCTTCAGATCCTCCTGTTAGTTTTGATGGAGCAATGGACATTGTTGAATCAGCACCAGAGACAAGGAAATTCTGTGATGATGGGCTTGATGTACAGACTGATGAAACTGGAAACAAAGCAGGGATATTTCCGAGCCCATTTGATGAAAACAACTCGTCACATCCTTCTCTTGGTGCTAGTCGAGGAGTAGTTGACATTGTTGTGTCACCATTAGAGACAAGAAAAACCTGTGATGATGAGCTTGATGTACATGGAAGCTATGGCAGCAAGGAACCAGACTGTTTGCTCAAAGAAGATGGTATAATACCAGGACAAAAGAAGAGCTCAGATGAGAAGTTGTGCAGCAGTGAAGCTAAGAAGGAAGATGCTGATGAAAGTTTGATCCAGAAAAATCTTGCAATAGAGGAGCTAGCACTAAAGGCACACAACAAAGGCTCAAGCCCTCACCAAAACCTTGCTTGTGGAGATGAAACAAGCAAAGCATATAAGAATAAGGTTCTGAGCCCATCTGGTGAGTCAAACATTCACATCGCTGTAGGGGAAGGAAGTCAGGGACAAGACTGTTTGCTTCATGATAATTCCCTCGGAGGTGAAGAAAGTATGAAATGCAACAAGGATTTCGAAAAGAGAAACAATGTTTTTGACTTTGATGCTGATAATGGTTCAGCTAAAAAGAGAATTCAAGAGCTGAAGGTGCTGGGAGTTTCAATAGAGGAGCGTATTATCAAGGCACAAATTTTTTTGGCATTGATCATGGAAAGGAGAGCCGCAGAACTGAGAAGAATCACATTGCGGTGCTCTCAGCTCTGATGACTCAACCTTTTGAAACAAACCAGCCAGCATAATCTTATGAGTTTGCAAGAACCGTTGTCCCATAAAAAATGTGAGAGCAGCTTCAATTACTTTATTACAAGACAATAAGATAAACAACTTTTTTACCTTTTTACTTTTAAAAATATGGTGACCAAAAACGGTCTTTGTGCTTAGCATTAGATGGAAACGAAAAGCAACAATATCACACACTTTATTATACACAAAGTCTTTTGAGTTTTTATAGTTCGGTTTGGTTTGAATATATTAGACCGATCGGTTAATAAGAACATTAAACCAGTTTGTGTTTAGGTCAACTGAAGTTCGAATTGGTTTAGAAATTTTAGAAGTTTTTTTGTTTGTTTATGGCCATACTTATTAACATTCCGTGATAATTTTTACCAGTGGTTGAGTTTCAATTTTTATCGTATCATATGTTTTTAATGTAGAATAAATTGAAATATTTATTATTTATTGTTGAATTATTTTTTGTATAATATTAAAATTTTGGGATTCCATTCTATTAGTTTTATACAGTGATAGTGGCGAACCCAGGAAAAATTTTTACCCAGGTCATAAATAGAAAAAAAAAGACTGATAGTGTAGTATGGAAGGTTCAAACCTTGGTTTGGGGAGGTAAACAAAGGCAAGAATGACCAATTATGCTGCTGAAACTTCACAACTTTATATGCAAACAGACGTTATTCTAAAGTTTTACCCGGTCAGTTGACCTCCCTAAGCTCTATGTGGTCCACCATTGGTTTTATATATGTATTCTTTGAGTCTTACTAATATCATTGTTATTGGTTGATCACTTTTTAATTATATTTAAAATGCTTCGTTCTATCAAAATTTAGTATTTTTTTGTCAACAAAAAAATCAGCTTATATGAGCCAACTGGTAAAATTTAGTGTTATTGACATTGATTTTTAACATTTTATTTATTCAAATTTATTTTAGAATATCATGGATATCCATGAGACTATTAGACGAAAAAAGAACATTCATGAGATTATTAAAGTTTTTATAACTACTGTTTCGTAAAAAAAAAACCTCTTTACTAATTTAATAACTTAAAAAATTGTTACAATCATCAAATTTTATGTAATTTCAATTATCAATGAGCATCATAGTTTCCCAAGTCCCACACTTTTACCTAAAATATCTAATAAACTTAAACGAAAAATAATTTCATTCCAATTAAAGGTGACAATATATTTTCCACTCAGAACTACCATATAAAATCTCCAACTTTGACTCTCCTTCTAATTTTTCCTTAAAAAAAGAGTTTTAAACTTATTTACATATGAAACACACATGTGTCGATTTTAATGGTTTATGATCTAAACCGGACACTTGATTAGCTAAACCTGATACCAAACCTTATTAACGAACTTTTAAAATATCAACGAACTCGTAGTTACGTAAGTTCCACGCTTTTATCAAACGGTCATTTTGAAAACTATCCTATTTTGAGTTATATTTTAAAATACCCATTTTACTATTGATAATGAAAACTAAAATATTACATATATAAAATGACAATTTTGTCCAGATTTAGAAATTAAGATACAGATTTGTTAATCAAAACTAAATTCAAAATTTAGAAAAAAATAAAACTAAATTTGAAATAATATATATATATATATATATATAACAAAAAGATGGTTTATTGATTTTTTTTTTTGATTTTTTACCAAGATAATATCTAAAAATCTTCCATAGTCTACAACTTAATATTTGCCATGTTACAAAATAAAATCTCCAACTCTCCAAACATTTTTTTAACCCAACATACCACCAAAGTTTGTTTCAAATAAACAATTCCGTTTGAATAAACTATTTTATGTGTTTTCAATAGTAATAAATCATCAAATTATGAAACATGACAATAACACATAACTTAACAAACATAGTTAGAAAATGTTATCCTTTATTATTTTCTTGAAAATTTTAGGAATTTTTGGAATTTTTAGTTATATAACAAATTTGTAAAAGTCAAATTTGTAAAAGTCAAAAAAAATTTTGGTCAAACAAAAAAGATATTATTTGATTTTAAGTAAGTTTATTAATAATTATACATATTTTTTAAAAAAATAAAGAAAAAAGAATAAAGTATTTTTTTAATAATAAATCTCAAAGTAGAGTATTTTCTTAAATATACTCTTTAAACAGCTAATGCTTACATTCAAACCAAAAATAGTTTCTTTCTATTTATCTTACATACTAGGGAATCTTTTGAATTTCCAGCTCATCATTTAGACAACAGACATTTATTTTCCTTAACTTTCATTTAAATGCTCATGCACTCTAGTCAACCAAAACAAAAACCAAACCATCCATATATGGCAAACAAATAATACAAAAATCTTCCCTTTCATAATTCTTATCGATAAATACACACAAGTTTCCCTCTGAAACATCACTCAACCAAACCAGCAAGAACAAAACACCATCTTCTCAAACTCTCTGCTTCACCCACCACCGAAGTCATGCCTCCTTGTCAAATTCATTCGGCTCCTTCCCCTCCACCACCCAAGTCTCTTTCTTCCAGCGTTTCCTTCAAAGGGTGGAGATTTGCAACCGATAAATTTAAGCTTTGGGCTAGAAAATGGCAGCTTTGCACCGAGGCATATGGAGACAAGCTGGGATTTTCGAAGCAGTCATGGCGTCCACATTCAGAATCTATAAAAACACAGATCTCGTTGTGGGTATTGCTGAGAAATGGTGTCCTGACACCAACACCTTTGTTTTCCCTTGGGGTGAAGCAACCATAACCCTTGAAGATGTTATGATGCTTTCAGGTCTCCCTGTTTTGGGTTCACCTGTTTTTGCTGCTCTTGATAGCTCAGGAGAGAAGGTTAAGGCGAAACTGGATGTTGAATGGTGCGCGATTAAACGCAGAGGTAACGTCAGTTTTGTAACACTAGTGACATGGATAGAGAGATTCATGGACAGAGTCGATGAGTATGATGAACATGTAGCGTTTCTTGTCTTGTGGCTTAGTTATTTCGTTCTGCCTTCACGCTACCATCATGTCACTCAAGATGTTTTTCCAATCGCTATTCATCTTTCAAGGGGTATTAGGGTTGCTCTTGCTCCTGCTGTTCTTGCACACTTGTATGCTGAGCTTAGTCTCTTGAAGAAACACATTACATCTTTCAGCGAATCCACCAATACGGCTAGTATTGATCTGTCTGCCTTGTTTAAGTTGGTTCAAGTTTGGACATGGGAGAGATTCACAGAACTACAGCCAGAACCTAAACCGTTGCTAAAAGATGAGCCAAGATTGGCTCTTTGGAATGACCTGAAGCAGACAACCACTGATGCGAGACTGATCCTGCACAACTCGAAAATGGACAGTTTCGAGTGGCGTCCTTACACAAAAACTGTTGAAAACTGGAGGTTTCCTCTGTTTTACCCTGAGCAAGACATGCGTGTTCCTGTTTCCCCGAGTCTTGATGATGAAGTCATCTCCTTTGCTCGATGTATCAAGGTTTCTGAGCTTGTTGGAGTTGACAATGTGGAGCATTACTTCCCCAACCGAGTGGCTTCACAGTTTGGAATACTTCAGGATGTTCCTCATAATAATGTTCACCGGAACAACCTCTCACGGGGTGCAGCTTGGAGTGATTATAATAAGCCTATCAATGCTGTGGAGTTGTACATACCTTCCCGTTCTACCATACCTCGTGTTACTATGAGGTTCTGCGAGTGGTGGAAGAAGACGTTTCCAGAATTCCAGAAGTATTCTTCTAAAGACAAGGGTGTTGTTGAATCAGCAGAAACATCGAATGCAAGAAACATCATTGCTGACAGCATTGTTCCTTCAGGCGCTAGGATGAGCAGCAGCACAAGCAGTGAATCCAGTGATGAAATGACTATAGCTGAGCGTTTAAACAAACGCAAGTGCATGGAGGAAGCTCGAGACAAGAGACGCAAGGGCAAGGAGGAAGCTCGAGACAAGAGACGCAAGTACTTGAATCAAGCTCGTGAAATAGGTAATGATATGAATCAGCTGGAACATTGAATTTTAAGAAACATCGTAGGTTGGCTATAGAAGTTTTGTTTTGTTTTTTCAGGCTCTAAAAGTATGGCTGATGAAAGTGGAAAGAATATGGCATTGATCCCATTTGTTGGAAACAAATCTTCAGATCCTCCCCTTGGTGGTAATAAAAGAGCACTTGACATTGCTGTTCATGGAAGCAATGCTGATCTGATCGGTGGTGGCAGCAAGAAACCAAAGTTCATGGAGCAAGCTCGTGGCAAGAGACGCAAGTACACAAGTCAAGCTCCTGAAATAGGTAACAATGAAATGAATCAGCTGGAACATTGAATTTAAGAAACATCGTAGGTTGGCTACAGTAGTTTTGTTTTGGTTTTTTCAGGCTCTAAAAGTATGGCTGATGAAAGTGGAAGCAAGGCAGGAAACAACAGTTCAGATCCTCCCCTTGGTGGTAATAAAGGAGTACTTGACATTGCTGTGTATGGAAGCAATGCTGATCTGATCGATGATGGTAGCAAGAAACCAGAGTGTTTGATCATAGCAGGACGCTCAGATGAGAAGGAAGTTGATGTTGTTGGTGATGACCCATACGAAAAGAGACTTGAAGAGCTGAAAACGATGTCATCAACGTTAGAAGAGCGTATTAATAAGGTACTAAAGAAGGTGACCTGGTTGAAAGAAAGGAAGGTCGAGAAACTGAGAAAAATCGCAGCAGCTCGTTTGATCTAGGCGGGTTCGAGAATGTTCTCAGCAGTCCAATGCAAGTAGAATAATCAAAGATCAACCTCACCTCTCTGAGGTTTTGGTTTACTATCTTTAAATGTTTCATTTGAACTCAGTTATGAGCTAGTACTTCTTGGTGTGTTGCAGATCAGATACTTCTTACTGGTACATTTGTTTATTCTGTAATGGCGGTGTAGGTTATAAGTTCCAGACTTTGAATCATAAGAAAGCCAGTCAGCTCCCAACTATTAATTTTAGCTCTGTTTTATCATAACTTTTCTTACAATAGTGAGTGCATGGCTAGTTTTTATCCAGCAATTATGAGCTCTAAATCTGATCAGTAAGTAGATATGGAACACTTGTTTGCTGTAAGTGTTTAATTTGAATCTTTTGAACACAGTAATGAGCTAGTAGCTTCTTGGTGTGTTGTAGATTAGAGTTCTGCTTACAGGGATAGCTCTTCATCCTTATATGGAACAGCCTGATTCCATCAAGTGAAACTATGAGGAAACTGGAGCAAGTATAATCAAAATCTCAGGGATCAATTTAATGAAGATAATTAAAAAACTGATCCCAAGTGATTCCATATAGGTAACATCAACTGAAAAGATAATTAATGAAGTACCTGATCTCAGCAACCAAAACCATTAACAGGCATAATCTTCAGAGTCATTTTACCATGACTAGTGTGAGAGTAGCTGTAAAGCCTGTATCTAACACTGTTACGTTGTTATATATTACAAGACATTCAGATGAGTTATCAGTCACTGTCAAATTCATGAGAGAAAGTTGAGAAACTATAAGGTTCTTCTTGTATGGGAGTGTTTTGAGTCAATGTTCAATGGTCACAGAAACACAATCCCATTCAGGCATTAGTCGACATCGATCAAGATACACACAGTCTTAAAAGTCCAATAAGATACAGAGATCACATCTCAACTTATCATGAGCAATTAGATGTGAGACCAAGATCTTCTTAATTACAAACCCACTTTATAGTCCAAGTTCTATAGAACAGCAAAAAGTGAATCAGTATACATATTTGAGAATCATGGTTAGACCAACAAAATGACTAACATAGCTTTATAATCAAAGTTAAAACTGATTTATATGAGTGCGTTTGGATTTTGGTGGAACAAGTCTGATTGATTCGGCGTTTCTTTCTCAACGGTCTCTAAAACGTCAATTTAACTGCTCTCCCAAGACCATATGTGATCTCCATTATACCCTTACCCGAATATATGAGAAGGTTGAGTAGATCGATGAGATCGACAAGATCCAAGGGTCTGAGATGATTGATCAAAATTATGGAAATGATAAAGATTTGATTACAGAAGAAGTAAGAAGGATGTGGAAAAATGTCAATATAAATTTACGTAAATATATGATTAACCTAAAGTTTCTTAATCTAAGACAAAAATAAATGTTGTACATTTAGAAAAAATGATAAACTTCCTAAGAACATATTGATCGGATCCTTCTTCCTAGGTTAAACTTTATTATCAAGTCATTTATATGACACTGTTGTTATATATAAGTGTGGGTATGCTAATAGAGGTACATAGCACGTAGAGATCCTTACAAAATTCTATTCGCCCCCAATATTGTTTTTTTTTTTCAGTTGATTTCAAGAAAGATGGGTTTTTTCTCGAAGATTTTTAGTTGTTTCAAGCCATCTTCAAAGAAAGGTTCTTGCAAGGGTGGTATCTGTGTTCTTAAGAAGCCTAAATAAATCTTAACAAGGATGAGTTTGCTACTATGTACTAAGTAGTAGTAGGCTAAAAGTTATTATTATTATCATTTTCTTTTCAATATTTATGTTTCTCTTTTCTTATTATTTGCAATTGATATTTTTAGCTTCATTTGAGAAGTTATAATAATACTCTACTTTTTCTCTTGGCAATTCGATCTTAAACAAAACAGTTGTGAATATATACATCAAAACAAAACTAATATTCGTCCTAATTCGATTCTATAAAAAGATATGAGCCTTAGAAATCATTGTAATGATTTGAACGTTACGTATAAATATTAAATAGTTGGATGATACGAAACCTGATGTAGGAGCTTATATCAGTAACTTAGCATATGATGATCGATGCACTTAAGAGATATAAACTTCAATGGACAAATAAAAAAGAGAGTAAATCTTAAAATCACTAGTACTCATATATATAGTTACGTTTAATCGGAGTCTTCCTCCTCTTCTTCACCTTGGAGCGACTTGAACAGTAACGATGGAACCAGAAAATTTGTTACCAAATACATAGAGATCATTGCTCCACTGCAATAATTAATTAATTCAACACATAAACCATATATACATTTTGGAGTTATCTTTGTTAAGTTGTAAGAAATAAAGAAACGAAGTACAAGTAGACTATAGTAGAGGAGACAGACCTTACTAGGAGGAAGGTACTGATATCACCAGAATCAGAAGGAGGCACAACACTCGCGTTTGGTCTCTTTAGTCTAATCCCAGTCTGGGGATAATTACTGATTTGCCATTGATGGTTACTTAAGCTTATAGGAGATGAGGATAAGAAGACGGAGAACACTTGTTTTCTTCTCAGACTCTCTTCTTGCCGATTCAAGACGACGGAGCTGGCTGGTAATGGCTGATGATAACATGCACACCACATTCTCTCAGTTTCAAAAATTTTGTCGACCCCAAAAAAAGAGAAAAGAAAAAAAGTGTTTGTTCGTTGAGTTATCTAATAGGGAGAGGGATTGATTGTTCCTGACAATATTTTGTGAAGATAGACCTTAAGCCAATCTTGTGTCGCCACGTCACCGTGTCTCTAAAATGAGAAATTCTAGTTTTCCTAGAAACTTATCTTCTTCTTTTTAAGCTTATGATCGATCAATGTATATGATCATCCTATGCAATATGCTTAATTCGTATTTTTAAAATTTGATCTAACCAAAAGGTCCAAAACTATCATCAAACAATAATTTTAAAACCTTCATTTACATGTACCATATGTAATTAATTGAAAATTATGTCAAATATAAATACAACATATTATTGGGATATCAATGAGATTAACCGAAATCAAATATCAAACAGTTGAGATGAATAAACGAGATTATTATGAAAATCATTATGGACATGTTTTCTAATTGATCATATTTAATTTTTATATTATTAAGATCGAACCACAATAACCACCAATACATCATTACGTGTATGCATGCTAAGAATACAGCCGAATCAAACAAAATAAACAACAAGCATAAGATTAATTGTGCATATATGATACCAACCGGGGGAAGCTTTCTTACGTTCAGATTATTATACACTACCAGAGAAGATATTACACATGTTGTTTTATCGTTAAATATATATACTATTAACTAAAATATAGTACATTAGTTTTTAAATTTCATGACAGAAAACATATATGCATCATGTACCACGGGTTCGTATTTAGTATATTATAAAATACATATAACTTATTATTGAGCCATTGGTGAGATTGAACAAGCGAGATTATAAAATTAATAAAAGTATAGTTATAAAATCATAAAAGTATAATTATAAAAATCAAGAAGGATCCGGAAGAATGTCAACATGTTAACTCAGATAAATATAGTAAAACCTCTATAAATTAATAAGATCGATATCAAATTTTTTTATTAATTTATACAAATTTTAATTTATCAGATAAATTAATAAAATATTAATTTATAAAGAATTTTTTCTATTTTTATATTTTTGAATATTTTTTATTAAAAATAAAATACTTTTATTATAATTTACATTTTTATAGAAATTTCTTAATTTATAATTTCGGCTATCATAATCTGATGGATGTCAATAGTTTACTAGATTATTCAGGTGATAAATGGTTAGAAGTTCAAAGTTTAAAAGAAACTATTGTTATTATCTTCATGATGAAGTCTAATAAAATATTGCAGTATCTTTATAACCAATTACACGTTCCACGATTTTTGGATGCAATGAGAAAGATTATAGGTAAGCTCCAAAAAGAATGCAAACTCAAAAATATACAAATAACAATAGAGTCATATTTTACTAAATTTTCATATATATATATATATATATATATATATATATATATATATATATACTTTATATTATTATTAATATATGATACTTATGAGACTATATTTTGTGGCATCCCGGTTTGCGAAGAGGTTTAAAAGATTTGATTTGGCCACTATGTCACGAAAGTGCACTTATCTTTTCGGTCAAGTTTTCTGAGAGAACTTCAGAGTTAAGCGTGCTTAAACTGGAGTAGTCTTATACAATGGGCGAGCCGGAAGTGACTATCGAAACTATGTGAGTAAGGAAAAACACAAGGAAAGATCATGTTGTGAAATGTAGTGACGGTAACAAGTCTTTAAAGCTTCTCGGACGAAGCGTTACATATTTTTACATAGGATTTCAAAAAAAAAATATTATCTTATTATTTTATCAAATTGTGTTATTTTTTACTCCAGTCCAACTCAGGACTGAAAAAGTTTATTAATTTATAACGAGTATTAATTTAAAGAGTACTAATTTATAGAGGTTCTACTGTATATAGTCAACCTAAGTTGTCTAATCTTAGATAAATAAAAATGTAAATTATATATTTAGTACAATAGTAAAATTCCTAAGTAATTATCAAGTAATTATTTAGGTTAAACTATTAACAACTAATGTATAATCAATAATAAATTATAATATATTGTAAACTATAAATTATAATAGATTACAATAAACTAGATAACGACCTGTCAAATGTGCGGATTTAAAGTTTTGTAAATTAAATTAAATTTAACAAAAGTATATTAAAATTTGTTGTACGTTCTTTATAAGTTTTATTTTTGCTATAATATACTGATATATATCTATTTACAATTTTTTATGTATGTTATCATTAAAAGCATTTTTTTTACACTTAAATATACTGTATTTTACAAATATATTCTTTACCACCACTTAGAAAATGTTTGTATGAACACATTAAGCCAACTATTATATGTCTTTTTACTTTCACTTTTGCATAGTTTTTATAATTACTAAAATTATTGGCTCAACAAATATTTGGAATAAAAAATATATTACATAGTATACTAATCAATGATGTATCATCATAATAGTGTATGGCCAACCATGGAGAGAACCTCGGCTCCACCCTCCTCCCTTATGGAGAGAACCTTACGTCCAACCTCTTCCACCATGGAGAGAACCTGGGCTCCACCTTCCTCCCTTGGGGAGATAACCTTGCGCCCAACCTTCTCCACCTTCCTCCCTTGGAGAAATAATCTTGCGTCCAACCTCTTCCACCATAAAGAGAACATCGGCTCTGTCCTCTTCGTGTGTGGAGAGAACATGTTCACATCTTTTAGCTATCTCAAAATGGTTTGCTCCGACAACCAATGAAACTAAAAGACTCTTTTCTAACGTCACAAAATCTTTTGATAATAACTAATGTTAAATTTTCCATTGTATTCGTGGAAGTGTTTTTGACACACCATGATGTAGCTTTTGTCTCGCTCAATTAATGGAAGAAAATATTGTCTACTCAATTAATGAAAGAAAATATTATATGGTTTGAAAACGTGTAAAAGTTAAGGTTTATAAAACTACATAAAGGCATAATCATAATCATGTATTTAAACTATTTCATTTCTCATCCAAGATATGGTTTTTATTATGATAGGTGTCGCTAAAAAAGAATGTCAAATATCACATTGTTAGTAAAAGTTAGAAAAAACTTTATCATATTATATAAGATATGCTTTGACAGTTCATTTTTAATAAATAATTTTTTTTACAAAACACTATTCTAGTTTATTGGTGTTACAACATTTTGATGATTCAATACAAATAATTTTAGATCAACTTTAAGTAATACCAATTAATTTTAATAGATAATTTAAATTTATACATAAGAGAGCTTAATAAATAAGATAAGTTTATTTTATTTTTTATAAAAATAATATCTGACCTAATTAATTAATATTATAAGATTAAATATTATCTATATTTCAAATATAATATATTTTTCTCAAATGACCAAAAATAGTATTTCAAATCTAAAAAATATTAAATATTATCTTGTGATTAAAAAAAAACTGTGAATCAATAACAAAAAAGAATATGAGAAACATATCTATTTATATGTTTTGATGAGAGAGAGGGTCTCTCATTTGAGAAACAACATAGCTATTTATCTAGCCATTTTCAATTAATATATATTTTTAGTTTTAGTTTATTTTTAAGACGGCTTTCTCATTGACAGACTTGAGACTCCAATAGAAGTGCTTTAAAAGCCACAACGTGACAAATCTAAGTATGAGATACAAACTAAATACATAGGTCTGAATCTTTTCAAAAGAGAATTGTTAGAGACTATTTTTTGTTTTGTTTTTTCTTATGGGAGGAACGAGGAAGTATTGTTGCTTCACAAAAACGTTTGGTAATAAGTTTTTGTGTATGATGTTAACATTAGTTTAGAGTTTAGCTAGACTCGAAATCATTAGTAATAATACTAATAGTTAAGCTATGATATTACCGCCTTTCTATTTTCTTAGCCTGCCACATAAATAATCGTTTTCAATATGTGACATGCTTTCTACTATAAAAAATATCGAATTTTGTATATTTAATATACGATTCTCAATTTTGGAAAGCGTTTAAACCTAACATGGCATGTTTAGGATACACTTATATATTGAATATACGTGTTTAANACGTTTGGTAATAAGTTTTTGTGTATGATGTTAACATTAGTTTAGAGTTTAGACTCGAAATCATTAGTAATAATACTAATAGTTAAGCTATGATATTACCGCCTTTCTGTTTTCTTAGTCTGCCACATAAATAATCGTTTTCAAATGTGACATGCTTTCTACTATAAACAATATCGAATTTTGTATATTTAATATACGATTCTCAGTTTTGGAAAGCGTTTAAACCTAACATGGCATGTTTAGGATATGCTTATATATTGAATATACGTGTTTAAGATAAGCATTTAAACCTCAGTTTTTTTTTGGGTCCTAAAAGGTCAATATCCTTTTACTCGCTCAATAATTTACCGTAACAACCTGCACTATATGCGTGATCAATCTATGCAGATAAAAGTAGTGTTATGAGTAAAATTATTTTCGAAGATCTAAAATTTGTTTGTGTAAAAACAAAATATATAACCCGTGAAAATATGTTTAGATCAAACTACTATGTATCAACTTAATATCTAATTCGCTATTTTTTCAATCTATGCAAGATTTTTTATTTTGTTTAAATTTTTTTGTGTAAGAATATGTTTCACCCGTATACCAATGGTATTATATGTTATAAAAATGGTTAAAGAATATGTTTCTTTAATAGGTGAACAAATTTGGATTTTGAAAATGGATCTTATAATGTTATAATAATTATATATTATAAGAATGATTAAAATATATTTTAAAATTGAAATATTTTGATTTTTTTTAATTAATTGAAAAATGAATATTCCTTAATCATCCCATAGCAATTATGTGTAAATATCCATAGGGCAATAAATTTATGGGTGTTTCGAGCTCTCTAACGACGACACATCAGCATTTTCTTGAAAATGCTTCTCTATTAATATATAGGGGATTTCTCTTTAGATTCAATTAGCTAATTGTATCAACGTTTTCCATTATTTTTTGGTCATCAAAGTTTTCCATTCATTGTTTTGAAAGCTAATTAACTTATATAAGACCTCTTCTTCTTATATGAATATACTCTATTTCTTTTTTCAGCTTTCAATACAAACAAAGATTATAATAGAGAAGAATGGAGGGCCTGTCGCTACTGGTGTTAATAGCCGTCTTTGCCGTTTTTGCAGTTTTGATAGGCTTCGGCATCGTTGTGTTTTACGCGTATCTTAGAAGAGACAAATAATGATCCTTCATAATCGGTGATTATACGTCAATTCGACTATGTCTATCTAAGATACTTTTTATTGTTTTCTAATAAACATATATAATATAATCTATGTTTATAGTTTCGGTTTCGGTTTTTCTTTTTTCTTTCTCATCAATAATATAGTTTGTTCCATTACTTGGTTTATAAATAAAAATAGTACTTTTGGCCTTTAAAGTTTATATAGCACTAGAATGTGTACATTCCCACGCGCGGAATTTTAATTAGAATATTTTCTATTAATCTAAATTCTTGAGCTCAAATATATTTATTCAAAATTTTAAGTATAAATCTATATAAACACTAAACTTACTTTACTAAGTGATATACAACAAATGTATTGTTGAAGATAATGTTTCATTGTTATATTTATTTGGTTGAGATTTTAGTTTAATTTTTTTAGGAATAAGAATCATTTAATCTAAAAATAGTTAATCATTTGAAGTTTAAAAGATTAATCCATATAAAAGTCATTTTTATTTTACTAATCTATATATAACATATATTGTCTAGTATCGCAATAATATTTTTTTGGCAAATCAACAATATATCACGTAGTAACAAAAAAATGACTTAAAAACCTCCCTAGAAGAGTTTATTCCACATTCATATCCCACGAAAACATCTTTTAAAAATTTCTAACATCGAAAGTCGATGGTTGACCTGATTATAGAGATTATTTAAACATAGCGATATCACATTAAATGCAAATATACAAACTTTCATTAACATTTTTATTGCTATGTCACTATAATGGAGTTGTCCAAGTGCATTACCTGCCATAATAGAATTTCCGACCAAGTCAAGAATGCTTAGATGGTGAAACGATTAAACCCGACAATGAATATATGTTCACTAATCTAAGTTACATATTTGTCTAAAACCCTTATATGTATGTTATTTTCAGATGTTAATTTTGTGATACAACCTTAGATTCATCTTCTCAAAAAAACATGGTGTACTTTAAATATGTTGTTTCTGCTAATTTTTTTGGTTAAGAGCATTTAATAGAATTGATGAAATCTCAAGCATGTTTTATATTTTATATTTTATCATGTTATAGAATTGTAGCTCTGGTTGATAATATGCATTGTGAGATATGCTATACAAATCACATGTCACTTTTTTGTACGGCTTACATATCATTTTTCTATATTTTATGACCATTGATTTTGTTTTTTTAGATGGATTATTTTTTCAAGATTCTTTTTCATAGTTTTCCCAAAAAAAAGTGTGACCCTTTTAATGTCTTCGTTTTAGATCAAAACTTTTAAGTTGAGGTGAGTAATTAATCTTTTATTTTTCTATAAGTGAAATTTCATAATAAATCTTTGTAATATATGTTTCTTAGGTACAAATGTTTCACTTCAATTTTATTTTTATGTTTAGAATTTTATAAATACATAAATTGTATAATTACATAAACTGTTTTTTTTACTCCACCATACATTAAAATCTTACTTCTATTCTACAACTCATTAACCCATTCTAAATTTTGGAATATAATCATTTTTTGGTTAAAATTTGAATAATAACATTACTACTAAAATAAATCCACAGTATTATTTTTACTATTTTAAAATATTCATTTATTTTACTTTTATTATTTACTAAAAAAAATTTTATTATTGTATTTACTATTTAAAATTATAAGTAATCTTACTTAATTCGTTTTTATTTAATTTTTATATTATTAATTATAAGTAATATATTATTTTAAATGTAAAATATATATATATATATATCATTGTTTAGGTGGATGATGATATGGAGGAATGAGAAAAGAAAAAAGTTAACTTTATATATATAGATAATAATATTATCATTATTGATAATAATAGGATCAATAATAAATTATAGTAATAATAGTATTAAACTATTAACTTCGGATCCTTCTTCCTAGGTTAAACTTTATTATCAAGTAATTTATGACACTGTTGTATATATAAGCGTGGGTATGCTAATAGAGGTACATAGCACGCAGTTGATTTCAAGAAAGATGGGGTTTTTCTCGAAGATTTTTAGTTGTTTCAAGCCATCTTCAAAGAAAGGTTCTTGCGAGGGTGGTGTTTGTGTTCTTAAGAAACCTAAATAAATATTAACAAGGATGAGTTTGCTATTACATACTATGTACTATGTAGTAGTACGCTAAATAGTTACTTTATTATTATTTTTTTCAATATTTGTATTTCTCTTTTCATATTATTTGCACTAGATATATTTAGCGTCATTTGAGAAGTTATAATATTACTATATTCTTTTCTTTTCGAGAATACTAGGTTTTGAATCCACTTTGGATTATTTGATATATTTTGATGAACTTATATATGATTGATGACGTTTGATGAAATATTATTTTATAAAAATTTTAATTAGTATTAAGGAAAAAAATAAATATCAAATACACAAGTTTGAAAAATATAAAAACCAGTTGTGTTATAAAATCAAATCTGATCAAAAAAATCATGTATCTAACTCGACGTCCCGGTGAGACGGATCTAACTGGTGACCTCACATATCCTAAACCATTTCTTTGACCACCAGAAAAACGAAACAATTTTATAATCATGAATTTATCTCATTTTCATATTTAACTGATTGCTATCACCTATGTTTTCATGTTTTTATTCAATGTTTTCTTATTTTTCATATTCTTTCTTTTCATTTTCATTGTCAAATTTTATGGTAATTGTCATCGTTACTTTTACCGTCAGATTCTTCGTTATACTCTTTTTCTTCTTCTTTGTCAACTTCTTCACATTCTTCCACTGAAAACCTTTTTTTTAGACTACCACACAACTTATTAACCCATAAAACTCCAAGACCAAAATCATTTATTTTCTCATAAAATTTGTGCAATTCATAAAGACCAGAATAGTCAACACATGCACCCAATTATTGATAATTTCATCCATATACTTATTTGGTTTTAGATCCACACATATTAAAACTTCTCAAACCAAAATCCTTGTACATATTTCTTTTATTTATATAGATTTTACTTTACTTTTTTCTTTTCTAAAACATCTTAATAATATAGATTACTACTATATTTCCATAAATGTTAATTATTTAAATATCTAATTTTTATTGGTTGTTTTAAATCCTATATGGACACCTTTATGGGTTTATAGCTTCAACTTTTTATTAATATAGATATAATATTTTAAAATTTCTATGGAGGATAAGTAATTGTAATATTTTAAAATATTCTGTGAAGTTTAAATATTTTTAATATTTGAACCTTTTAAAAGTTTCAATATTTATAATATTTTAAACTTTTAAAACTTATAAATTGAATTCTCTTAAAACCTTTTAAAAGCTAAGAAATTTTTAGAAATTTTAAATTATAATATTTTGAAACCTTTCTAAAGCTAAGACTTTTAGAAATTTCAATATTTATAATATTTTAAAGTTTTAAAAGGGTTTGAAATATAATATTTGAACATTTTGAAAAGCTTCAATATTTATAATATTTTAAACTATTAAACATTTAAAAAATTATAATTTTTAAAATCTTTGTAAAAGTTAAGAACTTTTAAAAGTTTCAATATCTATAATATTTAAACTTTTAAATTTTTTAAATATTATAATATTTTTTTGAAACTTTTTAAAGTTTTAGTTTGATCAAATAAAAAACTGGATCAACCCGAATAAAACTTTTAAATTTGGACGCCTGATAAATCAAACTTTCCTGCTCATTCGTTGTTGGAAGCATATTAATCTTATTTATACTGGTTCTGAACCATTGACTAAAAAACTTCTAGCCGATGTGGAACGTTATACATAGTTCTTTTATTTCCATAAATTTAAAATTTTGGAAATTTAGAAAATGTTAATGAATGACATGTCAAATCCTGATAGGTTGTTTAAAATAATTCTTAATATAGAAAATTCTAGAAATTTAGAAAATGTTAATTAGTGACATGTCGAATCCCTATTGGATGTTTAAAATCCTAGGTGGACAGTCTTAGAAGCTTATAACTCCTACTTTTATTTAGTATAATCAAATGACCATTATACCCTTTATCTTTTTTATTCAAAATTATTGTTATTTTCTTATTTGTTTTTCAGACATAAAGGAACAAAGGTCTCTCTCCTCATAACTCTCGATATTTTCTCTTTTTACCGATTTTTCATCTTCTTCTTCAATATTAAACAGCCATCTGAATCTCCTATTTCTCTGAGTTCTCCTGCAGTCATGCAGTCAATTCTACTACGTTCGAATCCTCCGACTGCTCCACCTCCGTCCGTTGTGGCCGGCGAAACATTTGAGACGAGTTCCTCAGTCGAGACTGTCGTCTTGTCCGCTTGCCTCCTCCATAGCAGTCAAAATCGCTAGGTCTAGTTCCAAAGTTCTTCTATCTGAAATAGGCCGTAGGTCTGCAGATTCGGTGGACCAGATCCAGCTGCCCAGTGATGTTCATATATTTTACCATGTTTTCCCTTAGTTTATTCACATCTTTTGCATCTTTTGCTATCCATTTAGGCCATTATTGTGTAGCTTTAGCACTAATCATGCATTAGAGTTTAGTTGCATTGCATTTGCATCTTCTCATTCATATTCAGGTGATTTTGGAGCTTAAGGAGCATGGAAGCAATGCTGTGGAGAAGTGAGACAATCATGAAGGAAAAGCAAGAGAGTTAAGGCTGAAGAACCAAGGTCCAGAGTCCAACTCGACCGCACACTCGACCAGACACTCGACCGTGTGCTGAGGAGGACTCGACCGAGTGGAGAATGCACGAGAGAAGCCAGCTCGACCTGCTACTCGACCGAGCACAGATCGAGTTGACCGAGCCGTTGACTATTTTGTCTTTTAGTATTTTTAGGGCTTCCAC
>NC_025701.1:29983814-29984299 GCF_000633955.1 Camelina sativa | reverse complement strand
TAGAATTGCATAGGTTTGATTGTTTCTTGCCATGAGAGTGGAAGAAACTTGTCTTAGATTTATATGTCTAGAGATTAGCTCAAAGTTTGCTTGAGATTTGTTGACCAAGTTAGATAACCACAATGATTAGTTCAGCCCATGAATCCCTCCTCAAGGCCTTCTTTGTTTATTGATTTTTTAAGTCTTAATCTTATTGCTTGCTTGTTGTTTGAATCGTATTTGCATTGCTCTGTTTTTATTGTGTTGCTCTGTTTCCCGGATTTATCCAGCTCGACCCTGTACTCGACCTACACGCGGTCGAGTGCTTGCTCGAATTCATCCCCAGAACTCTTGTTTATGATTTGTGATTGTTCTGTTTCATTCCTATTTGCATTTCTGTTTCATCTACTCATTGTCCTGTTCATTATTGTCTTGCATTAGTTCATCATAGTAGTTTCTATTTCTGTTCTAGCTTCATATAGTCATAATCATTCTGTTCCGTTCAC
>NC_025701.1:29914966-29977675 GCF_000633955.1 Camelina sativa | reverse complement strand
TACTCATTGTCCTGTTCATTATTGTCTTGCATTAGTTCATCATAGTAGTTTCTATTTCTGTTCTAGCTTCATATAGTCATAATCATTCTGTTCCGTTCACATTTAGTTCTTAGTTCTTGTAGTTTTACTTTCTGCATCTTTACATTTTCATCTTAGGATTGTTAGTGACAAACAATCTTTGCATTTGGCTTAACTTAGATTCATATACATATCTTAATTGTTCACAAACACTCATTTAAGATTGATACCTCTTATACTGCAACAACATAAGGGGAATTGAAACACCCATCCATCTATCCATTCATATCTCACCATTGCATACATTCATCATCATTCATTCATCACCCACATAGCAAATCTTGTTTCACCCAGATCTAGCCGCCCAGGTTTTTATCTATCCCTATTATGTCTTTCGTTCTCTTGAGTAGACTATATTTGTTTGGTCATGATAACAATAAATCTTGTCCACACTATAAGTCTGCAGATTCCATGTCCGGTGGACCAGATCCACCCAACCACGTTTTTGTGCACCACTATCAAATTTTTCCACATTGCAGGATTCGCTGTCCGATGGACCAGGTCAAGCCTACCAGGTTTTTGTCCACCACTATCATGTCCTTCGTTTTTTTGAGTTGGACCATATCCGTTTGGTCATGTGTTTTGTGTCCATCGCTAAGAAAAAATGTGTCTAAACTACAAGTCTGTAAATCCAATGGACCACGTCTATCAGCGAAAGTTTTGCTGCCGAGATCCGATGGACCAGATCTAGCCGCCCAGGTTTTTGTCCATCCCTATTATGTCTTTCGTTTTCTTGAGTAGACTATATTTCTTTGGTCATGATAACAATAAATCTTGTCCACACTACAGATCTGCAGATCCCGTGTCCGGTGGACCAGATCCAGCCGACCACTTTTTTGTCCACCACTATCAAATTTGTCCACATTGTAGGATCTGTTGTCCGATCCTACCAGGTTTTTGTTCACCACTATCATGTCCTTCGTTCTCTTGAGTTGGACGATATCCGTTTGGTCATGCGTTTTGTGTCCATGGCTAACAAAAAATGTGTCTACACTGCAGGTCTGTAAATCCAATGGACCACGTCTATCAACCAAAGTTATTGTCCACCATTATTATATCCTTCGTCTCTTGAGTTGACCATAGTCAAGGTTTGGTCTCATGATTCGTGGACTAAAAATACAGGCCAACAACAAAGGACAACAACAAATGCCAAATTCTGGACTAAAAATACAGGACATCAAATTGTGGACTAAAAATATATATGAAAAAAGAATTATGTCCATAGTTAATATTGTCCACCGTATAAACTGTAATATCTATACCAAACAATTAATCACTAGCTTATTTTTCCTTTTTTCTTACAAGGGTAAATTTTGTCTTTTTATTTATACCACAAATATGAAAAGTGGTAAGAAAAGTTAAAACTAGCATTTCTAACAACTTTTGTTTTAAAAATGACATTTCTGGCCAAATTCCCTTTCTTTTTCTATTAGCTTCGATTTCCTTTTTTTTTCTAAGTTGTGAATATTTACAAAATTCGTCGTGATTATATAGAATAAATATAATTAAGGTTTAGAAAACACCTTAATGATTTGAATATTACGTATAAATGGATGATACGAAATCTATGTAGAACCTATTAAATGATAAGAGCTTACATATAACATATCAATGATTTAGCATAGGACGATCAACGATTACTTAAGAGTTATAAAAAACATTAGAACTAATCTATATATAATTTATCGGAGTTTTCTTCTTCTCGATCACCTTGGAGAGACTTGAAAAGTTACGATGGAACCAGAAAGTTGGTTTACCAAATACATAGAGATACGGAGTTCAATTAGCTAAACCAATACATAGAAGTTGATTTCAGATCATCGTAACAGAGTTCCGATTGGTGTTCAACTTAGTGCTATCTTTATATATTTAGGTAAATAAAAGTTTTCTTCTTGAACTATATATCTTGGTTAATTAGTTATCATAGGGATGGAAGCAACGTACACCTGGTTACTTTAAATGGTCTTCGATGAACAATTACGAATTTGGAAATGGTTACACCCTCCGGTTCGGTATGAATTGAGTCAACTTCTTCACCAACCCTTCTGATAGAAACAGAACGCTTCCGGCAAATGCATGGTTTTCTACTTCTCTAAACTCATCGTTAAATGCATGTGTTATCATGTAAGCCTATTATGATGTATGTTTTCATTATGTTGTAACAAATGAAACTTCATTTCTTACAAATCATAAATAAATAAATGTTTTGAGAAGCTTTATACTATGGAGTATTCTACAACTCATTAGCAGCTACAACATATGAGGTAAATGTTGTCAGATTTATTTGGGTGTTGCCTTTAATCAAATGCACTTAACAAAGAAAGTACCAATAAAGATAACATTATTTTAAATAGAAAATCTAAAATTTATACAATACTCAAAACTATATCAAGTTATTTTCCCAGTTCCTCGTTCTTGTTATTATGACACAAAATCACAAATATATATATACCTAGTAAAGTAGAAAAGAATCATTGACTGGATCCAAATCCAACAATCTCACAAGCTTTGTTACCACCACAGTTGAGAACATACAATTTAACATTTCACTCGATGTCATAATTGAAGAGATTTCTTAGTCGATTCGATGTACCTATCGTTGGCACCCAAACAACCTTTTGCTGTTTCAAGTAAACTCAGGCAAACTTGTGAGACTTTCTCATTCACCTGCACATTCATCAAACATGTCACCAATCCAGCTATAAATAATAATGTTCAATCAATCATGCAGGAATGAGAAAAATGCAAAACTCAGGAGAATATAGTACAACTAGTGCTGATGATATGCAATTGCAAGCTTCGAGCGCCATATTCCCGCGAGTACTCTGGAGTAATAATATATATAACCTCGAGTTAGCTAGAGAACAAAATCAAAATGTTTCTTAGTAGTGGTATTAGTATTTTTTTACCTGTGAAGACTCTTTCTCAATAGCATTTAATAGTTCACCTAGGACTAGCTGAGTGAACGAGACAAGTTCCTGCTTGTATGATGAATCACCAAAGAACAGCAAATCGTTCCCAATTATCTGCATAAAAATAAGTAAAACCTAAACTTTAGATTTTCTAATCAGAAAATAGACTGCCTAGACTAAGGAATTTCGGCAACTCAACAAACGTTTTGTATGTAATAAGATGATGAGAGGCATATAAATACCTCTGGATTGGCAGAATGGTAAGGTAGATCATCCTGAGAAAGTGTTGAGGACACTGAAATAATGGCACAGAATATCTTCACCTTCAATCTCGGTATTGCCCTACAACATTACACAACGTCAGAAAACCACACATGCATAAGGGATCGTAAAATGTAAGATATTAGGAAAGGCATAAAAACAGCAAAAGAACAAGCATATGTATGTCCCATTACTCATATTTAATATGTGCATGGCGGAACGTACTAGGTCTTTCAGATAGGCGTACCATGAACTAGAGCAAGTAGCAGAAAAGATGCTTTTAAGGAACTCCATCACGCCTTTCTCGGGATTACCTTTCCAATGGAATATATGAAAAAAATAAACTCAGCTATGAAGCTCTGAATAAATAAGGAAAACAAAAAAACAATTTGGTGATAGAGAATCAGAACTTTATTTTGAGTAAAAACTATCCAACAGATTCCACCATTTACCTGGGACCATGACCAAGAGGCTGCACAATTTGCATACAACCGAGGTCATACTGTCTACATCAATTGATTTTAAACCTGATAGAGAAAATGTACAAGATATTATACCATCAAGTTAATGGCATCAACATATCTGATGCATACCCATTTACAGGATGGTAAGGCACATACTATCTAGAGAAACAAATAAAAGGCCCTAATGAACAACCGAAAATGGAAAAAAATGAAGCCTACAAAGCTAGAGTGATGAAGAACAAAGATATTCATCTATACTTTTTAAAAAATCATATAAGTAACCAGTGCATGCATATCGCCGACCTTAGAATCATCGTTATTAAATTTAAAGCAAGTACTCTCTTTGCAATAACTGGAATTATCATCGTCAGACTAGTTTTATTGCTTCTCACTTGAGAATCTAGTACCCACTAGTTAAATTGAACATTTCTAGACAAATCAACTCACCATCTGTCACCGGTACATTCTCTAAATACTCAACAGCTGACATGACCAGTCCATCGGAATGAGAAATTAAACCACCTAAAAGTGCAACCTGTAAAACAAATTTCAGTAAGTATATTATTACGTTGAAGTTTCAGTGTAAAGGACTGAAAAAGACAAAAACATCACCTCAGCAGTTTCAAGATAAAGATTTAAGTGTTTTGTGGGAGTTGAAACAGATGGGATGGTCACTTCGCTAAATGCTAGGCAAGATCTTACAAAGTTGATATGCTTCTTTCCTGCTTTTAAAGCTTTTACTGCCAAGGTGTTGCTTGAACGGACAAGTGTCTCCTGCAGCCAATGACCATAAGCAAGAAAAATGATCACAACATCAAGCCAATCAAAAAGTGTGATAATTTTTCTTTGTGACATGCTCTAATGCAAATAAACGAAAAATTCTGTATATGTGCTTCTCTCTTCTTATTATATGTGCTTCTTTTCTCAAATATGTACCTTACAATATGTAGATAAATTTTGCGGTAATTTATAGAGTTACACCTAATTCATATTATGTTGCGAATTCTTGTATATGTAGTTATTATGTATAACTTGGATCATCCACCAGATGGCATATACGCTGCTTGGCCCTCAAAATTCAAGGATACGTATCTGTCATGACTAAGCAAGAAAGGGGACTAGATAATAGCAATGCACCATAATTAAATGATTACCTCATGAACTACTTTAAAGAGGTAAAAGAATGCAGAAGGCAGGAACTATACAGGGTCGTCCACAGGTATAACAGTATTAAAAGTTAAAACTGATACCGAAGAACAATTAACTTTTTGCTGACCTTAAGGTCATGTATCCCATTAAAGGCCTCACGACACTCTGCCAAAAACATCAAATGGCGTTCCATTTCTGCCTTGTAGTCAACCTAAGCATCAAAAGTGAAGTAAAAATAAACTAACTTGACAAAAAGAACAAGTACTCATTGGTTTCGTAATAATGTAAGTGGAACTTAAAAGGTACCATTTCAACAAAACGAGAAATTAAATGTGATGTCTGTCTATTGTCATCATCCTTTATGTTAACGAAATCTGTAGCATCATAAAGAGCCTGAGAAACTTCAAAGAGAAATTGCACTGTTGTTGAATCACAAATGCAGCCATTCCTGCTCCAAGGGAAAAGAAACATGTATACTTTTACCAAGAGAGAACAAGAAAATTCCATACATCAACATAAGGATCATAACTATATACAAATCCCTTCAAATAGGATCCCCAATAACTTGAAGGGAGCTTGTTTCTCAACTTTACAATGGTCTATGTGCTCCCATCCAGTATGTGTGAGATTTGAAATTCATATTAAGAACGATGGAAAAACTAATAAGCCTTACCTAATACCCATGTTAAGAAGATGCATGTTGACACTGCTCTTTGAAGTCCCAGACAGAAGATCCAGAATCTCGATGAAATGATTCTAGAAGGTAACCAAAGAAGTTGTTTAACTAGTTAATGATATTAGCCAAAGGAATAGACAATGACTCTATTTGAATGCTCCGTATTGTTTCCTGAAAGCCTGAAAGTAGATAAAGGAAAGAGGGAAGAAAGTATTACCAGATTAAGTACTTCTTGCAAGTTCTCGAAATGAGAGAGCAGCTTCAAAATTATGGATTGCAAACTTGCTTGTTCTTCTTCAGAAAGAAACTCGTCGCAAGCTAGACTTACAATATCATCCAAGAGAGCATCCAGATGATTTTCCTAAATCCATTAAAACAGATTAATAAAATCTAAATAAACAATATCAGAGAGTTTTCATGAGTACAAAAAAGCACTTCAGCCTCACCATCTTGTTCTGCAACATAAGATCCACATATGCATCCATAATTCTTAAGTAGTCATACAGTGACTGATACTGAGAAGCAACCTGTTATTATAGTTACATATAAATTTCAGTCTATTGCAATAGTCTCATCACCTTTCTCTTTACCATAGCTTTTGTTTACATATTTCATGTGCCAAAAAAGGAGTATTACGCAAATCAGCAATCAGGAAAGAGTGAAATGAATCTTTTGGTAAATGATGTGTATATATAGATATAAAGTATGTGAGAATGTCACCAACAGCGCAGGCAGAAAAAAAAAAAAAAAATCCATGAGAATGAATTCTTGTTTAAAGAAAAAGAAAACACCAAAACCTGAATAACTTCAGTAATGAGTGAACTGAGAAAACCTTCTTGATATTTCCCTTCAGACAATCTTATTCCAAGTAACCTATAATTAAAAACCTGCTCGACAAAGCAGTACAAGATAACAGGAAGGGTTAGACTCAATAGAGTACATATTTTATTTAATCTGAGATGAGGATATAACCTGACTAAAGGAACAATCATTGCTGCATTTAATCATATCCAGGATCTCCATCGCTAGTGCACTAACTAATTCAGATGGGAGTTCCTTGAGAAAATGATGAAGTAAAATGGACACATGCGAAGACTTGTAAGACGACTGAAGTTTTTTTCTTCCAAATCCAAGCTCCTCAAGCATGCCCAAGACATTGTTCTCCTGTACACTAACCAAATTTTAGGATAACAATCAATTCATCACAAACCATGGGACGGAAAAATAAAAGTCTGGCAGGAATACTTTTGCCTCGGCAACTAGTAATGCAAAACCAACTATAAAAGTGCTTACTGAAAAAGCTCACTGGGAATGGGCAAAAAAAGACCGACAAAAAGCTTTCAGTCACTAACCGCTTAAGAACAGTTACTAACCTGACGTCCAGTCAGAAATAAGCATTTCATTACATACTCGATGGCTGGTTCCATCAAACTAAAAATCAACTTTTTATCATCTGTAATATAGGAATACCCCTCCTTGTCCACTAAAACAGGCGCCAATACATCTTCAATATCCTTGATGCATTTGATTAAATATCCTGTTATATCATGGTCAAACTTATATATCAAATGTCTTCCTAACGAAAGAAAAATAAAACATCTCACATAAAGCTAACCGTTGGCAATTGGCATGTAAACGCATAACTTCAAAATTCTCAAACTGGAGGATTCTAACATTATGAATCATCTTGCTAATAGCAAAAGGATAAGAGACACTTCATTTACAGATATTCAGTCATGATGCAATGATTAACGAGAACTCCCATGTTCTATACTCACGTCAAACAGATTTACTCCCTTCAAACTACATTCACTCATGACAAGGAAACTCATGAAATAATAACATCCAGATTCTTTTCCATAACTAGTAAGAGTGTCTAGGGTAAAATTCTATATACATTCTGATTTAAGAAAGCCAAGCTTTTACTGCAAATTGCAAACCATTATGATTTTCCACTACATGTGCAATAGCACTTTGCTCAAAGAAGAATAGAATAAGGTTACCTGAATTGCAGAAACCGAACTTCTGCATGCGATGCACCATATAAAGACGACAATACAAAGATGCCAGTGGATCTGCGAGACCTCTCACCATCATGACTAACCGATCCAGAACTTCCATGGGTTGATTAATGAGGAAACGCCAGCAAGGTAAAATCGCAAGCTCTAGATAACTATAGGCATACAAAGAAAGGCCAAAGCTAAGGCAGATGAAGGTAGGGATAATAAGAATATAATGATTGATAGATGCTTTACATGCGAGGGAGAAGTTCTCGAACAGAACCAACTTTGCAAAACCAGTTATAGCAAGTTTCTCTTGCTTCAAGGCAGATATCACTTGCTTGAAAATCATCTGTCTTTAGCACAAGTTAGAAAATAAATTATAAGCTGCAACTAGAATTAAGGATACATGTTGGGCATCAAATGTATGTGTCTGATTGTAATCCTTAACAGATGCCCAGGTCACATGAACCCATATTCGAAAACACTATGCTCAGGAATATATATTATTGCTCGAAAGAAACACATGATTAGAACAGAAATACATACTCAGTAAGGAGCAGATCACTGTTCCATCTACATCAAGTTCTGCTTTCTGTTTGATCCGTTCCCACACCATATCCCCAAGCATATCTAGCATGTCAGTGACAATGACAAAGACTGTAGGATAAAACTGCAAAACTGTTGTATCCATCAGAAGTTTTGTGACCTACAGAATGGAAGATATTATTGAACCATAAAATTATAATAATCCAGTTAGTTAGGAATAGTTCCCTACAGTTAAAAACTGCTTCTAACGTGAACAAGTATTGAACACACAGATTCAATTGAACATGAGCTTAAGAGAGAACTATATACTGGATATCTCAATCTAATGAATCATATTTAGTTATTCATACGGGAAAAAAAAAACAAAAAAAAAAAACCTATACGTTAATGATAGAAGAATAGAACACAAAATCATTTTCTTATTTTTCTGCAAACAAACCCTCCATCTTTTGTAGCAAAACCATTTGACTAGGGAGGAAGTTAACCTTTATTGATAACTTTAACGATGTTACTCGATCTTCAGCCTGCCAAGCGCAAGTTATTCCATCTCTTAGCTCATGCAATTTGGCTATATATTCCTGTTGGTTGATTATTTTGGCAGTCTCTTCCAGAGAAATTTGTTCGCTGCCGGTTTCCTCCGAATGGGAAAGAGCAGAAGGGGCTTCAACTGCTGATTGAGTAAAGCAAAGTGAGAGTTGTTATGATATGCATCCACGAGTTTGGGAAACAATATAGCATTACATATTTACTTGGCATAACAAAGACATACCTTTGGAACCTTTCATTATTATATTAGATATCTGTAGAAGATGGGTAAACAAGTTAGAAAACATGAATTAGGGAAACACCAAATGATCTTTCTAGCTGTATGATCAGTTTTAACCAAAAGCAAAAAGAAATCAATCTGTAAGCAAATAATATAAGACTTTATGCGAAGAATATACGTAACTGGAGAATATGAAATAACTTTGGAGACAGGGAACCGCTGCATCAAGATTCTTTTAAGTGATTTCCACTCCTTTATTTGATCATGAGTCACAGCTTCAATGGATATAGAAGTCTCTTCAACGTTCTCTTCCGCAGAAGCATTCACATCCAATCCCCTCAATGGATCAAAGAAGTCAATATCGCTACTCCGGATAGTGTTAACCTACAGATTTTATAAATCAATTTGTCAAGTCTTATAATGCATCAATCCGCTTCAAGAACTTGAAATCAATACGGAAAAAAAATCGAGGAAAAGGAGTCCTATTTCGTCTAGATCAAAACCTGAAATAACTAAGTAAACTCAACAAGCTATGAACTTTGTACTCATCACAAGATATATACACAAATGCGTAGCAACAGAAAACTAATATATCTTGTCTATAATTTTTTGTTTATGTGTTCAATGCATAAGTTCTAAAAATCATCACTAGAACACAATTTACCCGCATAAACTAAATAACAAGAAATCTCTTAAAACACCTGTAGAAGAACTGATTACTGAGTTCAGTCACCGCAAACTTAACCCAATAACAGAAGTACACTAAAAAGTAAACTCACAAGTAAACAGTAAACCCCAATAACTTGATAGTGTACACAACCTAGTAAACTAGCATTCTGTCCACCACAAACTTTAAGTGATTGAAGAGAGAAATCAACGAAATAGAAAACACCACTTTGATTGGTAAACAATGTCTACTGTTCACTAAACATGTACATAAATAATCATCCCAACAAGCCGAAACAGTCAATGTATTGAGGTTTTGCACATTCCCAAATTCAAACCCTAAATTAGTCGCTGCAAGAAGATTGCTGAATTTGGAAAGGGGAACCAAATGAGGGAATGAACTCTAAAGAAGCGTATCGCAGACCTGTTGTTGACGGGAAACAAGTGTAGAGGAGAGAGGATGCTTGTGAGCTTGTGATCGAGGAAGGAGTTGAGATTCATGCGTAGCTCCGTAGTCTCGACGCCGGAATTCGAACTCCATGGCTTTGTGATTTCTCTTCGTCGTCGTCGTTGTTGTTCTCCGCCAGAGACGACGATCTGCAATCCTGCTTTTAGACGACGCACCAAAACGCTAACAAAAGGTGCCGTTTTAATGAAAAGTCAAATTGAAGTAAGACACTGACGTGTCCAAAAAATAATTCTAATCCAACAACGTACCGAGTCGAACCAAACTACTAAACCAAATTAATTTCGTTTAACGTAGCTAATTTTGGAAGTTGCCCACTTTGTGCAACTTTCTTTCTTTATCATGTATGTATATCAATCTAAGATTTACTAATTTTGGTGTTCTTCCTTTCAGTTTCTTTGTTTTTTTGCTTTTCCTTGCACTAAATAAAGCTATATATCATTTTGATATCTTATTGGAAGCTCATTTGAGCAATATTATCCATCGTTGATGGGTTCAAAGAGGTAGTTTATTTTGTATTCAACAACAAAAAGTTATAACATAGCAAGTAACGGTTACTTTCACTTTTTATTGGGATGATGGGATCATTGACCTCAGTTCTCCTCTCTTTCCTTTTTTTTTTTTTTGTATCAAAAGAAAATGATCAAATAAGCCTGCCTTGGCAGTTGGCACTTGTTCGAAAGAAAATTCCAATATTTGATTGTTCACGCCTTAGATCGATTAAAACTGTTTTGGACATTTTTTTGTAATTAGACAGTTTGATTATTTCGGGCATAATCATTCGGATTGATAATCTATACTAATATTTTTGCAGCATTTTTTGCTCAAAAATACTTTTTGGAACGTTTACACATTTAATGTATTGACTTTAATATTAGTTATCAAAAAAATTCAAAATTAATTATAGGTAAGATTTTAAAAAATAAGAAAATCTTTTTACCTTATTCAAACATAAATATATGATTCCCTTTAATTTTATTTGAATTTTTATATAAATTATCTTGAATTATTCTATAATGCATTTAATTAATAAAAATTGTGATTTTTACTGCATATGGTGTAATACAATTTTTTAAAAACAGACATATATTACTCAATAGATGAATAAAAAATACGGGTACAATATCCCACATCGCCTCAAAAAATTATAAATTGTTTAGAGTCATACTATAAAAGAGACCAAAATGATTCATAATACAATTTAGTAGAAAGCTTGATTTATCAGGCATTCAAACTTAAAAAACTTTTATTTGGTTTATTCCGATTCTTTATTTAAAAGATTTTTAAAAAGTTAAATATTATAAATATTTATATTTTTTAGAAAGTTAAACTTTATAAAATTTTAAAATATTAATAATATTTAAATGTTTATGAAGTTTCAAATATTATAAATATTTAAATTTTATAAGAAGTTTAAATATAAAAAAATATTTCAACTTTAAAAAAAAGTTAGAAGACTTTTAAAATATTAATAATATATTTAAACTTTTACAAAACTTCATATATGAGAAATACTCAACCATTTTAAGAATTCCAAGTATTATAAATATTTAAACTTTATAAGAAGCGCCAATCTTATCAAATGTAAATGATTACAACCTTAATAAAAAACATATCAACTCAATCTAATATTTATAATACAAAACAATAAATATTAAAAATTAAGATTATATCGTGCGAGTTAAAATATCTCGGGACAAAGTTGTATAGCGGGATGGGTTTTGTCGATATTTATATAAATTAAAAATATCATTAATTTGGTGTTAAACGGGTAAAACATCATTTCATTATTTTGTTAACACTATCGGTATCCGAGAATAGACATATCTAATTAAATTGATTAATAAATATTATGTAAAAAAAATTATATTGCAGTATGATATGGTTTAAACTTTAAACCATAAAATTAACAATTATTATATAATTATAACATATTTAACCAACAAATGCAATTTATAATTTAAATGTTTTAGTTATAAATAATTTGTCCTACGTTGTACCACGGGTCCTAATCTAGTACTTGTGGTATACATGCAACACTATTTAAATGTAGCACTTAATATAGCATAATGATATTAAGGACCCTAATATTAATGGACTTTTCATAATTATATACATAGTGAATTTTTATAGCCAAACCAACTACTAATTATGAGAATTTTCATTTCAAAAGCTAGTTAGATGATAAATTTAACTCTTAGGCCATCTGCATTGGCAGAACAGTTTGTGTGTTCTTAGCCCAATAAAATGATAAATATATTGAACAATGCTCATAGAACACTTTTTTGGTTCTTGATGTAAAACTGATTTTGGCTCAGTTCTAAGCTGACGTGGCAAGCTGTGAATGGATACAATTTTTTGCAAACAATTTTTCACAAATTAAAAGAGGATTTGATTGAGAATATATGGAATAAATTTGGACATTAAACTATGTAGTAATTAAATAAAATGTTTGTGTGCTTTAATTAAGTAATATGTTTGTTTGTTTTTTTTATCTTTAATGTTTTTTTTGTTTCATAAATATTTGGTATTGTATTTTGAATTTTAGTAAAAGTTTTATAAGTTTGCAATTTAAATGTTATTTTTAAAGTTTTTATAAATGTAATATGTTTAAGATTATTATATTATTAAATCTTATGATCTTAAACATGTTCTCCCAATAACAAACTTTTTAACAAAATATCTAAACTAATGATTTTACATTATTTTCATAATATTTTTACTGAACACCCAAAAGTGTTCCCCAAATAAAGATGCCCTTATGTCAAGAATCAATATATTTTTTTCAAAAAAACAAAAAACAAAATCAAAATTAATAGTTTTTGTTTACCTAATAATTATAATTTAATTTATTATAACATCTAAATGAAAATCATGAACTATAATTTTAAAAGGTATATATATATATATTAAATCAATTACAATTATAACTTAGATTTGAATTTGATAAAAAAAAAATATATATATATATATATGTATTACGTCTTTCCACGGCTTACGTAAACCCCACTAAGGTGATAATATACCTAGTACACTAGGCTAGCTAGTAGACTAGTAGTAGTTAACTGATACGTTCGACGACAAGCAAACCTATACGTACGCTAATATCAAATGGCACGTTCATTTTATAATAAACAAATCCAAGTAAATTATAGGCTATCAAATTAACAAAACAAAAGAAAAATTCACAAATTAAAGACCTAGGTCGCAATATGTTAATCATGAATAAAACCTAATTTCTTTCATATACTTTTCATAATTTTGTAATTAGTTTTCTTTTAACCAAAACCGTGGGCAAGTTCCGTTGATTAATCTCCCATCATTGTTAACTGAATGAAAAAATACTGCCACGATGTTAAGTGATAAAAGGATTATTCAGTGAAAAGTAATGTTATTATTATTCGGCCGACGATGTACGAGAGGGCACAAAGACTTGGAACGAAAGTCTCCATCGATTAGGTATTTAATTAACGTTGCTTCGCCATACAGCATGCCTTTATTTTCTCGTCCAGCCACACTTTTAACGTCACATTCCGGCTCTTCCTTAATAACCGCTTTATCAATTTTTTTTTTCCATTGATCAAGTGATTTATGCTTAAATCAAGTTGGTCATATTAGTATTACGATTATTATAATAATGGTATAAGGGAAAAGTTTAATCATTTTTTCTCGTAATTATAATTGAGTCTTAACATACGATGAGTTATATGATGAGTATACGAATAATCATGGAAACTTACGAACTTGTATTATACGAATATATATGATACAATATAGGTTATGGCTAAAACTAACTCGTCGTGCTTGGTTGTATATAACCATTCATTCAATTCTTTTTTGTGGCTACTATCAGATGCATCAGTAAGATATGATTAAAGCTTCAAACCCAAGAAGCATAACATATGTATATAGTTATTGATCCAATAATACAGAGAATATTATAAGCGATTAGAGGAAAGAAGAGAATAATATATATTAATACACTTATATGGTTCCTGCTTCCTTCGTTCACAATTGGATCTCAGATAATAATAATCAGCAAGACCTAAACAAATACACAAACTTACGCTACCAAACAAAATAGTTGTTTGAATATAAACTTGAAATGTCCAAATTCTTGGAAAACTAATTACAAATTTTTTGGACTTTGTGATAAAAATATTCAACATTAATGAAGAATTATTTGAACGTACTCTACTCCTTTTCCATCACATGTATAGCTACTACAAAATAGAACGACTCCTCGAACTTTATATAAACTCTACTTCCTTCGCCCTTCACATATACTTCACGCCCCCCAAATCTCTCTATAACGACGAAAGTTTCCATGGGGCTTAAGAATATCATCTTCGCAATATCTCTTACAATCGCCATAACCATCATCGTACTGGTCTCTACAGTGTATGTTAGCAACAACAAAACGGAAACACAGATGCAAACGCAAACGCAGACGCTCATTACGCAGAAGCCTCATAGGGTGAGCCGTTTCTTGGCGCAGAACGTGAAAAACGGTCGCAACCCTAACGCTGCAGATCATTGTAATAAGAACGAGGAGATATGCAAGAGTCAAGGAACATACAACTCCACAATGTCGTGTTGTAGCAACAAGTGTGTTGATGTGGCTTACGATAACGATAACTGCGGCGCATGCAAGAACAAATGCACGTTCACGCAGACTTGTTGTAGAGGAGAGTGCGTTTACTTAGCTTATGATAAGAGGCATTGTGGAGAGTGTAACCATAGTTGTTTGGTTGATGAGTTTTGTGTCTATGGGTTGTGTAATTACGCGTGATATATGTTATTAGTTAGTTTCTATATTAAACTTTGGTATTTTTATTGGTAATTCCAATATGGATTTATATATAATATAATGTCATTGTTTGGGTTTGTTGATTAATGGATTCAGAAATTTGAATCAAGAATTTAATATGGATAGATTTTCTTTTTTTTTTTTGGGTTTGATATTACGAAAAGGTTCAAAGAAATGGAGAGCATAATCACTGATCACTGGTGGTGGTTTATACGTCGAACTAGGTTATAAGTTTCGACGATAAACATGATCATCTGTTTTGGAATGTAGTATCGTGAAAAAGTTTGTAATTGTAAAGGTCAAGATATATGATTCACTAAGTTAGAATAGAGTTTTGTGCGAAAATTAGAACATAGTGTGTGTTATGGATGAACGAATAACATTAAAGTTTACTGATGAAATCAAAACAAATATAAATGTCATTTAAACATCAATAACAGTTGCTACAAACTCAATATCTTTAAATTTAGTTAAAATGTATATTGGACCGTTTGCTTTTATAGTTGTCTAAACGATGCATGAAGTTAAACGAAGATCCTTAAGTAAATCTTAAAAAATTAGGGACAAAAATGATTATTGGAATTAATAATGGATTATCGAGCAAAGAGGGTATTAACAAAAAAATAAACACATGCAAATGCATAATAAGTTCACAAATCACAAGCAGCAGATGACACGATCCAAGAAACACAGATAATAGAATAACAGGAAGTAAAATTGTAGTATTCGAAGTTTAAATCGCTAGATCCTAAACTTGTCTAGATCTAAATTAAGTCAAATAGTATAATATGTCGAGTTTCACACGCAGTACCTCTCTCAAGTTTTGCTCACTAGTGAGTATTCTTCATACTCCGTGTTAGCAAACAGCCAATATTTTGCTAAATGGCATTTTCCGGGGATCTTAAGTCTTAACTATAGTTGATTTTCGTTATACTAATCTGGAGGTGATTGAAGACGCTTTAAGTCAAAGAAGTATACATAGATATTAGATGTTATTATTAGTTCATAAATATATAATTTTAAAAAAGTTTGAAAAACAAAAAGCATTTTCTCATGGTTGGAAAGGCATCTTGACGGGTCAAGAACTTATGAGAAAAGGTCTTGGTTGGAGTGTGGAGAATGATTCTTCTATTCGGATTTGGTCAGACCCTTGGATGTCTAGAAAAGAATTAGCTTCTTCCTTTTGGCCCTCCCTTGGAAGCTAGTTCATATATATTTGGTTGTAGAGGACCTCATTTCTCCGACCACTAGTGACTTGGACTTGGCCATTTGCCTTCACCTACCTCATTTTTTTTTTGGACATTAAAAGCACCATTTCGTTAAGTTAAAATTTCAGTCATGAGACTTTCATCATCTAGGTACGTAGAGCCAAACAAGACCCAAAGAACTTACATTACATGGGGATAGAGATAAACACATGTAGGTATGCTACTAATTAACTAACAACCTCACCCGGACAAAGGAACGACAAAAAAACATAACTAGTATGAGGTTCCCATTTGCAATCACATCCTCTGTTCTCAGAATACACATGAAACATTGGTACGGTCAGCCAATCAGGATATTTCTCATACCGAGCTATATCATGTTGTATTCTGAACCTTTTGCTTCAGTTCAAGTGCTCAACATTAATAAAAATTAGGAAGAATTAAAAAATAATTAGAATATGAAGATTTTTGAAGGACTTCATCTCCATGTCTAATTTATTTCTTTATTTCAAATTATGTTTTGTGTTCATAACCCAATTTTTTCTGATTGGGTTAATTGATAAATTTTGCTTTAACTAAGAGTTACTTAAGCATTGGTTGCATTGCCCAATTTTATTGAAAACAAGATAAAATAAATTAAAGTGAGACTCAGACGTATATTTAAACCAACAGTCGCGGCAAAGGAGGTAGATATCGAATCAGATCTCTCGCCGGAAACGTCACACCGCCGTATTATATTTATCAAATGGTGAAGGCACTGCAAGGCGCGGCTCAGAATCTGCCGGCCGATGTCAATCAATTGATCGATCAGTTAGAGCGTCACTGCTTAGCTCCCGATGAATCTCTTGTTACCAAATCTGCCTACTCCGATCTTCAACTCGTACGTAATCCCTCTCTCTCTCTCTCTCTCTCTCTCTCTCTCTCTCTCTCTCATCTCTTACGAGGATTGGCTTCAGATTTTGTTTACCCATTCCCCTAATTATCATCTCTGTTAGAAAGTAATTGTATCGACATTGCAGGCGAGAGAGGAGATGTCTCGGGAGAGACTTCGGTACTTGGAAGCTATGGTAACACTCTCACTCTCTTCTCATTTCCGAATCGTTTTTGGGTTTAATTCAATTTCAGGATTTGAGTTTAGGGTTTAGTTTACAAGATATGCAATTTAAGGGACTCACTTTTTTTTTTATTATCTGTGTGTTTGTTTAGGCTATATATTGTGAAGCTGTAGCTATGGTAGAAGAGTATCAGCAAGCTATTTCAGTGGCTAACCATGGTGGGGTTCGGGATGTTCAGAGTCTATACCCTCAACTTGGTTTGAAGAATTCTCCTCAGGTTTATGAGACTCTAGAGCATAGGTTGGTGGTTGCTGAGGCCGCTCAGAAACTGAGGCTACCTCTTATCTCAGATGATGGTGAAATTCATGAGGAAGAAATTGAGAAATGGAGTATACTATCAAGAAGCTCTCTTGATAGTGCTACCACGAGTTTCACGATTAGCTCCACTTCTAACTCTGTCAACTATTTGAATAGCTCTGTAAACAGCGTTGCTGGTGGGGCTAGTCTTAGTGCTGTTGATACTGATGTAGTTGGTGGTGTGCCAAATCGCTTTCTTGGAATAACTCCTGCTTATTTATCCTATGTTCAGCTCCAAAATACTATTTCAATGGTAATGTGAGATCATACTTTGCTTCGTATTGGTCTCTTCATTACTCTATTGTGTGCCTTCATCTGCTGATTGCAAGATAGTTTTGCACTAATTCTTATGATAGATTGGGTTATGGATATCTTTGGGTATCTAATTTTTTCTCTTTTTGATGAATTTGCTTAGGACATGGCTGACTACCAAATGTTTCTTGCCCGTGAGATAGAAGGTCGACTGAAGGACAAATGTGATAAGTTGGCTGATGCCATTGTTGATGACTCGGGTAAGATCTTCATTACTAGCAGACTGAGTAAGAGGTCTTTCGTTCCTTACCCAAATTCATTTGTTCCTGTCCTTAATGTTAAGTTGCGTGCGGATAATGACCAGATTTTTCTTATTCTCTACATTTTATGACAGATTCATCAACAGGAAATCGAAATTCAAGTGCTAGGCTCCCAGAAAGGTTAGCTTTATCTCTATGGTTTAACTATGGCTAAAGACACCTAAAAAAACAAACTTGATTACCTGATGATTTTAGTGAAGACTGATGGTAACTGGCCTTTCTAGAGATATATATCTTGATAATTTGATATACATGTAAACATATTGTAGCTATAAGCCAAGAAATTGCAACTGGAAGCCTTTTTTATATGAAGGGATCATAGCCAAAGAGAAAAAGTTATGTTAGTGATAGGTATTCTGTTTCTCTGTAAAGTTTATCCAGAAGTCTTGAAGGAGCAGATGACTTTCCCACACTTAGCCATCCTCTTATGGTCTCTAACATGAATCAGTGACAATGTTTTCTTGCATCTCCAGGGTTAAGTTTATAATTGAAGAGATTGAAAGGGATGAAGCAGCTCTACGAGAGGACCTCTACTCGGCTGACAGGAAGTTTGCAGAATATTACAATGTAGGTTACTCATATTGTATTTTGCAAAACGAAAATCTAATTACCAGGCTGTTGCATGATATTTTTCTTAAATGTTATTATATAAGTTTCTACATTTAAATAAAAGCTACTGCCTGTGAATTATCCTTGTAGCCCTTAATGCTAGTAAGTTCTGATGACTTTTCGTTTTTATTTTGAACTAGGTCCTGGAACAAATACTCGGGGTGCTTATAAAGCTTGTGAAGGATCTAAAGTTAGAACATCAACACAAATATGTAAGGGTTTCAGTGTTTCCCAATTGATTTAATTGCTGCCAGTTCACATTTAGCTTACTCTCTTTATATTGTTACAGAATGACATGCAGAAGACTTGGTTGTGTAAGAGGTGTGAGACCATGAATGCAAAATTGAGGTATCATCTCATCTTTTACTGCTTAGGATCTAAATTTCAGGCTATTGCAGTAGTTAAGATATCTTATTTGTCTCCACTTGAAGGGTTTTAGAAAATGTTCTCCTCCTTGAGACATACACCCCTGACTCCATATCAGCTCTGCACAACATCAGGTGCGGAAATCTGTTTTCCAGACATGTTTCTTGCCATGTATTTGATGAACCCATCACCCCGTCTCTCACCTGCTACCCTTATTGTATTTTTTAGGAATTATCTAGTCGAGGCTACCGAGGAAGCTTCAGCTGCATACAACAAAGCGGTTTGTGTCTTTATCCTCTCTTCCATCGCTGCTTAGCTCTAAACCCTGTTTTCCTGTCTTCGTTGGCATCTTACTCCCGGTTAATTAATCGAACCGGAAATATGACGCACAGGTTACACGGCTTAGAGAATATCAAGGAGTGGATCCACATTTTGATACAATTGCCAGACAGTACCATGACATTGTTAAGGTACTGTCATTCCACCTTCTGGATTTGATTTGACTTGTGGGAATGCAATAATACAAATTATGATAGGAGCTTGCGTGTTTTGCAGAAACTGGAAAATATGCAGTGGACCATTCATCAAGTAGAAATGGACCTCAAGTCTCAAGACTGATCAGTAGTTTTGTTAACACTTGTGAGTTGTGACATATTAGCAAATCTGATCCTCCAGAAAGATTGGACTGGGAGAAAAAATCAGTATTAATTTAAAATACATCCAGTTGATGTGATCCACTACTTGTAATATACTTACATTGTGTTATATTCCTTTGTTATATATATTGGTCCTTACAAACAAATGAGATAACCAACCAGTTTAACAGTACGAAAACAAAACCTTAGGTAATGAAACCAATCTTTTTTTTTTTTTTCAACAAAAGGCCTCCCTATATTTGCCTAAACAACAATAAAACAACTCTTTGTCTTTTTTGGCTTTAGATTCCGACATAGAAGACACATAGAATGTTAAATGTGTTAGAAGTTTAGAACAGTCTTGGTTGTTGTGGATTCCCACTTCTCATCATAGCACAAAACTCGTCATAGTTGATTTTACCGTCCTGTAACAAGAAAGATAATTTTTGGTTAGAGATTGAAAACCAAAACGTTTTAAGGGAGAAAGACTTCTTCTTTTGGCTTTACATTATCGGAGTCGACATCAGACAAAATCTCTTTGATTGTAGCATCATCTCCCATTCCATATTCCTTCAAAGCAGCCTCTAGCTCGTCTATCGTTATATATCTATCAAACACAATTCCAACAAAAAGTCTCATCCATCATGCCTACAAATCTATTTACCGTTCGTATCAAAAGCAAATAAAAAGATCACTTACCCACTCCCATCTTTGTCAAAATGTTGGAAGGCTTTGTAGAGGCTTTCATTACTTTCAAGCCTATGTCTATGCATCGTTGCAGTAATAAACTCAATGTAATCTATCGACCCGTTTCCATCAACATCAGCCTGAATCACCAAAAAAACTCGAATATGAGCTTTTAAAACATTCAAGGAAAATGAAATATCTTTGTCTTAGTCTCAAACTTACAGCATCCATGAGCTGTTTCACTTCGGTTTCAGTGAGTTTTGATCCCAACTTGGCTAATCCTTCTTTCAATTCTTCATATGTGATTGTACCACTATTGTCTGTATCTATATTAGCAAACATCGCCTTTAAGCCTTGTATCTCTTCCGTGTCAATATTCTCCGCAATCACCTGTTTCATATTTAAACAGTAAGAAGAAGAAAAAAAACACAAAAGGTCTGTCAGAATTTAGCAACATCTTTGATCTAAACCTTTAAAGCAAGTTTCTTTAGCTTATTCATCGCTCTAAATTGTTTCATCCTTGAGAGAACAGCACTATCAATAGGTTTATCCGATGCTTCTCCACCTTCTCTTAGCCATGGATGCTCTAAAAAAAAGGTAAACAAACCACATTTTCAACATTCAAGTAAAGTATACAAGAAGTAATCATAACTAAAAAGATCGTTTTACTTACGAAGAACTTCAGCAGCAGAAACCCGTCTTTTAGGATCTTGAGTCAACATTTTACGTACCAAATCCTTAGCACTAGTGGAAATAGAAGGCCAAGGTTGGGTATCAAAGTCGATTTCACCTTCCAATATAGCATCAAAGATCCCTTTCTCCGTTTCTACATTCCCCAAAAGCCAACAAAACCATACTCATATATACATCACCAAACTAAACTCTTCTCAAATATATAATATGAAACTAAAAAAAAAGACAATAACAGTATCTTATTACCAGCCCAAAATGGAGGTACACCGCTAAGTAGAATGTAGAGTATAACTCCAGCACTCCATATATCGATTTCTTTACCATATCTACGCTTCAAAACTTCAGGAGCAACATAATATGCACTCCCAACTATATCTTTATAACTCTCCCTGCATAAAACAAACTCATCATGTCTCTTCCTTTCATCAATTCTCAACAAAAAGATGTAATAATATATATACCTTCTTGGATAAAGACTGATAAACCGAAATCAGTGGCTTTGATAAGAGCCTTGTCATCTTTGCTAGACAACAAGAAATTCTCAGGCTTTAAGTCTCTATGCATCACACCCATGAAATGACAAATGTTGACAACATTCACAACCTGTCTACAAACAGAAGCAGCTGCTCTCTCACTGTAATGTCCCTTCGCTAGAATCCTATCGAACAATTCTCCACCAGCACAAAGCTCCATCACCAAGTTCACAGCTTTCTCGTCTTCGTAAGCTCCTTTAAACTCAACAATGTTAGGTTGTCCACTCAGATGCTGCATGATCTGAATCTCTCTCCTCATATCCTCTTTATCAGCTTTAGTCACCAGTTTCTTCTTCGAGATCGACTTGCAAGCGAATCTCTTCCCTGTAGACTTCTCTGTGCACAGATACGTTACCCCAAACTGGCCTCGACCCAGTTCTTTGCTCAGCGTGTACAAGAGTTTCACGTCTTCGTACGGCTTCTCGAGTATAGAAGCAGCAGCACCACCACTGTGTTTCTTCGGCGGATTACGCCACGGCGGTGGTTGATTCGTTCCGGTGGGTTTCTCAGGCGGATCTTGATGGTTACTACTCCTTCCTCTGTTCTCGATCTCACCGTTTTGTTGTGGTTTCATCACCAATCCGTATTTCTTGGCTAAGCAGTTTCCCATTGCTTTCTCGTCTCTGATCTAGCTCAGATCAGCTCAAAATATCACGACCCAGATACCAAAGATGGAAACTTTCCTGAATTTTTTTGCCGAGAATCAAGAAAATAAAACAGAGAAGTATATGCAAAGGTTTGATTTTTATTTGTGGGTGGGTTTGTTTATACTACAAGAAGAGCAACGAACTTGTTTCATCAAGCAATGATTTTTGTGAGATTTAGAACAAAATTTGGTTGTCTGAAAAGTTGAATTGCAGAAGAAGAATCATGAAAAGGTTGGGAGAAGAAAGTAGTGGAGGGATTCCCTAAAAGGTCGGCTTTTTGGGCAGCTGTGTGTGGACTGTGGAGTTTAGTTATTAGTTGGTGTGACATCAAATTTAATAAGACAAGTCAACTGTTTCTGATTTGATTTTATCGATTTTTCTTTAATATTGAACTTTTTCTTAAGTTTTCAATCGTTTCCATGTGAAGCAGCAACATTGACCACGATGAAGGTGATGATTAATTTAAAAAGCTTATTTGGTTTCAAAGCATTAACGGCTTTCATCCATAATCCATAGCATAGTACATAAATAATATAGTTGAAATCATTTTAAAATCAGCATTATTGTAAAAATTGTCATAGTGAAGGAGAAAAATAATAAAATGCCATGCTCAGAAAAGTATATAATCGATCAGAAAAGTATATAATCGAAACTTCCCTAAAAATACAAACAACACTTGATGATATTATAACCAACATGAGAGATAGGTGATCAGTAACGTTTTAATGTTTTTGCTCCTACCCACTACTCAGCACAGACCTAACCTATATCTAACAATCATGGCATAGGTTTAACAATTAACATCGTAGACCCTTGTATCATGTCGCAAGATAAATTAGGGCTTTATAAACTCATGCGAGATTATTGATTGTTGTAGTTTTACATTTCTAGTTTTTTTTAAATGAGAGCTAGGGGAAGCAAATTTTGTTTTGTTTGAGGGTGCAAGAGATTAAATTCTTTTATTTCCTTAGTTCTTAATCAGTCTATTATCTTTTTTGCCTTTCATTCGGTTCCTTACTCTTATCAGTTTTACATGTAAGGTAAGCAACGTTATAGCTTGGAAAGGTATTGGCTCACTGTGAGAGAAGCGTCCTTGGCCTCAGAACGTGACATTAAATAGCGTATCCCCTAAATTAGCTTCACAGCTCTCACTAGTTCAAGTTATGTCTGCTCATCATCACTTTCGTAGTCAAGTAGATCTTGCTAGGTATATAAAACCAATAAAAGATACAAGCTACCAAAAAACTTTTTTTTTTAAAGCTTAATTAATATTAAATTTTTTTTTTGTGAGATCTAGAACAAACTTTTATTTGGATTTAGAAATCCAACCAAAAATCATGTGTTATTCAATCATTGATCTTAAAATACTTATCAAAAATACTTGTTCAAATCTCATGTTATTCATTTATTAATGATTTGTTTTTGGATTTCAAAATCCACGTTATGTTTTAAATGGATTTGTATGGATTTGAAAGTGTAAAATAGAAGGATGCAAATCCAAGGATAAAACATGTTATTTCAAAATCCATGTCTTTTGATTTCTAGAATTTACAATTCCATATGGAATTCGAAATCATCTATCCAATAACAGCCCTTACCAAAATGAGAGGTATATATAATCCATGACGTTTCCCTTGGTTTCCTCCTAGTTAGACGAATTGTGAACAGAATTAATGGGAGATTCTCACAAAGATTCAGCCATACCTATTGGCCACTAGTTTCTCCTCCTAAACACACAACAAAACCAACTTTTACTACAAAACACATATCGATGACAGCTTATTGTACATACTTACTGATGGATGATTCTATAAACCGATACTAGCAAGAGATGTTAGATGATATGCATCTTAACATATGGAAGATAGAGGAAGCATCAGTGACATTGATGGAGACTAGCTAGATAGTCATTGAACTATAAAAGAACAAAAATATTTCAGAGCTTAATTAATTACCAATCTAATAAAGATTATGGTTTACGGTTGACACGGTAGACCGTTACATTCATGGAAGGTAGCCAGCGGTAGCTTGAAAAGGTATGGGCTCAGCAGTGAGAGAATTAGCATCCTTGGCCTCGAAGGTGATGTACAAAGTGCGCCCTCCACCATATGCCAGTTAGCCTTGACAGCTCTCACAAACTCAAGATTTATCTGATTATCAGTATTGAGTTTCTCAAGAGCGATCTTGGATAACCGGTGGTGGACCAAGTCTCCGTCGGTTTCCGGTTCGTCAGCAACGTCGCTATCCTCGAAGTTAACAGGATAGCGCGAATCACAAGGTTTCTATGTTTCGTGGTGTCAAAGTCGTAATCCTTTTTTGTTTTTGTGAAACAATAAAACTCAGAAAAAAAAATCACACAATCCACACAAAGAAAAAAGAAACAAAGAAAAAGAGAAGCGGAGGAGAGATTGGTTCATTGTTTACATACCCCGCTTCTTTTGTGTGTTCTTCATTGACCAACCGTTCATCCTCAGAGTCGAAACTACACGTCGAGTCGCTGGACGAAGACATCTCTTCGCACTTCTCCTCCGGCTTCTGATGCTTCAGATCAGGCTCTTGAGATTTCTTATCGTCGACGACCTGTGGATCCATAACCAAGGCAGAGAGATACTCCAAACCCTAATTATGAAATGGTCACTTTTTTATTTGGAAGCCTACAAGGGTCAAATCTAAACCAAAATTAACAACTTTGCGTGAAAGTATAAACCTTCCACTAAACACATGTCATTACATGATATGAAAGATACTTGATAAGTGATTTTTCCCTTCTTTCAATTCCCCTACAATGGCTACTACTTTAGAATAGAAGATTAATTACCACAAATATTCAAACTTTTTCTTTATGTTCATAGTTTCGGGTGCTTCACATATGATGATTTCTTTTAACAAGTAGAGAGTCTGAGCTTGAAAAGGTCTAGGCTGATCAATATATATATCAGAAAGCGTACTTAATTAGCAGCAATTCCAACTAGTTCTCATAAATTAAAGATTTTTGTTCATAAGACTTAAGATGAGAGGATACATGGTAAGACATAGCAAAACTAGTTGATGATGATTTATATATTAACACATTAACCTTATCATCATTATATTTGTTATTATCGGTTAGGAAATTAACATTTCTTGTTACTTTGGTGAAGTCAAAATCGTAACCCTTTTTAAAAAATAACATAAACATAGATAGAAATTAACAAATCCAGATTCGGAAGATCTAAAATAGTCAAACTAAATCATAATACCTCGCCCCTTTGGCAATCCTATAGGCGACGAAATCACTTTGCTTTGCTCACCGAGGTTCAATTTCTGACGACTCTTTAAATCAGGAATCTTAGATGTCTTATTTGCCAATCACGGAAGCAGATGCATATAACCCTAATTGGTCCGATTGTGGTGATTGCAAAACCCTAATTGTTTTAGGTTAATAAAACGTACGTTTTGTTAATAATTTGTTTGTTTCCTTTCTCAAAACTCGCTAAATTTACTATGTTTTACTTTTACATTGAAAAATATTGTTAATTTACCGTTTGTCTTTTTTTTAGTTGACTTATTGGAAGAGTCAATTAGAAAACAAGAAACAAATAAAGGGAAGAAAATAAAAAATATACCTGAGATGAGAAACGTTTTGTTAATTGATGATTTACTTGATATTTTCCTGCGGCTCTTAGTCTCACGTAATTCCTTTTTTGTGCACAAACAGATATATCAAAAAGTTAATGAGCCGACAAGAAATGGAAACTTTCGCCCAAGATTTACTCTCTCTATATAATCTCTCTCTGTTCCTCATTGTTTCTCTTCATCGTTTTGTTTCGCTTCTGATTTCTCTCTAATATTTTCAATTAACGACGACGCAATAATGACAGAGACCGAGACTTTCTTGCTACGCATGAGACTTAATGACGAACCAGAAAAAGCCCTAGTGGTTGCGTCTGCGACAAAGACGGCTACCGTTCCAGGCAATATCAAGTACAAAGGAGTGGTTAAGCAGCAGAACGGTCACTGGGGGGCTCAGATCTACGCAGACCACAAAAGGATTTGGCTTGGAACTTTCAAATCCGCTGCTGAAGCCGCCACCGCTTACGATAGCGCATCCATCAAACTCCGGGGATTCGATGCCAACTCGCACCGGAACTTCCCTTGGTCTGACCTCACTGTCCACGAACCGGAATTCCAAGATACCTACGAGTTAGAATCTGTGTTAAACATGATCAGAGACGGTTCTTACCAGCACAAATTCAGAGACTTTCTCAAACTCCGATCTCAGATGGTTGCGCGTATCAACGTCGGTGGATCAAAACAAGTCAGAGGACAAGCAGATCAAGAATCGGACAAGTGCTTCTATTGCACGCAGCTTTTTCAGAAGGAGTTGACACCGAGCGATGTAGGGAAACTGAATAGGCTTGTGATACCTAAGAAGTACGCGGTGAAGTTTATGCCTTACATAAACGATGATCCCAACGAAATATTAGAAGAGGGCGAGATAGGAGGAGCTGTGGAAGATGTGGAGATTGTGTTTTACGACAGAACAATGAGACAATGGAAGTTTAAGTGTTGTTACTGGAAAAGTAGCCAGAGCTTTGTCTTCACCAGAGGATGGAATGCATTCGTCAAGGAGAAGAATCTCAAGGAGAAGGATATTATCGTCTTTTACAATTGCGATGTCCCGAGCAATGCCAAGACATTAGAAGGCCAAAGCAAGAAGTTCAAGTTGATCGATGTTCATTACTTTCCAAGAATCTTATCAAATCTATAACAAATTGCTAATATTTTCATCAGTGGACACAAAAGAGGCAAATAAATACGAATCAAACAATATTGAAAGAAATAGCTGACAGAGGAAAAATAACGAAAATATATATAGCTTCAAAAATCAAGCTAGAGTTTTTTACTAACCATTATTGATTTCTTCAAAATTTTAGGGCTCTCTGAAATTAGTGTGGGAGGATGATGAGAGGGGAGAAACAAAAAAAAAAGATATCTATAATATATAAGTTTTTTTTTTCTTTTTATGTGTCAGAATATATTAAATAATAGAAATAAGCTGTTTTTTTTTTATTAAACTATCTTATATTTGCTTTTGGTATTATATATTTCTTTTTGTAACGGAGAACAAAAAAAGACATTTTAAGTACTAAATTAAATTTTCTCTAAATTCAGTAGTTTTTTTTTTAATTTAATCGAGTATATAATTTTCTCTAAATTCACTAGTTTTGTTATTAATAATTTTTAAAGAAAATAACACAAATAAAATCATCAATAAAAAAAGTATTTAGAAAATATTTAGCCAAAAAAAAAAAAAAGGAAATAAATTGATCTTGGTTGTGTTGTCTTCCGTAAGAAGGAGGATGGCGCCGTAAAAGCAAGATTTCAAAAAGGTTATTGCAGGATTTACCGGCTGATACACCACCAGTTATAATTGGTAATTTTCGTCAGTTTCACACTTTTCTGGAACAATTGAAAAGGGATACAGTTCGACTTTGTGTTGAAGTGAAGAAGAAAGTAAGGACTGATTCGAATCAAAATGGTAAGAAACGAGGAAGAGATAATGATTTGGTTGGAGAAGAGTATGTTGAATTGGCCAGCGAAACAAAACATGAAGAGATCGATGATGGTGATAGTAGATTTGATTATTGTAATGATTATGACGGAATAGATTCTGATGACGAGAATTTTACCCTGTATGGAATTTCACCAGAAGAAGAGGATCATAAATTGCCAATGAAGAAAAGGAGTTCATCATTTTTTTATTGAAGAAAATAAAGAGCCTGTTGATGTCGCAAAGGTAGACTTGTCTTCCGTGGATTTGGCTGTTGGGCAAATGTATGATACAAAGGAGCACCTAGAAACACGTTTGACGATACTGACCTTGGTACAGAAGTTTGATTATTTTGTTTACAATCGTTACTAAAACTATTGATTTTCAAGTGTTGGGTAAAAGGACGCAAGTGGAAGGTAAGAGCTGCAACATTAAGTCATTATCCAAAGTTTCAGGTGCGTGTGTTTATTTTAGCACATACATGTTCAGTAACAGAGCGGTCCCAAGGGACTGCCAATGCATGTTGTTGAAGCATTGAATAAATGTTTTCAAATCAAGGTAAATTTTTTTCCTTTGAGTTTTATTTAGCATTATAACGTTTATCTTGTTTCACAACAATTTAAAATAATATTGTTGTTGATAGATGGATTATTGAAAGGCATATCGAACGCTAAGGCATGCTCGCGAGTTGGTCAGGGGTAGTCCAAAGAGTGGTTATGAGCAGCTTCCTATGAGAACTCACACACACACTGTCCGTACGTCAGTACGTCCGTACAACATTCGAGATGGGTCGTCCGTACAACTAAGAGGTTCAACGAGTCCAGTCCATGAATAGAAGCCCCAACGGTCACATAACATCTAGATCCTTCTCTATAGAGTCGTTGTCGAGATCAAGCAAGTGGGAGCCAAAGAAGTCAAACAGGAGTCACATGTTGTGTTAAGGAAGAGATGTCGCTCTCAACAATGTAAATTGTGCATAGCATCTTGTAGAGAATATTCTGTATGTATTATGTCTCTATTTAGTTTGTACCTAAATCAAGTAAGAAGAGAGAATTCTCTTTCTCCATTACACCCAACACTTCCGATTTCTCTTTACACTCTTCATACTCCTTTACACTTCTTCACTTTGTTCTATCACTACTTGTTACACAAGAAATCACTTTGTTCTTTCTAAACTTACATGGTATCAGAGCAAGTTCGTTCCTTACTCTGAATCTCACACCCACTAATCTCTTTCTGTTTCGTTCTTGAAAGTATATTTCCTTTACCCGTTGGACAATAGTATTAACCAACGGATACATCGACATGGAAGGCAACAAGACCTTGATTGTACCAGTTACTCTCAAAGGAGAGAACTATCTGATGTGGGCAAGAACCACCAAGACGGCAATGTGCGGCCAAGGGCTTTGGACCCACATTACTTCAAGTGAAGCTCCAAAAGAGCCACCAACCCAAGAAGGCAAAGAAGTTGTCACCAGCGGTGAAGACAAGTGGTTCCAAGAAGATCAAAGTGTTCTTGCCATCATTCAAAACTCTCTTGATACTCCAATCCTTGAAGCATATTCCTATTGTGAAACCGCAAAGGATCTATTGGACACTCTCCAAAATGTCTTTGGAAATGTTACTAATGTCAACCGAATCTTTGAGATAAAAAGAGCCATCAATAACCTCACTCAAGAAGATATGGAGTTCACTAAACATTTTGGAAAGTTTAGATCTCTCTGGGCTGAACTCGAGATGCTCCGACCGGCGACCATAGATCCGGCGATCTTAAACGAGAGGCGTGAACAAGACAAAGTGTTCGGCCTACTTCTCACCCTGAACCCATCTTACAATGATTTCATCAAGCCTATTTTGAGGTCAGACAAGCTCCCAAGCCTTGACGACGTGTGCAACCAGATCCAATAGGAACATGGCTCCATGGGCTTGTTTAGGAGCAAAGAAGAGCTTGTAACGACAAATAAGGTGGAGATAGCTTCTGCAAACAAAGGCTACTACAAACATGATAACAAGAATCCACCAGTTTGTGACCATTGTAAGAAGGTTTGTCATTTTAAGAGCCGGTGCTGGATTCTCCACCCTCATCTCCGAGCTAATCGGCCTACGACTAACCGTGAAGGAGCAAGAGCCCATCAAGCTACCATGGTGGGAGAAGCGACGACTTCCGAGCCAAACCAGCAAGTCTCCGGAGGAAATGGAACGGCCTTAGCGGCTTCTTCCGAGCTAGTGAGAAAATCAGACCTTGATGCACTCATCAAAGCCCTCAAAGAGGCCTCCGGTAACTCTTACCTTGCTTTAAAACCGACTAAACCACTTATTGTTGATTCTGGTGCATCTCATCACATGATTAGTGATTCTAAGTTGATTAGTGAAGTTAAACCTGCTAGTGGAAATGTGATTATAGCTCATGGTGAGAAGGTACCAGTAGAAGGAATTGGAAACTTAAAATTGTTTGATAAAACCTCTAAAGCTTTCTATATGCATAGTTTTACTTCAAATTTATTATCAGTTAAGAAAGCCACCACTGATTTAAATTGTTATGCAATATTTGGGCCTAATGATGTATATTTTCAGGATATTGAGACAAGTAAAGTGCTTGGTCAAGGAGTCACTAAAGATGATCTCTACTTGCTTGAGGACTTGAACCTACCATCTTCTAATTTATCTTGTTTTAGTTCGATTATTGTTAAAGCAAACAATGCTATTTGGCATGCTAGACTAGGACATCCTCACTCTCGAGCCTTAGAACTTGCGTTTCCAAATATATTTTTTAAAAATGATGACTGTGAGGCTTGTATTCTTGGTAAACATTGCAAATCTGTTTTTCCTAAGTCCTTGACTATTTATGAAAATTGTTTTGATCTGGTTCACTCTGATGTATGGACATCACCATGTCTATCTAGAGAAAACCAAAAATATTTTGTCACTTTTATTGATGAAAAATCTAAGTATACTTGGTTAACTCTTCTTCTTTCTAAAGATAGGGTGCTTGAAGCATTTGTTAGCTTTCAAAATTATGTGACTAACCATTATAATGCAAAGATTAAGATTTTAAGATCAGATAATGGTGGGGAGTACACAAGTCATTCCTTCAAACAGCACCTTACCAAACATGGCATAATTCACCAAACAAGTTGTCCCTACACCCCACAACAAAATGGTGTAGCTGAAAGGAAGAATAGACATCTCATGGAAGTAGCAAGGTTTATGATGTTTCACACTAATGTTCCAAAACATTTTTGGGGAGACGCTGTTCTTGCCTCATGCTATCTCATCAATAGTACCCCCACGAAGATTCTACATGATGTCTCTCCATTTGAGGTATTAAACAAAGAAAAACCCACCTTTGATCATTTACGTGTTTTTGGGTGTACTTGTTTTGTCTTAAAACCAGGTGAGTTACAGGACAAGCTTGACGCCAAAAGTACCAAGAGAATGTTCATCGGCTACTCTACCACTCAAAAAGGCTACAAATGCTATGAACCTGTGTCTAGACATGTCCTGGTATCTCGTGATGTGAAGTTTGTAGAAACTCGGGGATACTATGACGAGAAAAATTGGGACAACCTTTGAGACCTGTCCACATCTTCATCTGATCGTGCCAAAAACCTTTGTGTTATCCTTGAACGGTTAGGACTCGAAAACGATCGGGCCGATCAAAATCCAGCCGGGCCAAACATACCAGGAGACTCTATTCCACCAGTCTAAAACACTCCCAGTAATTCAACTGAAGCTGATCACCCCACTCAACTTGATCACCCTGGCCACGATGAGGAAAATCACCAACATCTTGAGAATGATACACAACCTGAGAACGTGGCCATACTAAGTGACGGTGATGATGAAGAACAAGATCATGATGAAGAACAAGATCATGATGATGATTAAGATCATACGGAAGTCATCCCACTACGGAGAAGTCAACGACTAAAACATGTCCCTCATGTGTACTACAACAATGTTGTTGTTGCCCATCCGATTCAAGCCGTCTGTACTCTTGCTCATTTTCCTTTGACACACCAGGCCTTCCTTGGCCAAGTTGACAAACATTGGATACCACAGACCTATGATGAAGTCAAGGAACATAGGGTGTGGCGTGATGCAGTTTGAGCCGAGAAAACGGCCATGGAGCAAAACCACACGTGGGAAGAGGCGGACTTACCAAAAGGTAAGAAGGCTTTTACTTCTCGATGGATCTTCACTATCAAATACAAGAGTGATGGAGAAATTGAACGCTACAAAGCAAAACTGGTCGCAAGAAGATTCACACAATTGTATGGGGAGGATTATCTTGATATGTTTGCTCCGGTTGCAAAATTACACACGGTTCGAGTTGTTCTCTCATTGGCAACTAATCTAGATTGGGAACTTTGGCAAATGGACGTTAAGAATGCGTTCTTGCAAGGTGAGCTGGAAGATGAAGTCTATATGAGACCTCCACCAGGCCTCGAAGACACCATTGGTCCCGACAAGGTTTTTAAACTCAATAAAGCTGTTTATGGTTTAAAACAGTCTCCAAGGGCTTGGTACCATAAACTGAGCTCCACTTTACTTGAGAGAGGGTTTCGCAAGTCAGAAGCAGATCACACCCTCTTCACCTTGCCAAGCGATAAAGGTATTGTAGTCATTCTAATATATGTTGATGATATCATCATATTTGGAAGTGACAAGGTAGGAATTCAAGATAGTAAGAATTTTCTCAAATCAGTTTTTGATATTAAAGACCTTGGAGAGCTTAAATATTTTCTTGGGCTAGAAGTATATCGGTCTGATGAAGGGTTATTTTTATCTCAAAGAAAATATGCACTTGACCTGTTATGTGAGGCAGGAAAACTCGGTTCAAAAGCAGCATCAACACCACTTGAAGAAAACTATAAGGCAGGAGGAAAGGGGGAGCTTGATGCTGCTCCATTTGAAGATGTCAAACGATATAGGCAACTAGTAGGTAAACTTATATACCTTACCATTACTCGTCCAGATATTTGCTTTGTTGTGAACCAGGCTAGTCAGCACATGCAAAACCCAACAGTTCACCATTGGAACATGGTAAACCGGATCCTTAAATACATCAAAGGAGCACCGGGACAAGGAATCTGGATGGGACGCAATGAAAGCACCGAATTGGTTGGATACTGTGACGCTGATTATGCCGGAGACCGTGAAGACCGCCGCTCCACCACAGGCTACTGCACCTTCCTAGGAGGCAACCTAGTCACATGGAAAAGCAAGAAACAAAAGGAAGTCTCACTATCAAGCGCTGAATCCGAGTATAGGGCCATGAGGAAGCTAACTACCGAACTAATGTGGCTTAAAGCGCTACTAAAAGATCTTGGAGTAGAATCATCAAAGCCAATCACGATGCATTGTGATAACGAAGCAGCCATTCACATCGCCTCCAATTCAGTGTTTCACGAGAGGACAAAGCACATTGAAGTCGATTGTCACAAGGTTCGAGAACAAGTTCAACTTGGAGTGATTCTTCCATGCTACACCGAAAGCTCAGAACAGTTAGCCGACGTACTCACCAAAGCAGCCAGCCCACAAGTGTGTGAGTATATTCATTCAAAACTTGGTCTTAAAGACCTCACTCTTCCATGAGGTTCCCTAGCATGACACCTACACTCTTTTTCCCTTATGTATAGTTTTTCCCATGTGGTTTTCTATACTAAGATTTTTAATGAGGTGGGTGTTCGTGAGTCCAAGCTTAATCGATGATCTTGATCGATCGATCTTGAGGGGGAGTATGAGAACTCACACACACACTGTCCGTACGTCCGTACAACATTTGAGATGGGCCATTCGTACAACTAAGAGGTTCAACGAGTCCAGTCCATGAATAGAAGCCCCAACGGTCACATAACATCTAGATCCTTCTCTATAGAGCCGTTGTCGAGATCAAGCAAGTGGGAGCCAAAGAATTCAAACAAGAGTCACATGTTGTGTTAAGGAAGAGATGTCGCTCTCAACAATGTAAATTGTGCATAGCATCTTGTAGAGAATATTCTGTATGTATTATGTCTATATTTAGTTTGTACCTAGGATCTAAATCAAGTAAGAAGAGAGAATTCTCTTTCTCCATTACACTCAACACTTCCGATTTCTCTTTACACTCTTCATACTCCTTTACACTTCTTCACTTTGTTCTATCACTACTTGTTACACAAGAAATCACTTTGTTCTTTCTAAACTTACACTTCCTAGATATTTGTATATGATTAAAAGGGCAAATCCCAGAACTTTTACACAATTTGAAGTTGATGAAGCTCAAAGATTTAAGTATTGTTTTCTAGCATTTGGTGCAAGCATACAGGGATTTACATTCTTGAGGAAAGTGGTTGTTGTGGATGGTAATTTTTTACAGGGAAAATACATAGGACACTTCTGACAGCAACAGCTCAAGATGGCAATTTTCAGATTTTTTCCAATTGCTTTCGCTGTGGTTGATACAGAGAATGATGAATCATGGGAATGGTTTTTCAAGCAACTCAGTTGTGTGATACCAGATGATGAAAGCCTTTCCATTATTTCTGATAGGTACAAATCAATTGGGAAAGCTATTAAAAAGGTTTATCCGAAGTCTAGTAGGAAAATATGTATATACCATATGTACAAGAATATTTTGGTCCGGTTTAAAGGTCGAGCAGAATTTGCTTTGGTTAAAAAGGCGGCAAATGCTTTCAGACATCGACTTTCAAACCACATTTGATCAGATATAAGCCATGAATCCAGCACTACATGAGTACCTCGTAAGGGCTGATGTGCGTATGTGGACTCTTGTACATTTCTCAGGTGATAGGTACAACTTGCTTACTAGCAACATTGCAGAATCAATGAATAAGGTCATGTCACATGCTAGGAGTTTTCCTATTGTACAACTATTGGAAGAAATAAGGTCCATGATGACTATGTAGTTTTCAGATAGAAGGAGTGATGCATTAAAGATGACAACAGATTTGACACGTGGTGTAGAGAAAATTCTCCAGGTTTATTCTTTCATCATTTCAAACAAATGTTGATGTTATATATCTATTTTTCAAATAGAAAGTGGCTATTATTTTATAGAGTCGTGTGGACTATGCTAAGTTACTTACTGTCCAAGATATCGACGCACACCAAGTACAAGTAACAAGTGGAACATCTTTGCATGTTGTCAATTTGAGAGATAAAAAGTGTATGTGTCGCAGATTTGACTTGGAGAAACTCCCTTGTGCACACACAATTGCGGCCGGTGAATACAGAAACATCTCTCTCACCCTGGGCAAAATACCCGAACCCAAAAATAAGACCGAACCCGATCCAAAAAACTCGACCCGAACCCGTATCCTAAATTTTAAAATACCCGAATGGGTCTAGGATTTATTGAGATCGGATACCCGAAGCCGATCGGATATTATCCGATATCCGAACCGATACCCAAATTAACCCAAACATAGTGTAAAATAGTCACTAGTGGGGTTCAAACCCATCACCTAAAGCATTTAGTGGATGCATTATAACCACTGTGCCATTTTAATATCTTTGACTAATTCTAAAACCTCCTGTATTTATATATTACTATGTACAACTTTTTTTTTGTTTTTAAAGAATTTAGATACGAGAGAATTTAATTATTTTGTAGAGACTTAATTGTATTTTTTATTCCATACACATGAACTCTAGATACCAAAATATTGTTTCTATATATTAAAATCACAAAGAAGAAAAAATGCAAAACAAATAGAACATTTTAAACAATAAACGTTTTCAAGAAGAAGAAATGCAAAACAAATAGAACATTGTCATACCTTTTCTTCACCTTTAATATCATAGTTGGTTAGATTTGAATTCAGATATATTTGAAATTCGGACTCAATTCGAGTATTTTGTTAAGCTTAAAATGTAAATAATCAAAACCGAACTCAAATCTGAAATATATTTCGAGTATTGCCTAAAATCAGAACCCGACCCGAATCCGATGGATGTTTATCCGAAATCCGATCCGAATACTAGAAATACCAGAATAGGTCTAGGACCCTTTTACCGAAATACCTGAAAATCCAAAATATCCGACCCGAACCTGAACGGGTACCCGAATGCCCAGGCCTAGGGTCGTGTGGACTATGCTAAGTTACTTATTGTCCAAGATATCGACGCACACTAAGTACAAGTAACAAGTGGAACATCTTGCATGTTGTCAATTTGAGAGATAAAAAGTGTATGTGTCGCAGATTTGACTTGGAGAAACTCCCTTGTGCACACGCAATTGCGGCCGGTGAATACAGAAACATCTCTCGTATTTCAGTGAGTCATCCTTATTATCGCAAAAACTATGTGTACACTTCCTACGCAAATGCCATCGTGCCAAGGGAGTTTGATAAATCTGTTCCTGGACATGTGATAACGAAGGTATGTTTAGCACCAATCCCTAAACAACAACCAGGAAGGTCAAAAAATTTAAGAATTAAATCCGCATTGGAAATTGCCATGGAAAAGAAGAAGCCAAGAAAACTGTACACATGCGGTAACTATTGCAACTAAGTAGGACACAATCATAAGACATGTACTCTATAAAATCCAAGTTATTTATCTTCTCCACATCTTTTTCAATTCTTGTTGAGAATGATGATGCTTTCATTGACATAGAACTCTTTTTAAATCCAAGTTCTTTTATATTCTCCACTTCTTTTTAAATCGTAAGACATGTATTATATTGATATAGAACACTCTTTCTTTTAAATACTGCCAATACAATGTAGTAAGTTCATATTATAATTACGAGTGTACCACTAGTAAACCTAAAAACATTAGATAATTTCACGTGAAACAAGAACGTAGTCATTCACATGCAAAACAAGAATAGTCTACAATGACAATGTTATTAAAAAAACTGAGACAATGACACAAAATAGTCTACAAGGACTCATCAATAAGAGAAGGGATTTTGATATATTTAGCTCGAGGATATGAATCAGACATATTCGGTGGTATGGCTAGTTCTCCGACTTCTTCATAGAATTCTGCTGCAAGCTTAATCCAAAGAGCCAACATGTTCTCGTCACAAAGCCCTTTAAATGTCTTTCCAAGAGCTAAACATTCAATATACTTTAGAGCGTACATACCACAATCACACGGATTTTCATTCCGAGGGATGTTCTTCTTCACTCTTCTCAATTTCAACATTGCTTTACTCTTTTTACGAATCATCTCAAGAATCATGTCACTTAACATCGTTGGGATCATTCGCCGTAAAGGCAAACAGTAAATAGACATGTTATCGTCACTCACCAAGCTTGGGATGCTATCATAGATGTGAATCTTCTTACCCTGCAAGTCAATATCCAGAGCCACCCAATGGTTTTCATTGACAAAGAGACAAGAGTATAAGTTATCAACATAAATCCACCACTTCTTTTATGTAGCTGACTCTGGAAATTCACCATAAACGTGTTTCACATAGGAATCCCTAAACATGAAATTCTTAGGCCCCATATCAAACTGTTTGTAGTCATTCCGCAATGTTCTGATCAGATATTGGTCTAAGAAGGTTATGCGTTGTTTAGGATACGGACAAGGCTCACGCATATATCTTCTCCGAAACATAGCCATTGAGCAACCTATGTGCTACATTCAAAAACACATAACTAGAATAAGGAAAATAATAGTAGTGATTAAATCAGTTGTACAACAATAAGCAAAAATTTACTTACATGGTCTGTCAACCATCCATAGTCATCGCTTGGCCAATGTTTCCTTGGAGTCATAATTTTCCAATAGAGTCTCACAGTTGTGTTGCTGGTGCTAAGTGGTTCTTCCCTGTGAATGAAATAATTAGTTAGTACATATATAGATGATGATAGTAACTTTTACAAACTATTCAGAGTTGTTGAAGTATACTTATCAAGGCTGAGAAAATTCAGAAGTCTCTGATGTTTCTCATCATCTACAGGCTTAAGATGATCAAATAACACAGTATCACCCTCTGTAATGATACGCTTGACTGTCGAGTTACCAAGGTAAGGGAACTTCAGCGATTCAGCCAATTGTGGCACGTATCTTTGCTGCTTCGAAGGTCCAGGTCCATCCAACTTCGTTAAAGCTTATCCAAGGATTTTTAGTGTCACCTCAATTTTTTTACTAGCCAACTGATCCTCCTGGTTGGACCATGTGTCTTCAGAACTGGAAGCTATTTTCAACTTAGCCTTCTGAACTTGGGTAGTAATATCTTCAAGATCGTAAGAGCTAAGACCATTTCTCTTCTTTTTCTTGGAAGTTTTCTTCTTCTCAACCTTAACAGATTCCTTCTTTTCAAAGAGAGGAAGATTCTCTGATATCTCATCTTCTTCTTTCTTCCTCTTATTGTTGACAGTGTATACCTTCCTCACTGCCCTTTGAACTAGAAATTCATCATGTGATGTCTGCTTCATCTCAACAATCCATGACTGCAACCAAACAGAACATTCCACACAAAAAAGAAATAATAATAACGTGATGCAAAAAAAAAAATCATACTATACAGCAACAATGTAACATACATGTGATTTACTTGTTCTCTCATCATCTTCAATGGTGTGCAAAGTGGCATCGTTTGGTGTATCAGCGTCTTTAGCCTCTTTTCTTTCTTTCTCCACTGCTTTAATCCTCTCACTCATCTTCTCTTCCAACACAATCATTTTTTTTCAACAAATGTTTCAAGTTTTCTCTCCAAAGCATCCATTCGACTGTTGAGGGAGTTGCCCAAGTTAGAAATAGTCTCGTTCAGTTTTTCAATCGCCCTCCAAACATCAAAAGAAAATTTCTTCTCATCTTTAGCATCCTGCAATAACTTCTTTGTTAATATCATAATAGAGAAAGAAAAATAGTAATCAAGTTAATTGAAGGATAACAAAACCTTACCTCCATGTTGGTAACATTTTCTCCTTGTTCATATTTAGGATCACTATCTGTCAATCTCTTTTTTTTAGGATTGGTTCTACTATCGTCATTCTCCTTATCAGCTTCAACACTTCTTTTCTTCTTTTTTGAACTTATACCAACTGTTTTGACACAACTCCAAGCATCTAGAGACAAACGGTTATTAATGAGATCTTTGATTAGTTCGTCTAGGTGTGGATCTGTATTCTCATATGCGTCTAACCATAGAGGATATATGTTTTCCTCTGAAACATGAACCATATGCCTAACACGAACCTACAAGCAATGAATAAAGTTATTAGCGTTGGTAATAACTTTAAATTCACACAAATTCTAACAACATGTCAAAAGTATTTTTTTTAAAAAAAATTGTCACAAACTAGCACCATTACTAACCTGTCCGTGCAACTCCTTCTCTTTTTTGATGAAGTCTGTGAAGTTGATACGCTTTCAAGATGATCGCCAATCAAGTGGAACACCAGTCATTTCTGTCCTTCTAAACCCATAACTTTCTCCTATTCCAGTAACACTCTCATACAGCCAAATCAACATAGCATGAACACATCCGTGTATGGTGTATGAATCTTTATCGTAGTCAACAGTCTTAACAGAATTCACTAGACTACTAAAAGCCACCCGACCCCATGGATGTTTTTCAAAAGCGACTGGATCTAAAACTCTTTTAGCGGTCGCCAACGGGATTCTAGATGTATGATGAATTCCATGTACGCATACTGACAATAGACATAACCTACCAACCATCAACTTCTTATCAACATGCCATGTTTTGCAAAAATTAATCACCTTAAGCAACTCACTCCACATAGGACCATTGATGGTTGTTTGTATTTTCATTTCTTTCCAGAAATCATGGTGATCAACATCAAAGTTGTCTGAAAGGTCAAATGCATCACAATTTAAGCTTGTTATCTCCGCAAACTCATTTAAAGAAAATCTAATTGGCCTACCATCAATCAAAGACCAAACCTCATGAAAGTTGTTGATTCTTAGTTGATGTGTGAGTAGAAAATGAACTCTCTGCGCAGCCCATGTGTATTCCAATTCAGCAAACTTTATAAACACTCCAAGAGATGATTCCTTCAATTTATCCCACACGTCCACCCCTAATCCTTCTTTCAAAATCCCAATTTTGGACACAAAACAATTGTGGTTCATGCTCCTATATTGGAGAGGCGATTTCCCTTCTTCATAAAGTAGAGGAGGATATTTGATGCTATTGCTCGAAGATGCCATTCCTAAACATACTAAAAAAAAGCATCAAATGATAGGAAAAGGTAACACAAATCTCTCATTTAGGTAACAAATCTCCTACATTCCTCCTATAAATGTAGGAAGGTATGAGATTTATAGGAATCAAAGAGAATCTCTCATTTTTAGGTAACACAATTCTCATTTAGGTAAAACACAACGATGAAACAAATCTCTCATTTAGGTAACACAAAATTGTTAGATACTTCTAGTCCAAAAAAAAAAACAAATCTCTCATTTATAGGAATCAAAGAGAATCTAATGAACACAACAGTTAAGATAAAAGCGTCAAAAGAGAATCCGATAAGCAATATCTCAAAATTGAACAAAAAAAAAAAAAAATAAATAAATAAATTCAAGACCAAAGCATGCAATAACTCAAGACCTAAAAAAAAATGGATAATTGGAGACAAACTCATATCATAATAGACAAAAAGCCTAACCGGATTTATGAAGAGACACCCACCGATGGTTTTGAAGATCCACCGAAACTATTGAAGAACAAGACCCAAAACAAACACATGGTTAATCTACAATTGCAAATAACAATTCTGTTTTATACTCTAATAATCCATTATAACACTCACCGCCGGAGAAAATCAACCACCACCGAAACCACTAGGGTTCTTATTTTGCCGCCGGAATTAACGACCCAACTACAACGGCATCTATATCTGGCTGGAACAGTAAACACCGGTGATTACACTTCTTATTCGCTGGCAGAAGATGACGATAGATCAATTTTTTTCTGGACTGTAAAACCTCTTCTTCGCCGGTGGAAGAAACAAAGTTTCGATTTATTAAAAAAAACGAATGTCGGGTTTTTGTTTTGATTTAACAGAATTTATCTCTTCATTTTTATTTTCTGTTTCGTTTTTTTTTTTTGTAAGTAACAAAATTGGGCTTTTGGCATTTAAACACAATATTGTGTCATTCTAGTTTTTTCCTACGAGAGGGTGTCAATCGAGCAATTTTTTCCAAATTTATGTCAATCTGGTTTATTTTCACTAAATTTAAAAATATAAATTAGCTGTTTTTTTTTTGTTAAGCTATCTTCTATTTGCCTTTGGAATTTTATTTTTTGGTGACAGAGAAAAAAAGAACAGAAGAAATCTTAAGTACTAAATTTAATTTTCTCTAAATTCAGTAGTTAAAAAAAAAATTAAATCAATATATAATTTTTTCTAAATTCAGTACCTGGTTTTGTTATTCATAATTTTTAAAGAAAATAACACAAGTAAAATCATCTAAAAGTATATATATATTTAGCAAAAATGAAAAAGGAAATTATTTGATTTTTTTTTTTTTTTTTTTTTTTTTNAGGAAATTATTTGATCTTGGTTGTGTTGTCTTCCGTAAGGAGGAGAATGACGCCGTAAAAGCAAAAAATCTAAGTCATTGGCTTATAATAATGGCGAGACATCAAACACATCACACCACCAAAAATCAAACGTCAACATTTTTATGTGGTCATTGAACATGGTGCTGTTCCGATTTTTGTCCAACTATTGACTTCTCAAAGTGATGATGCCCATGAGCAGGTAAGATATTTGTCAATGGTTTTTGCTCTTGACAGAGTATCTGGTAAATTTGTGTTTGTTTTCCGGAGCAAACATGTACTAAAATTTATTTTCTTGATCTGTTCATGTGTAAGGCTGTTTGAGCATTAGGGAATGTTGATGGTGATTCTCCACGGTGCAGAGATCTTGTCCTTGGTCAGAGAGCTTTGATACAGGTGTTGTTTCTCGACTCATCGAGCTTCTCCAGTGAGTTTCAAGTCCCAAGAGTTCATTGTTTTTTTTTGTATAATGAATATTATGTGTTAGGCATCCATCACCATATGTGCTTATTCCTGCGCTTCATAGTATCGGTAACATTGTCACGGGAGATGATCTGCAAACACAGGTATGTTTGTTCTTTTACAGTACTTTTTGCAGTGTGTGACTGTGTGGAGTTTAAATATTTTGTATAATTGTGCTGAAACTCCTACAACTTCACATGCTAATGGTAGAAAGGTAAGATTTTGACTGTTGCTTAGAAACTGTTTACACTTTGATTTCGTTGTTGTGCTTCTGTTGGATCACAATTTATACTTATTTGGTGTTTGCATTGCAGCAAGCAGACCATGGAGATGCACAATCAACAATGGAGGTTGTTGGCATGAAGAGAGAGACGGACACACATTCTCTGCTTGTGTGATTAGTGTTTCTATATATACATGAATCTATTTTTGCTTTCTTTTTGTAGATTATAACTTACAAAGGTTTTGGTGCGGCTACTCAATATTGTTATAATAAACCAACAAGAGCAGTGATTGTGAGAGAATAATTGGTGGAGCACATTGAGAGATATGTCAGCGTAAGATTTAGTAACTTGGCTAAGGCATTTGAAGACAACAAGAAGAGGATCTAGGTTCATGTTTTTGTTGAATGTGGCACGTCTAATGTTAGGTTAAGACTTAGTTTGAGACTTGTAATGTATGTAGTGTATTGTAGTTGGAAATGCTCAAGATGATATGTATTGTATTTTGAAGTTTCTATAAAGTTTTATTTGTATTTTTTTTTTTTTTTGCAAAAGCTGTATATAATATATGTATTAATTATGGATTTGAGCATAATCAAGCTGGCGTGAAAATGTATTATAGCAACAATATATAGTTACAATTGACAAAATCATAATACAAATATTTGGCTAATATTAATTATAATGTGGCAAATAAAAAATGCTACTAATAAACTTAATATATTGATAACATACCGCTATTATAGAGAGAGAATTAATAGCGGCAAAGACACCGTTTACGAAATCGCCATCAAAACGATATAATAGTGTTTTTCGTGTGCTAAGAATACACACATTTCTTGTAGTGACAGTGCAGGTTAATCAGAACAATAACTTAATCGGGATCAGGTTAACCAGAATAATAACTTAATCGGGATCATGAGATAATTACAACAAACTGTGCCTTGTTCTGCTTGATACGTCGTTAAGTTCCCAAAAGTGCCTTTCGTAATTAAAAAGTTAATCTTTATTTGCACCTAGGTTAGTAGTCTATATACTTTAAAAGAATCTGGAATAAGGGAAATGTTTGGAAAAAAAGAGGTGTTGAGGTGTTGTTGATCATTGTTTCCTTCAAAATGTGTTCCTGTTAGTCAAGCTGTGTTCCAAGACAGGGGGAGCTGATAGTGATCATTGTGGAATGGTGTTATTCAAGAGACCTTTTAACCTTGTTGCCTCTTGGTGATGGTAGTTGCTTTATTGGACAAGAAGCGTCTCAAGACCAAGACCACCAGATTTGATTTTGTTCTCAGTCACATATCCCTCAAGTTCACATAAACGCTTTTGTCGTTAAGGACTAAGGAGGTTATGGAAGACTTACACATGTGGAGTTATTCATGTCCAAGAGTATTAGCTAGATATCATATGTGGATTAGACTAGATTGGTTTAAATTGGTTTAGATTAGTTTCGGTCTAGTTCATGTATTTAAGAACTTGTGTACAGTTTATTAACACTTGAATGAAATTATTTTACAATTCTGTTTCTCTCTCTCGATCTCAAAGGATGAGAGAAACTGATAGTACGTTAATTTGTTGGGTATTTACTTTCTTTCCCCTTCTCAAAATTAGCTAAAATTTCTAGGTTTTTACATAGAATCTTATTTTTTGATTTATCTTTTTTTTTTTTTTAAGTTGACTTATTGAGAAGAATCAATTAAAAACAAATTAAATAAAGGGAAGAAGAAAAAAAAATACACAACCGCATGAGATGAGAAACGTTTTGTAAACATCAAAACCCTAATTTACTTGAGATTTTCCTGCCGCTCTGATCTCATGTATTTCCTTTTTGTTTTGCACAACAAGATTATATAAAAAAGTGAATAGACCGACAACAAATGGAAAATCCATATTTACAACAAAAGAAAAATGGAAAATCAAAACTTTATAAATACTCAACAATAAGAAACAATAAACATAATAGAATCGCTCCCTGTAACTCATTGTTTCTCTTGATCGTTTTGTTTCGCTTCTGATATCTCTCTCTAATATTTTCAATTAACGACGTACGACGCAATGACAGAGACCGAAACTTGCTTGCCACCCAAGAAACGCATGAGACTTAATGACGAACCAGAAAAAGCCCAAGTGGTTGCGTCTGCTACAAAGACGGTTCCCGTTCGAGGCAAAGTCAAGTACAAAGGAGTGGTTCAACTGCAGAACGGTCATTGGGGGGTTCAAATCTACACAGACCACAAAAGGTTTTGGCTTGGAACTTTCAAATCCGCTGTCGAAGCGGCCATGGCTTACGATAGCGCATCCATCAAACTTGGACGCTCCGATGTCAACTCGTACCGGAACTTCCCTCGGTCTGATGTCACGATACACGAACCGGAATTCCAAGATCGCTTCACAACAGAATCTTTGTTGAACATGATCAGAGAAGGATCTTACCAACAAAAATTCAGAGATTTTCTCAGAGGAGAAGAATCGAACAAGGGTTTCTCTCGCACAGAGCTTTTTCAGAAGGAGTTGACACCGAGCGATGTAGGGAAACTGAATAGGCTTGTGATACCTAAGAGGCACGCTGTGAACTATATGCCTTCCATAAGCAACAAGGAGAAAGAAGAAGAGGGTGAAATAGTGGAAGGTGTGGAGATTGTGTTTTACGACAGAACAATGAGACAATGGAAATTTAGGTATTGTTACTGGAAAAGTAGCCAGAGCTTTGTCATCACCAGCGGTTGGAAGAGTTTCGTGAGGGAGAAGAAACTCAAGGACAAGGATGTCATCAGCTTTTACACTTGGCATGTTAAGACATTAGAAGGTCAAATCAAGCACTTCTTGATGATTGATGTTCATTACTCTTCCGACAACGGTTCCGTGGTCCCTGAGGAAGCAAACATGACGGTTCATGAGGAAGGAATGAAAACTGAAAAATTCGTGAGCTCCAAGTTAAAAGATGAAGAAACCAAAACAGAGGAGAACACAGGAAGCTTTATGCTGTTTGGTGTACGGATCCAATGTTCTTAGTAGAGATTTTTCTTCTTCTTTCTGTTTAGATTTGAAATAATGAATTTTAATTGTTGAACTGTAACACTTTTAAAAGATTTAGTAACTAATATAATACAATACTGATTCAGTTGGTAACAATTACTCTCTTTAAAATCATATCATCGTTTTTAATGAAATCATATCATATCATCTGTTTTTAATGAAAACAAAAAAGAGTAAGACAAGACTAGAACTCTCTTTGAACTCTCTTTGACTCATAAAAAGAGTCTGAGTAGCTTTTTGTACACTGATGGTCTCGCGGATGTTGCGGAACTAGCTTATCTTCGATCTTTGACTGAGATAAAAGCACAAACAAGTAGCAGTTTTCTTGTGAACCACTTGAAATTAATAGATATTAAACAAATGAAGCAAGGGGACTTCTCGTTGTTTTCTCCTACACAGTGCAGGTCATAACCAGAACAATAACTTAATCGGGATCATGAGATAATTACAAGCCTTTTTCTTAAAAAGTTAATCATTCTTTGCACCTAGGTTAGTAGTCTATATATACGTAAAAAAGAATCTAGAACAAACTGGTTTCTACCATTATCAATATATCCAAGATGATTAGATGACCATGTTAATCATCTATAGACTCATGAAAACAGAACAGAAACACAAACAAACAGATAGATTCGTATAGTTAACCAAGAAATACTAGATTAATCATGAAAACGAATCTCTTGGCCTTGTGAGACAAATCTATAACAAATTGCTAATATTTTCATCAGTGGAGACAAAAGAGCTAATAAATACGAATCAAACAAAATATTGAAAGAAATAGCTGACAAGAGGAAAAATAACGAAAATATATATAGCTTTAAAAATCAAGCTAGAGTTTTTTACTAACCATTGTTGATTTCTTCAAACTTTTAGGGTTCTCTGTAATTAGTGTGGGAGAAAAAAAAAAAACAGAAGAAATCTTAAAATACTAAATTGAATTTTCTCTAAATTCAGTAGTTTAAAAAAAAAAAAAAATCGATAGCGAATTTTCTCTAAATTCAATATCTGGTGTTGTTTTTTAATAATATTTAAATAAAATAAATCATCAGAAATTGTTTTTAGAAAATATGTAGCAAAAAAATTATTTGATCTTGGTTGTGTTGTACTGTTGTTTTCCATAAGAAGGAGAATGACGCCGTAAAGTAAAAACCAAAAAAAAAACTAATCATTGGCTTATATTATAATAATGGCGAGACATCATGATGACACACCTCACACAACATTTTGCATTTTTGTTTGTTTCAATTTCTCAGAATCACAACATCTTTTTGTTTGCCCAACCGGTGAGTTCTTCCTTCCTTTCTTCCTTCCTTAGTTATCGAACTGACCCCATGAAAATGCCCACCACACGTCACGTCTTTATGCTTCTTTCGGTGGTGGATCCAATTTTTTTTTTTATTAAAAACCATTCCTTTCTTTAAAATCTTTTAGTTCTTTCCCTTCTTTCTTCAACCAACTCTGTTTTTTTTGGTGCTTTCATTGCGTTTGGTGTTTAATCTTCATCTGGGTAGGTATTTCTCAAAAATCATAACTTTATATCTTCAAAGTTTCGAAATTTGTAGTACCCTTTTGCTTTTTATTTGGTTTAGGTTCCTTCTTGTGATTCATAGATCTGATTTGGTTGCAGTCTACGTTTGATTAAATCGGATCAAGTCTTTTGTTTTATCCAATTATCTCTGTTTCTTGTGTAAAAAGATCTTGTTTTCTGTTTCTCTCTTGATTTGTTTCTTGGTTAAATGAAATAGCTTAAGATTGGGAATATGAAAAATGTCTTTTGGCTGATTTTGGAAATTGGAATGCAGATAGTTTGAGGTTATTAACATGGAAGGAATCATTGTGAGAAGAGTTATTCCATCTGACAACAGTTGTCTCTTCAACGCAATTGGGTAATCAGCTCTTTTGAGTTAAAGTAGAAGTTTATAGAGTTATTTTTGCCTTTAAGGCTTGTGTTTATTTTATCTGTAAGGTTTCTTTCTCTTCTACAGCTATGTCATGGACAAGGACCAAAAAAAAGCTCCTGAGCTGAGACAGGTTTGCTCATTTATCTTTAGCTTCTTTGATCTCTTTAGAGTTAGTTCATCTGCATTCTATGTTTAGCTTCTTTTACCTTATAGTTATCAGCTTCATTAAGCTTAGAGGTTACTTATACCTTTCTTTAATCATTCTTGATATGGTTAATATCCAATTCCTAACAGTCGAAAAGTAGCAATGCCTGGGGTAGGTTTATGCAAGAGAATGTTACCAAATGAATTGAGTATTTCCAGTAACCGTTTAGTGAATTTTCCAATCATTATTAAATAGTTCTGAGACATTAGCTGGCTACTATTTTGATAAGGTGATAGCAACCGCAGTTGCAAGCAACAAGGAGAAATATAACGAAGCATTTCTAGGGAAGCAAAACGAAGAATATTGTGCTTGGATTCTCAATCCGGAGAAGTGGGGAGGTACCTTTGCCTAATTTGTTCAATATCGCCATACTATCATGTGCTTGATGCTTGTATGTTTCATCATTGTGTATTGATAAGTGTCTTTCTGTTTACTTTTTGTATAGGTGCGATTGAGCTTTCTATATTAGCAGATTATTATGGTAGAGAAATTGCAGCTTACGATATTCAAACTAGTCGGTGTGACTTGTATGGACAGGTATCATCAAAATCAAACATACAAATTCTGAAAGAAACAAAACTTCAAAAGTATTAAAGAGTAGTTTTCTCTTTTGCAGACGAGAAACTACAATGAAAGAGTTATGCTGATCTACGATGGTCTTCACTATGATGCTCTCGCTGTAAGTTGATATATTCATATTCTCCATTGAAAATTTTAACTGAATTACAAAACTGGTGGCTCAGATACTTCCTTGCTGTGAATTATCCAGTTGTCTCCATTTGAAGGAGCTGAGGAAGATTTCGATATGACTATATTTCCAGTTGGTAAAGATAGATCCATCGGGTCAATCGAAGGGCTTGTTGTAAATCTAGTAAAGGATCAACAAAGGTATTATATATAAGTGTTAACCATAGTTTTGTGTGGCTTAAGCAAATAAGAATAAACCCTGTGACTTGGTTTATTTGTTTCAGGAAAAGGAGCTACACAGATACTGCAAACTTCACTCTGCGTTGTGGTGTATGCCAAATTGGAGTTATTGGACAAAAGGTCATTTGCTTTATCTCCTTAAGTTCTTCATTTGGTATGCTTTTAATAACCATGGAGCTTGATTTTGAAACATATAATTGAAACTGTAACAGGAAGCTGTGGAGCATGCTCAAGCAACTGGTCATGTTAACTTTCAAGAATACAAATAAGAGAGTGATTGTTTTGATTCTTTCATACAAATCCAAGAAAGGGAAAAAGTATATTACAAAAAAATGATGTGCTGTGCTTAATTTGTTTTTTCTGTTGTCGACAATTCAAATCCAGTCTGTTGTACAATTATCTTACGTTGTCTTCTTTCTTTGTTTACATCCTCTCTAAGAGGACAATTGTTGTCTCACCGATAGTGTCATGAAAATTTGAAAACGAATATTTCCACTATACATAGTTCAGAGCTGCTTTTAGCCTTTGACCATAACAAAACAAAAACAAAGATCGAAGCAAAGCATGATGACGAAATGAAATGCGCATCTTCGCAAATTTGGTGAGTTTGCAGGAAACTAAGAACTATATCATATAAATTGATGAACAAAGTCTCTTAAGGAACATTAGCGTCTCTTACTCTGCTACAGGTTTTTCTTCCATGAGATGAGATAATAATATTAGAGTACACATTGCTTAATTGCTAATGACCAAATGACATGCGTAATCCAAACTCCGGTCTAAACTGCTCGTTGGCTCTGACTGCTTCCCCGGAACATTATTACTTCATACAGAATCAGAAACCGGTGAAAGATCAGAGAACCCCACGCAGTGCCCCCGGGTATTAAAATATGGTTCAGCTGTGACCAAAACCGGTTCGGCTCCTAAATCTTCTGTTTAAGAACATGCTTCAACTGAACCTTTTGGCTCTCGATTCGTGCTTCAATGAGTTTTGACTTCAAACTACTCTTCTGTGCACCTCTAGGCCATTCTATGCAACCTTTCATTCCTCCTCGGTTTACATGAGGATGATTTGCAGTTTCCGGTGAAGAGTTCCATTGTCCAACCAAATCCATCATCGGGCTGAATCCGCCTTTACTCGAGACTCTATCCGGTGAAACCATTCCCGCGCATGATTTCCTCCCATTTGAAACCCTTCCTCCATTCATACCTTCCATTGATATTACCTTGTAGCTGCTATCCCTATCTCCATTGCTTGCACCTGATGATCTCCAAAGCTTTGCTATCGATGAAACCTTTTTGGATGACCGTCTTGGGATGGAACACACTTCACTTATCTCTGTGGTTGGAGTCATTGTCTCATCCCAAACTTTGCCCAAGGACTCTGTACCACGACTCGAGGCGTTGCTATCTCGGTGATGGTGATTGTTGTTGTTCACAGAAGGAATACTCCCATCTGGTGAGTAACTTGATCCTTGTTCTTCGAGGTGACTCACTGTTTCCCAACCGCTATCATCTTCTTCAATGTCGCCATTCTGGTGAGTAAAAGCATCCGAGTGTCTACCTTTCTTGTTGTTCAAATTGGCATCTGGACTTACGGTGTGAACTTTAGAACCGTGGCTGATTGGACTGTAAGCAACAGATTTCTCCATCTCTCTATCATGGGCTTCACCGCCATTCATTTCTTCGAATACAGCGTAGATATCATCTGGATTTGCAGGCTCATATGTAAATTCCTTGATTTCTTGGATATTAACTGATGCAGCAGTTTCTCTTAACAACTCCGCCTCTCTCACCTCTTTGACATCTGTAACGATATCTCTTGACCTGAGGAAAGATTCCAAATCTCCTACAAGCTTGTTCATTTGTGAGTACCTTTCCTCGAGTGCTACTTTGGCGTCAATAAGCTTCATCTGGACACGTTCCTCACGCCAGACCTCAGCCATCTGTAGCATTCTTCTTTCATCATCTACTTCTTCTCTGAGGCTCATGGATTCTCTCTTCAATGCTTCAATCTCAGCTTTATCTTCTCCTATTTCCTTGGCAAGTTCATCGCAAACTTCCTCAATCAATTCTCTTGCCTTCCTTTCCTTTTCATAGTCCTGCATGTAACGCTTCACGGCCAACTTTGAATCTGCAAGCTCGTTGACTAATTTATGATTCACGATTTCTAATCTCTGACGGGTTTTCTTCTCCCTGTTCATATCAGTTTTCATATCATCGATGATTGCTCGGACCTTCTCATGCTCCCTGCTCCGCCAAGCAGCCCTCTCCTCGCTAACTTTTCTCAAGAACTGCTCGAGCTTCTTTTTGTGAGATCGCTTCTCGCTCTCAAGATCATCAATGCGAGCATGTGCTTCCTCCAGCTCTACTTCAAGGGAAGAAACCAATGACACAGCATTCACTTGTTGATCAATACGCTTCATGTTGCTATAAATTTGATGTACTTCATCCATTGTATCCATGCAGACAGGATCCCATTTTGTCGCCCCCTCCATCGCCGAGTGGGGAAATGGCATTGAAGGCTCGAGCTGACAAAAAAACAATATAAGACTTGAGGTCAAGAAACCGTAAGGAATTTACACAAAATAATCACAAGAACAACCTTCTAGGAATCAAACAAGAAACCCCCAACAGAAGAAATGTATAGGGTTCCATGCATTAGGATGCCCAAGTTAAAAGTTGTACATTAAAGCTTCGTAGCTTTTATCAAACTCATTGCCCAAAAAGGTAAGACTGACCAAGGCCTCATAAATTAGATAAGAACCAACTCGGACTCTCAGATTGGTACTCTCAATCTCATTCAAGTTTTTCCTTTCTGCAGCTTGGGGGTATAAGAGAAACTTTTGGGACCTCTTCTATAATACTACATTTGAATATTTATCTGATTTGAAAACGAAAAGAAATCATAACACCAGCAAATTCACAATCCAGTATGCAAACGATAAGAATACCCCTAATTGGTAAAACTCTAGGGGGAGCTGGAAATATAATTTCAACAACAATTATGGTAAATGAGCGCTAAGTCTCTGGAAGAGTAAACATACATCTATTGTTTTTTTTTTTTGACAATCAACATACATCTATTGTTTAGCTAATATCATATACACTAAGAAAATTGAGAAGATAAACACACCTTACACAAGAAGCCATTTTTCGTCGTAGCAATAGTGCTAGGATTCTGCCTTATCTTGTTGCTTTGACCACCAGAAGGTTTGTCGCTATGGTGATAAAGATACGGAACACCCATGTACCCAGCATTTCCCTGCAGGAGAACAACAATATAGCTTAAAAAAGAAAGCTAATGATCATCAGATCCTTCACTAAATCTAGCAGTTTGAGAAACACACAAACAATAAGAAACGCTCTCAGTACTCTAATTGCATACTGTATATGGTTATAATTAGAACTCTGACGAGATTAATAATCAACTCGAGTTTGGATTACATCATAAATACTACGTCAAATGAATGCTAATCACGAATCCACTGACTTAGACTTGTACATATGTAGGCTTAATGATGATATAATCATGAAAGGGAAACAAAAAGATGATATAAGGTAATCACAGAGCAGTGGTTGTTGAAACTTGAACTTCAAAGTTAAGCAATCAGCAATTGGGTAATAAATTGAGATTATCATCTCTCAATACTTCAATTAAATCCATAACAACTACCTCATTCTCACAGTGCAGACACTTCAATTCCTAAGTTAAAGCCACAAAAACTACTATTGGATCTCAAGAAACCCATAAGATTCCAAAAAAAAAAAGGTACCTGAAACCCTAACCCCTCTTTCCCCTTCCTCTCTCCGCCGCTAGAACTCGCGTCAGGTACTTGTAACCTCCATAGACCGGCGGCGAGTTTCCTAACAGAAACAGGCCGTGAGACTTTCTTCCGATCCTTGCGGCGAGTAGTCTCAGACCTCTCAACCTGGTTGTTATTATTATCATGATTATTGCATCCATCATCCTCGTAATCATCGTCCTCAACAACGCCGCCGCCTCTCTCCTTATTCCGATCCTCAACCTTCCATTTCAAAAGAGGAGTCTCCGGTCTGCTTCGTCTACCACCAGAAGCGCCGGATCTTCGGTGACGAGTCAAACTCGGGTTCCTTGCTCTGCGTTTAGTGACTCTTTGAATAGCCCTGAGATCTGGAGCGTTAGTGAATAGCTTCGATTGTAACTCAGAGGGCGGTAATGTCGCCGTCGGATACGGCTTTCCGGTGACTTTCATCTGTTCCTCCTCAACCACTCAATCAACGCCATACACACAAAAATATCTCCAGACCAACCGTGAAGAACCGACCAAAAAACCTCGGGGCCAAAAAAGAAAAAAGCTCGAGAATCACAGACGAAAAAATGCGTGACTCAGAGAAAGAGAGAGATAGAGAGAGAGCTCTGAGTTCGCTTTGCTGTATGTATCCGAGAGTCTTGTGACTGGAAACGAGAGAGAGAGAGGAGAAGAAGATGAGTAAGAGAGATGAATACGTATATTTGTAAAAACGGAAGCGTATTATTGGTCAACGGTATAAGACTAAAACGATGTCGTATAACGAAAAAATACACTCGCGTTGTAGCGCGTGTGGGAGCGTATCCCTAAACTACATGGGGGGAGAGGTCCTCTCTACTCTCTAGTCAGTAGCTTGGTGGTGCGTGTTGCAGAGAGACGTTGGGAATATATGATTTTATTAATTAAAAAAATATTTTGTTTCAATAAATGAATAAAGTTGTACGTGTTTATATTATTTATTCTACTAATTTTAATTTTTGTATGTACAAAAAGAATAAGTATCAAGAAAAGAGTGGAATGGGGATATTGTATTGTCTGATGTTAACATAGCAGTTTTATACTCCCTCTGTTTCACAAAGAGTGTCATTCTGACATTTTTCACAGAAATTAAGAAAATAGATTAAAACTCCTTTATACCCCTAAACTGTTCTTATAATTACAATTATATGTTTTAATTTAATTTTATGTAATTATAAATAATTAGTTTTGTAAACGTGTATCTCTTCTTCTTAATTTAGTCAATAGTCATTGTGATACTTTAATGCAGTTCTAAAATCAAGAGAAGAATCGACACTTATTTTTGAAGCTAAATCTATTTCAGTTTTTGATAACAGTAAAAAATTGGAACCAAAATTTTGAGTGGAGGAAATTGGACGTGAATATATTAGATCCATGTCACTTTCTACAGACTTCATCTATCTATGGTTTTTGATTTAAACTGTTCACCTTCAACAGATAAAGAAAATTATCCATTTGATTTGAATATTCCACCTGTTAGTAGTGATGATTAGGTTTTCCAAATTGAAGACGTTAGGGATGATACTGAATTCGTTCATCCAAATGAAACAAACTTTGAAGGACAATGACGTTCATCGTGGTGGAGACTAAGAGGCAAACCATTAATATTATGTAGGAAGTGACTTTTAGAATTTTATACGTATTACTAATATTACTAGTATTTGATTAATTTGTTTTGAGGTTAAAATTGGAATAAATTGGTAAAAGTTATCTTGGGATTCTGGAATGACACTCTTTTTGTAACAAGCAAAAAGTGTCAAAATGACACTCTTTATGAAACAGAGGGAGTAAGAAAATGTATTGAATTGAACATGCAATGCATAAAGCTTTATAATTTAAGTCAAATAGATCTCGATTTCTTTTTCTTTTTTCGAGTTTTGACTAAAAAACAAACAAAGAGACGACGAAGACATCAAAAGGGTATCCTAAGTGAATATTGTCGGCTCATTGGATTCATCAACCCAGCCTTACTACACATGATCTATATATGTAATTTTTTTTTTCTTCTAACAAAACTTAATTATAAAAATATAATAGTTTCAAATTTTTACTACATTTTTTATATCGATATCATAGGTGAACAAATTAAACTAACGATGTATTCAACTTAATATTTTAAGTGATTTGTGTAAAATTTATAAATTTAATGTTATTTGGATTTTTATATTTTTAACTAAATAAATCTTCTCAAATCTTCCAGAATCTCTAAAAATCATTAAAATCCAAATATAAAAACTGTTTTGAATAACAATGAATTTTAAAATGTCAAATCCAATACACTCCCACAATAAAAAAATTTGGAATTCTGGAGGATTTGAAAGTATTTTTTTTAGTTCAAAATACAGAAATCCAAATCTCATGGTTTTATGTGAGATTTTTAAAAAATTTACAATAAATCATATTAACTTCTCTAAAATCATCAAAATCATTTAAAATCTCATGGAAAATCACTTGGAATATTAGATTGAATGCATCCCCTAAATATTACCGTGTTCCAAAAAAATTTTGATACATGGAGTTTCCAAATATAGCTTTAGGTTTTTTAATTTATGATTAATTACTACGGATTTCTCTATCTGGTCTAATATGTTTTTTTTTGTTAAAGTAAATTTAGATATATTATATAAATTTTAGAAAATGTGGTACAATATATCTTTGAGAATGCATTTAATAAATATTTTCTGAAGTATTTATGGAACTTAAATTGGAAACTTGTATATGATACTTTTGTAACTGTATTATGTTAGTATTTTCTTTAAAAAAATACTGGTTATTATATCATTGTTTTCAGCTATTCCTACTTAACACAAACTCGGCAGTCAAGTATGAAAACAGTTTTCTTTTAGAAAATAAAAACAAAAATATACCATGTTAAGATTTTAATGTAAATTTGGTTATAAAATATATAATTTGTATCTTTAAAATTTGATCAAAAAGATGGAAAATGTAAACAGAAATCATGATCAGTTTAACTTTTTGTAAAACAAAGTTAACTTATTTTGTAATTCATGTAAAAATGTTGAAATAACATTTATATTGTAATAGATCAAATATATAATAAAATCATATTTTATACACAAATACAATTTTAAGAATTGTGGTAATGTGGTATTACATTGATATCTACTTATATTAAAACGACAAAATTGAATAGATCAACAAAGCTATGCACGTTGGATTGCCCCCCATCAAACTTTTAATTAAGAAGTATATAGTAGTATATGTTTTTCGTATTTGCAAATTAGTATGATAATGAATTTTATATGAAACATGCAAACGATAGTTGATTAATGGGGTCAGCCTCTTTTAATGTGCCATCTTAGTGTACTTTCCCATGCTACTCCTTGTTCTTGTTGTGGATCTTTTCTAAATTGTTTCATCTTTCTTCTAACACTAATCCATGTTCTATCGCTCGACTCGTTCCCACTTATTACGTACTTCCGCTCTATGATACGTAATTATTTATAATTTAGTTATCAATTTTACCACTTAATTATATACGTAACTATTATTGTAGCAGTCTTATTAATTAACTTTTTCATAAAAATTTATAATGATGGTATAATTAAATATAATTTTAATATATAAATCTATACTAAATGTCAATAGTTCAACAAATAAACAAAATTGAACAAAACTTAGAGATCATATTAAATATTTTGATATCTGGTTTGAGAGTATTATATTATGCTTGAATTAATTTTCATTTTTTCTGATAAAATTTCTACTTAATTAATCAAACATTAAAATGTGATTTCTTTCTTTTTTTGTCAAGTTAAATAAGGAAAACTAAAAATATGAAATTTAAGAATAGAGATTTAGATCCTGCGCAACAGATCTTGGCTCTATTTGTTGATCACTGCAATCTGCATGGTTCAATTATAGCAAATCTGTTTCTTCTTTTATTTTATTTTTGGTTTTCAGACCTATAGATCTGCATTTTTTTTTTTTGTAATTTTGTATGTGTATATTATTATTTTACCCAAAACTGTTGTAGTCTTATAGATCTATTATTTGTATCACTATAGCAAAACTGTTTTGAAATGTAAACTCATCATGGGCTCCGCACGAACAACTCCTGCAAGTCGAAATATTTGGCTATTAAGACGGATATGAGTAAGGCTTATGATAAAGTGGAATGATTATTTATTGAACGGGTCCTTCGTAAAATGGGTTTCTTGGAGAAATGGATCACCTGGATCATCTTTTGTGTTTCTTCGGTGGAATATAAGGTTTTGCTGAATGGGCAACCTAATGGGCTTATTAAACCCGAGCGAGATTTACGGCAGGGGGATCCGCTATCACCGTATTTATTCATTATTTGTAAGGAGGTGCTTATTGCGAATATTCGGAAAGCGGAGTCGGATAAACGGATTACGAGTATCAAGGTGGCAAACAAATGTCCGCCAATAACTCACCTCTTGTTTGCTGATGATAGTTTGTTTTTTTGTAAAGCCACTAAGGAGGAATGTGGGGCAATTTTAGATGTTTTGAAGAATTATGAGGCTGCCTCGGGGCAACAGATTAATTTTTCCAAATCATCGTTACAATTCGGTCATCTGGTGCCTGAAAAAATACGTACAGAGGTGCATTCGACGCTTGGTATTACAAATATTGGTGGGATGGGTTCGTATCTGGGGCTACCAGAGAGTTTGGGGGGGTCCAAAACCAAGGTATTTTCCTTCGTTAGGGATCGGTTACAGATTCGTACCACCGGTTGGACGGCGAAGCTTTTGTCCAAAGGGGGGAAAGAGGTTATGATCAAGTCAGTTGCTACTGCAGTTCCGACCTTTGTGATGTCTTGTTATCGGATTCCGAAAACAATTACGTCCAAACTTACTAGTGCCGTGGCAAATTTTTGGTGGAGTAGCAATGGTCAGACTGGGGGAATGCATTGGTTAGCCTGGGAAAAACTTTGTTCTAGTAATCAACTGGGCGGGTTAGGCTTTCGAAATGTGGATGATTTTAACACGGCTTTGTTGGCTAAGCAATTATGGCGCCTGATTGAGGTTCCGGATTCGCTGTTTGCTCGGGTTTTTAAAAGTCGGTATTACCGGAATTCAAACCCTATGGTACCGATTAAGTCTTATTCTCCATCGTATAGTTGGAGAAGTATTATTTCTGCTAGATCTCTGGTAAATAAAGTGCTGATTACACGGGTTGGATATGGGGATACTATTTCTATATGGACAGATTCCTGGGTTCCAGCTCAATTCCCGAGACCAGCACAAAGCAAGGATTCTTTTAAGGATCCTTTGCTTCAAATGAATGATCTTATTGATCGTGCTAATAACACCTGGCGAATGGATCGGCTCGCCGCCCATTTTGCTTCAGCTGATGTTGATTTGATCGGAGCTATTCCTCTGAGTATTAATCAACAACCGGATTCACTTGGTTGGCATTTTACAAAAACAGGGAAGTATACGGTGCGGTCGGGATATCAGGCAGCACGTATGACTGTAACTCAGGAGAACCAAGTGGTTGCTCATGGCCCTGATATTACGCCTCTTAAGGCTGCTGTTTGGAAAACCCAGTGTCCACCAAAGTTACAGCATTTTATGTGGCAGATTCTTTCTGGGTGTCTATCGGTGACTGCTAATTTACGACGACGGGGTATTTCCTGTGATGTACACTGCTCTCGGTGTGGGGCAGAGGATGAAACTATTAACCATGCTCTTTTCGAATGCCCCCCCCCAGCGAGACAAGCTTGGGCTATTGCTAATGTCCCTACGGGTTTTCAGGCTTTTCCAACTCCCTCGGTATATGCTAATTTGGATCATTTCCTAGGGGAACATAATCCAGGAGCCCAGGTCCCAGGTTTTCCCTGGATAGTATGGTATATCTGGAAAGCCAGAAATGCAAAGGTTTTTGCGAATGAGTAGGAGAAACCGGATGAAGTGATACGTCTGGCCCTTAGTGAGGCAAAAGCGTGGTTGGAAGCTCAGAGTGAGGAAGAGGTATGTTGCTTGCTGAATCCTCATTCTGGCCCTCGGGTGGCGGTGCGGGGTGCTCAGCTTCCCTCTGCGTTCTCAGGATATCGATGTTTTGTTGATGGCTCCTGGAAGGACTCCGATAGGTTTGCTGGTGCGGGATGGGTTTGTTGGTCATCGCAGAGGGCCTCCTCTCTCATGGGCGCTGCAAATTTCCACCGCAGTTTATCTCCTCTCCATGCAGAAGTCGAAGCTTTTGTTTGGGCAATGAGGTGCATGATAGGTCACGATCTTATGGATGTGGCTTTCTATACAGACTGTTCAGATTTGGTGAAGATGGTGTCTTCTCCCTCCGACTGGCCAGCCTACTCAGCATATCTCGACGACATCAAGGTGGACTTAGCGGAATTCTCGAGTTTCTCTTTGACCTTGATTTCTAGGAAGGACAATGAGTTTGCGGATCGCCTGGCACGACAAGTTCGTATCCAACCGCATGCTACTACTTTTGTAAACGATTTTCCCCCCAATTGGCTCGTTTGAGCTAATAAAAAAACAAAAAAAAATCCTTCAATGTAAACGATGATAATCAACTTTGTATTTCTTACCAACATTTTTTAAAATCATAACGTATAAACGTAATTAATAATAGCAATTAGCAAACACGTAAACACCAATACAAACCACATACATGTATATCAATCGCCACATCGATAGACTTTGTTAAAATTTGTTCCTCCAATTCACACCTCATAAATAAAATTGAATTTTGTCAGGTTCATTCACAACCAGTACTATAGACTTCTCAGTTGTCATAATCCGAATAAGTATATATTTAATGTGTACGTACTATCACCTCATTATGTATCATAATAAATCCAATGTTTGGTTAAATCTTGAACAACCAAATTAGTTGATTCCTCCCTCTCTAGTGATTTAGTTAGTTCTCTCAAATGTTGGCAAATAGATAAAACTAGTTTCCTAGTATTAGTACTTTCTCTTTAGGAATGTAAGAACTTCCACATCAAACTACAGTTTTTTTTAAAAAAGGATAACAGAGAGAGGTTGCTGAGGACAAGTATGAAAGAGAAGCAGAATAAAGCAGAACAGAGGTTACTGTCCGTGAGTCAACGAATCCACCAGTTCCAGTGTCCACATATGTATTTTCCATTTTCCAAGTTGTGTGTTTCTTGCCCAGAAACAAGCCTTCATGTTACAGGCCCTGTGGCCCAATTATAGTTTACCCATACAATTATGTTATGCCACTTCTGGTTTGTTTTTTAGCTTCCTTTTTCTTTTTTCTTTTAAATTATTCTTGTTCTTGGCATGGAATGTTATCTGCAGACACACTTTTGAGTTTCGTTTTTTTTTTTTCGAAACTAGAAAACATGCAGAGATTATGTCGAACTCCTCTCTCTCTCTCTGGACGCTTGAAAGGTTTGTGCAATTGTACTCAAGGAGATCCAACTAACTAGTCTCACTACCTTGTTGTTGCTAACTCTTATCAGAAAAATTAATAAGACCACGCGGATAACTCCATAGAAATATGCATGAATTCGCATGCCATCAATTTAGGACAGACCAACGTATATTTTTTTTAAAAAAAATTGTAACCCCAATATTTTCTTAACAACCTTTTGTAACTCCCAAAGAAAATAAAAACTTGGCAAAATTCATGTGGGCTTTGTAAACCCACTTTTTGTTCTTCCAGCTACTTTGCCATGTGATGTGTGATACCCTTTTCTTTTCTTCACACTAATTTATATAATTGTACGTACCCCTCGCGGTCCAAACATAAATTCATTAGATAAAACCAATGTTTTCAAAACCGGACCAGACCAGCAGTCGAACCACGTTAACCCACGAACCGGCAACATGTCCAGGTTGGGTTAATATCAAAACCCAAAAGAAATTGAACCGGTAAAAAACTATATCAATCCGCCAAAAAACCAAAAACCGGTGAACCATTAAACCGGATAAAACCGGGTTCTACTTTTTTTTGGTAAGAATGAGTGCAATTAATTTAATTACTTACCTTTTTAGTTTTCTTCTTAGCAAATTAGTAATAGTAGGGTTTCTTAGATAATGAAAATTGAATGTTCTACACTCTTATTCTCTTATTGCTTTAAGATTTGAATTTCTAAACTATTTTACTAGTACTGGTTATACTTTGAATTTGTTACACTTTGAAATTATTATTTTTAAAGGTTTTTTAAAAACATTATGATTATTGAAGTATTTTATTTGCATATCCAATTATATCATAGTTATAATCATTGAAAAAAATAGAAAACATATTTATACCTATTATTTATAAAAATATCATCAAAAGCAATTGAATCCGGTTAACCTCGGTCGAACCATATTGACCCATGACCCATAAGCTTTTCTGATTCAGTTACCGGTCCGGTTTTAAAAACATTGGAGAAAACAATATGTTAACGTTTCTAACAAATGAATAAAATGATGAATATGCATAATAAAATATCATCATCCATGCAAGAAAATCATGAACACTCCTCAATCATTCTCTCTCTCTCTTCAAACTTATTTTAAACTTCTATTAATTACACATCTGAATTAGCGATCTAGTTAATTAACCTCATCCCAAACTCTCCTCAATGATGATCACCATTAAGCTATTTTTATGTGCCCTATTCTTCGTCCTCTTAAACTCTCTTTTTCATCAAGTACGGGGTCAAAGTTACCAACCTAACACAACCTCTTCATGGCTTAAGAGCCACACCAAAGCAGCTACAACAACAAATTGCGGTAGGGCAAAGCAACCGATGTGTAAACCATTGACTTGCAAACGATCCGGACCACCAATGGCTCGGATGAGATGCTGTCGTAACCAATGCGTCGATGTCTTGTCCGATCCAAACCATTGTCGGTTCTGTTTCCGGAGTTGTCGGTTCGGGTTATCATGTTGTGGTGGAGATTGTGTGGACACAAACAATGATCCGTCTAATTGCGGACAGTGCGGGAACGAGTGTGAGTCGGGTGCGCCGTGTGAGTTTGGTATGTGTGGTTATGCTGCTCCGTCGTCACAGCCTCGAAAACGTCATCGACGTCGTCCTAAGTTTCATAGGCCACGTCGTCCTAAGTTTCATAGGCCACGTCCTCCTCCATGTCCCGACAGTAAACTTTTTGATGATCGTGAATCGTGATGATGAATGAATCGATCATTCATAACGTGGTGAGATCGAGTCTTTGAGTTTAACATTTATTGTTCTGCGTTGATTAATCATATGTGATTTCGAGAGTTCATTTTTTTGATGAATTTTATTTTGTAATGATAATAAATTTGATTATATGAGTGGTTTATGTTTAGGATTCGCTGTATTTTGTATGGTGTCATTTGTAATTTTAAGTCGTCGGTCCAATTATAACAATAAATTTATAAAATCAAGTGTTTAATTCATTTCGATAGTATTTTTTTCAATTTTTTTTTTCTCAAAAAAAAATTCATTTCGATAGTATTGTGTAATGTGTATATATCGTTTGGTATGATTTTCGAGCAAAATATTCTTTGCCCACATATTTCTTGTACAATATTATAAACTGAAGGGTTATTGCATGATGCACCTCAGTTTGTACATGACGTGATGCAGTCGAAGCTATAAACATTTTTCAAATTATATTTTGATACATCTGATACAAAGACTGAAAATGTCAATGCATGCTAGAATTCATTTATATTAATTTTAACTGAATTTTCACTGTTGTGCCTGTAGAATGTGAAAATGTTAATGCATGTAAGTTCAACCATTGCAAACAGCAAATACAAACATTAAAAGATCAATGTTACCTTGGTACCTTCTTCCATGTTTATGTATAATATCTAAAAGAGTCGAAACCACATGTAAATGCAATGTTCTTGTGTGGTGGGCCGGGTTTCTTTCTTGTTTGGAGCGATAGGTCAGCGAAGCGTGAGCGGGCGCGGAGAAGCTATTGTTCTGAAGAAGATCTCTTAACCGTGTTTAACCGTGAACATGTAAAATTTGGATGGGAGATTTTAGTTCAAACATGAGCAGGGCTGAACATGCGTATACATAAAATGTAATGTTTTCTAAAAAAATCTCATTCAGTTTACTATTGTACTAAATTAATCATCCAAAACAAAATGTTTTCAAAATTACGAGTGACATAATAAGAACACGCAATAATCTATTTAACATGTTCCGGTTTTAGGCCCAGTATGCCCATAATTTCTTATTTGAGGCCCAGAGCTTCATATAACTATATAAGATAACAATCTCATTCAATTTATATTACTATTATAAAATTCATTCATCTTCCATTGAGATAATGAATGGTGTTTTTTTTCGAAAAAGAAAAAATCTTTTTGACCACTTAAAAAAAAAAAGAGTCTCTTTCGTGAACTACTAAGTTCGATGTGTGTATGAGCACACATTATCTTTCAATGTTTAAATTTACTAGACTTTAATTTTGGTGGAATCCACACTCTATCTTATAGCTAGGCCTGGGCATTCGGTTAACTATTCGGTTTCGGTTCGGTTGTATTCGGTTTCGGTTATTTTGGATATAGTAATATAGTAACCATTTGGATATTTTTGAAATTTCGGTTCGGTTCGGTTCGGTTTCTTTCGGTTCGGTTTCGGTTTGGTTATTTAAATAAATAACCATAACTAACATAAATTATATTAACATTAACCAAATAAACCAAATATAACCAAAACTAACCGAATATAACCAAAATTAACCAAATATACAATAACAAAAATACAAAAAAGGGAAAAATATGGATTCAATTTTACAAAATAGTATTTAACTTTGTAAATTCAAAATAATAACATTTACATATATTGATTATTTAAAATATTTAATTGTTTTGAATCTAGAAATAATTTATATTTTAAGTTTATTTTATAGTTTTGCATAATATTAAGTATATAATATTTGATATCTTCTAGGTTTTCGGATATTTCGGTTAACCATTTAATTGTCGGTTCGGTTCGGTTCGGTTTCGGTTAGTTTGGATATAGATTTTTACTAACCATTCGGGTATTTGAA